>NC_053391.1:276182660-276498683 GCF_905171765.1 Bufo bufo | reverse complement strand
CACATGACCTAACCCCTCAGGTGAACACCGAAAAAAACAAAAAAATACGGTGTCAATAAAGCCATTTTTTGGTCACCTTTAGAGTTGAGCGAACACCTGGATGTTCGGGTTCGAGAAGTTCGGCCGAACTTCCCGGAAATGTTCGGGTTCGGGATCCGAACCCGATCCGAACTTCGTCCCAAACCCGAACCCCATTGAAGTCAATGGGGACCCGAACTTTTGGGCACTAAAAAGGCTGTAAAACAGCCCAGGAAAGAGCTAGAGGGCTGCAAAAGGCAGCAACATGTAGGTAAATCCCCTGCAAACAAATGTGGATAGGGAAATGAATTAAAATTAAAATTAAAAAAATAAAAATGAACCAATATCAATTGGACAGAGGTCCCATAGCAGAGAATCTGGCTTCACGTCAGCAGAGAATCAGTCTCTTCATGCCATAGCAAAGAATCTGGCTTCATGTCAGCAGAGAATCAGTCTCTTCATGCCATAGCAGAGAATCTGGCTTCATGTCAGCGCAGAATCAGTCTTCATGTCATAGCAGAGAATCAGGCTTCACGTCACCCACCACTGGAACAGGCCACTGTCACACATTTAGGCCCAGGCACCCAGGCAGAGGAGAGGTCCCGTAACAGAGAATCTGGCCTTATGTCAGCGCAGAATCTGTCTTCATGTCATAGCAGAGAATCAGGCTTCACGTCACCCACCACTGGAACAGGCCACTGTCACACATTTAGGCCCCGGCACCCAGACAGAGGAGAGCGGTCCCGTAATAGAGAATCTGGCCTTATGTCAGCGCAGAATCTGTCTTCATGTCATAGCAGAGAATCAGGCTTCACGTCACCCACCACTGGAACAGGCCACTGTCACACATTTAGGCCCCGGCACCCAGACAGAGGAGAGCGGTCCCGTAACAGAGAATCTGGCCTTATGTCAGCGCAGAATCTGTCTTCATGTCATAGCAGAGAATCAGGCTTCACGTCACCCACCACTGGAACAGGCCACTGTCACACATTTAGGCCCAGGCACCCAGGCAGAGGAGAGAGGTCCCGTAACAGAGAATCTGGCCTTATGTCAGCGCAGAATCTGTCTTCATGTCATAGCAGAGAATCAGGCTTCACGTCACCCACCACTGGAACAGGCCACTGTCACACATTTAGGCCCAGGCACCCAGGCAGAGGAGAGAGGTCCCGTAACAGAGAATCTGGCCTTATGTCACCGCACAATCTGTCTTCATGTCATAGCAGAGAATCAGGCTTCACGTCACCCACCACTGGAACAGGCCACTGTCACACATTTAGGCCCAGGCACCCAGGCAGAGGAGAGAGGTCCCGTAACAGAGAATCTGGCCTTATGTCAGCGCAGAATCTGTATTCATGTCATAGCAGAGAATCAGGCTTCACGTCACCCACCACTGGAACAGGCCACTGTCACACATTTAGGCCCCGGCACCCAGACAGAGGAGAGGTTCATTCAACTTTGGGTTGCCCCGCAATATAATGGTAAAATGAAATTAAAAATAGTATTGAATGAGGAAGTGCCCTGGAGTAGAATAATATATTGTTAAGGGGAGGTAGTTAATATCTAATCTGCACAAGGGATGGACAGGTCCTGTGGGATCCATGCCTGGTTCATTTTTATGAACGTCAGCTTGTCCACATTGGCTGTAGACAGGCGGCTGCGTTTGTCTGTAATGACGCCCCCTGCCGTGCTGAATACACGTTCAGACAAAACGCTGGCCGCCGGGCAGGCCAGCACCTCCAAGGCATAAAAGGCTAGCTTTGGCCACGTGGAAAATTTGGAGACCCAGAAGTTGAATGGGGCCGAACCATCAGTCAGTACGTGGAGGGGTGTGCACAGGTACTGTTCCACCATGTTAGTGAAATGTTTCCTCCTGCTAACACGTTCCGTATCAGGTGGTGGTGCACTTAGCTGTGGCGTGTTGACAAAACTTTTCCACATCTCTGCCATGCTAACCCTGCCCTCAGAGGAGCTGGGCGTGACACAGCTGCGTTGGCGAACTCTTGCTCCTCCTCTGCCTTCGCCTTGGGCTTCCACTGGTTCCCCTGTGACATTTGGGAATGCTCTCAGTAGCGCGTCTACCAACGTGCGCTTGTACTCGCGCATCTTCCTATCACGCTCCAGTGTAGGAAGTAAGGTGGGCACATTGTCTTTGTACCGGGGATCCAGCAGGGTGGCAACCCAGTAGTCCGCACACCTTAAAATGTGGGCAACTCTGCTGTCGTTGCGCAGGCACTGCAGCATGTAGTCGCTCATGTGTGCCAGGCTGCCCAGAGGTAAGGACAATCTGTCCTCTGTGGGAGGCGTATCGTCATCGTCCTGTGTTTCCCCCCAGCCACGCACCAGTGATGGGCCCGAGCTGCTTTGGGTGCCACCCCGCTGTGAACATGCTTCATCCTCATCCTCTTCCACCTCCTCCTCATCCTCGTCCTCCTCCACCTCCTCTTCATCCTCGTCCTCCTCGTCCTCCAGTAGTGGGCCCTGTTTGGCCGCATTTGTACCTGGCCTCTGGTGTTGCAAAAAACCTCCCTCTGAGTCACTTCGAAGAGACTGGCCTGAAAGTGCTAAAAATGACCCCTCTTCCTCCTCTTCCTCCTGGGCCACCTCCTCTTCCATCATCGCCCTAAGTGTTTTCTCAAGGAGACATAGAAGTGGTATTGTAACGCTGATAACGGCGTCATCGCCACTGGCTATGTTGGTGGAGTACTCGAAACAGCGCAACAGGGCACACAGGTCTCGCATGGAGGCCCAGTCATTGGTGGTGAAGTGGGTCTGATCCACAGTGCGACTGACCCGTGCGTGCTGCAGCTGAAACTCCACTATGGCCTGCTGCTGCTCGCACAGTCTGTCCAGCATATGCAAGGTGGAGTTTCACCTGGTGGGCACGTCGCATATGAGGCGGTGAGCGGGAAGGCCGAAGTTACGCTGTAGCGCAGACATGCGAGCAGCGGCAGGGTGTGAATGCCGGAAGCGCGAACAGACGGCCCGCACTTTATGCAGCAGCTCTGACATGTCGGGGTAGTTGCGAATGAACTTCTGCACCACCAAATTCAGCACATGCGCCAGGCAAGGGATGTGCGTCAAACCGGCTAGTCCCAGAGCTGCAACGAGATTTCGCCCATTATCGCACACCACCAGGCCGGGCTTGAGGCTCACCGGCAGCAACCACTCGTCGGTCTGTTGTTCTATACCCCGCCACAACTCCTGTGCGGTGTGGGGCCTGTCCCCCAAACATATGAGTTTCAGAATGGCCTGCTGACGTTTACCCCGTGCTGTGCTGAAGTTGGTGGTGAAGGTGTGTGGCTGACTGGATGAGCAGGTGGAAGAAGAGGAGGAGGAAGCTGAGTAGGAGGAGGAGGAGACAGGAGGCAAAGAATGTTGCCCTGCGATCCTTGGCGGCGGAAGGACGTGCGCCAAACAGCTCTCCGCCTGGGGCCCAGCCGCCACTACATTTACCCAGTGTGCAGTTAGGGAGATATAGCGTCCCTGGCCGTGCTTACTGGTCCACGTATCTGTGGTTAGGTGGACCTTGCCACAGATGGCGTTGCGCAGTGCACACTTGATTTTATCGGACACTTGTTTGTGCAGGGAAGGCACGGCTCTCTTGGAGAAGTAGTGGCGGCTTGGAACAACATACTGTGGGACAGCAAGTGACATGAGCTGTTTGTAGCTGTGTGTGTCCACCAGCCTAAATGACAGCATTTCATAGGCCAGTAGTTTAGAAATGCTGGCATTCAGGGCCAGGGATCGAGGGTGGCTAGGTGGAAATTTACGCTTTCTCTCAAATGTTTGTGAGATGGAGAGCTGAACGCTGCCGTGTGACATGGTTGAGATGCTTGGTGACGCAGGTGGTGGTGTTGGTGGTACATCCCATGTTTGCTGGGCGGCAGGTGCCAACGTTCCTCCAGAGGCGGAGGAAGAGGCCGAGGCGGCGGCGGCAGCAGCAGCAGAAGAGGCCGAGGCGGCGGCGGCAGCAGTAGAAGAGGCCAAGGCGGCAGCAGCAGAAGAGGTAGCAGGGGGAGCCTGAGTGACTTCCTTGTTTTTAAGGTGTTTACTCCACTGCAGTTCATGCTTTGCATGCAGGTGCCTGGTCATGCAGGTTGTGCTAAGGTTCAGAACGTTAATGCCTCTCTTCAGGCTCTGATGGCACAGCGTGCAAACCACTCGGGTCTTGTCGTCAGCACATTGTTTGAAGAAGTGCCATGCCAGGGAACTCCTTGAAGCTGCCTTTGGGGTGCTCGGTCCCAGATGGCGGCGGTCAGTAGCAGGCGGAGTCTCTTGGCGGCGGGTGTTCTGATTTTGCCCACTGCTCCCTCTTTTGCTACGCTGTTGGCTCGGTCTCACCACTGCCTCTTCCCCAGAACTGTGAAAGTCAGTGGCACGACCTTCATTCCATGTGGGGTCTAGGACCTCATCGTCCCCTGCATCGTCTTCCACCCAGTCTTGATCCCTGACCTCCTGTTCAGTCTGCACACTGCAGAAAGACGCAGCAGTTGGCACCTGTGTTTCGTCATCATCAGAGACGTGCTGAGGTGGTATTCCCATGTCCTCATCATCAGGAAACATAAGTGGTTGTGCGTTAGTGCATTCTATCTCTTCCACCCCTGGGGAAGGGCTAGGTGGATGCCCTTGGGAAACCCTGGCAGCAGAGTCTTCAAACAGCATAAGAGACTGCTGCATAACTTGAGGCTCAGACAGTTTCCCTGATATGCATGGGGGTGATGTGACAGACCGATGGGCTTGGTTTTCATGCGCCATCTGTGCGCTTTCTGCAGAAGACTGGGTGGGAGATAATGTGAACGTGCTGGATCCACTGTCGGCCACCCAATTGACTAATGCCTGTACCTGCTCAGGCCTTACCATCCTTAGAACGGCATTGGGCCCCACCAAATATCGCTGTAAATTCTGCTGGCTACTGGGACCTGAGTTAGTTGGTTCACTAGGACGTGTGGCTGTGGCAGAACGGCCACGTCCTCTCCCAGCACCAGAGGGTCCACTAACACCACCACGACCATGTCCGCGTCCGCGTCCCTTATTAGATCTTTTCCTCATTGTTCCCGTTCACCACAATTTTGAGAATGGCAAATTTGGGAATGCTTTTTCAACCCAGAAAAAAAAGTGTGCTTTTACGGTCACTACAAATAACTTGACCAGCTAAAACAGTGCAGATTTGGTTGAATAGAGATGTGAGACCTGTTTTTTTTTGCGCTGTGTGACAGGTATAGGTTTAATCACAGAATCACACTTCTATCAGCACGCTAGCGTGTGTCTTAGGTTTTTCTGAATGACACTATCAATACCTTCAATGTAAGACTTTCTTTTTGGGATAGATTTCAAGTAGGCCTCAAATACCAGAAACTAGTTATTTTGAGAATGGCAAATTTGGGAATGCTTTTTCAACCCAGAACAAAAAGTCTGCTTTTACGGTCACTACAAATAACTTGACCAGCTAAAACAGTGCAGATTTGGTTGAATAGAGATGTGAGACCTGTTTTTTTTTTGCGCTGTGTGACAGGTATAGGTTTATTCACAGAATCACACTTCTATCAGCACGCTAGCGTGTGTCTTAGGTTTTTCTGAATGACACTATCAATACCTTCAATGTAAGATTTTCTTTTTGGGATAGATTTCAAGTAGGCCTCAAATACCAGAAACTAGTTATTTTGAGAATGGCAAATTTGGGAATGCTTTTTCAACCCAGAACAAAAAGTCTGCTTTTTACGGTCACTACAAATAACTGACCAGCTAAAACCAGTGCAGATTTGGTTGAATAGAGATGTGAGACCTGTTTTTTTTTTGCGCTGTTGACAGGTATAGGTTTAATCACAGAATCACACTTCTATCAGCACGCTAGCGTGTGTCTTAGGTTTTTCTGAATGACACTATCAATACCTTCAATGTAAATTTCTTTTTGGGATAGATTTCAAGTAGGCCTCATATACCAGAAACTAGTTATTTTGAGAATGGCAATTTGGGAATGCTTTTTCAACCCAGAACAAAAAGTCTGCTTTTACGGTCACTACAAATAACTTGACCAGCTAAAAACAGTGCAGATTTGGTTGAATAGAGATGTGAGACCTGTTTTTTTTTGCGCTGTGTGACAGGGTATAGGTTTATTCACAGATTCACACTCTTATCAGCACGCTAGCGTGTGTCTAGGTTTTCTGAATGACACTATCAATACCTTCAAGTAAGATTTCTTTTGGGGATAGATTTCAAGTAGGGGCCTCAAATACCAGAAACTAGTTATTTTTGAGAATGGCAAATTTGGGAATGCTTTTTCAACCCAGAAAAAAAAGTGTGCTTTTACGGTCAATACAAATAACTTGACCAGCTAAAAACAGTACAGATTTGGTTGAATAGAAATGTCAGGTCTATTTTTTAAGGCGCTGTGACAGGCTCAACTTGCCCTGATGTAATATATGGCCAAAAAATAACCACACTGTTGATGGTTAAATGCACTTGGGTGACACAGGCTCAGCCTGCACCAGATGTAGTATATGGCCAAAAAATAATCAGACTGTTGATGGTTAAATGCACTTGGGTGACACAGGCTCAGCCTGCACCAGATGTAGTATATGGCCAAAAAATAATCAGACTGTTGATGGTTAAATGCACTTGGGTGACACAGGCTCAGCCTGCAGCTGATGTAGGATATAGCACAAAATTACCACACTATCGATGGTTAAATACACTTGGGTGACACAGGCTCAGCCTGCAGCTGATGTAGTATATGGCCAACAAATAATCAGACTGTTGATGGTTAAATGCACTTGGGTGACACAGGCTCAGCCTGCAGCTGATGTAGTACAGTGTATATGGCCAAAAAATAACCAGACTGTTGATGGTTAAATGCACTTCGGTGACACAGGCTCAGCCTGCAGCTGATGTAGGATATAGCACAAAATAACCACACTATCGATGGTTAAATACACTTGGTGATAGCTCGTGCTGGCGCACCACAAGTCACAAAATGGCCGCCGATCACCCCAGAAAAAAAGTGATCTAAAAACGCTCTGGGCAGCCTCAAAAAAGTGAGCAAGTCAATAATAGCACTTCAATGATCCACAGCTGCAGATCGATCACAGAATGAAGTCTTTTGGAGGAGTTAATCTGCCTAATCTCGCCCTAACGTCGCAGCTGCAACCTCTCCCTATACTGATCATAGCAGAGTGACGTGCGGCGCTACGTGACTCCAGCTTAAATAGAGGCTGGGTCGCATGGTGCACTGGCCATCACAGCCATGCCAATAGTAGGCATGGGCTGTGATGGCATTTGGGCCAAGTAGTATGACCGTTGTTTTTGGCTACTTTGCAGCCTTTCAAAAAGCGCAAAGAAAGCGCCGAACACCGAACCCGAACCCCGGACTTTTACGAAAATGTTCGGGTTCGGGTCCGTGTCAGGACACCCCAAAATTCGGTACGAACCCGAACTATACAGTTCGGTTCGCTCATCCCTAGTCACCTTACATCATAAAAAGTGTAATACCAAGCGATCAAAAAAATCATACGCACTGCAAAATAGTACCAATCCAACCATCATCTCATCTCGCAAAAAATGAGACTCTACCTCAAAATATGGAGACACCAAAACATGATTTTTGTTGTTTCAAAAATGCTTTTATTGTGAAAAACTGAAATAATTTTTTTTAAAAAGTATCGATATTAGGTATTGCTGCATCTGTAACAACCTGCTGTATAAAAATATCACATGACCTAACCCCTCAGGTGAATACCGTACATAAAACAGTTGCCCAAAAAATAAAAAAAAACTATGGCTTTCAGAATATGGAGACACTAAAAAATAATTTTTTTAATGCTTTATTATGTAAAATGAAACAAACAACAACAAAAAACTTAGTCATATTTGGTATTGTCGCATCCGTACCAACCTGCTGTATAAAAGTAGCACATGATCTAACCTGTCAGATGAACATTGTAAAAAATAAAAATGGTGCCAAAACAGCTATTTTTTGTTACCTTGCCTCACAAAAAGTGTAATATAGAGCAACCAAAAATCATATGTATCCTAAAATAGTACCAACACAACTGCCACCTTATCACGTAATTTCCAAATGGGGTCATTTTTGGGGAGTTTCTACTCTAGGGTGCTTCAAGAGGGTTATGTGACATGGCAACTTAAAATTATCCAGTAAAATTTTGCCCTCCAAAAAGCATATGGCGCTCCTTTTCTTCTATACCCTGCCGTGTGCCCATACAGCGGTTTACAAATGGGGTGTTTCTGTAAACGACAGAATCAGCGTAATAAATATTGAGTTTTGTTTGACTATTAACCCTTGCTTTTGTTACTGGAAAAAAAAATTGATTAAAATGGAAAATCTGCTAAAAAAAGTCAAAATCTGAAATGTCATCTACATTTTTCTTAAATTCTTGTGGAACACCTAAAGAGTTAACAAAGTTTGCAAAATCAGTTTTGAATACCTTGAGGGGTGTAGTTTCTAAAATGGGGCCATTTATGGGTGGTTCATAATGACTTCCTAACTGAACTGGTCCTTAACCACCTCACATCCGCCCATAGGATACAAATGTCCGATGGGTGGATGTTTATCTCTGAATGGATGTTCTGGAACGTCCATTTAGAGATGGCAGCTGCACGCTAATCTGTGACAGCAGGGCAACCCAGAGAGAAGGCAAGGATTGTTCCCAGGTGTCCCTGCATTCTAGATCACTGTATACACAGTGCTGTGTATACAGATCAGGAAGAGCTATGCACTTCCTGTCCCGGCTCGGTGAGAACTGATAGTAAGCAGCTGTTGGTGGGCGATAACATCATAAGAGGTGTGAAGTTTGAGGAAAATGGTGTTGTGAGATGTCTCCCTGGTGCTACCGCTAGCAGGGATAGACGACGGATCCTTAATATTGTTAGGCAAGCAAAGCAGGAAAGGGAGGTGGATGTTATTGTCCATCTTGGGACAGATGATCTGGCTTGCAATGAGGTTTCAAAGGGGAAGGAAGCTTTTCACACACTTGGAAATGATATACAGGAAGTTGCATCAACTGTTTCATTCTCTGCAGTTTTACCTGTGCATAACCTTCAGCATGACAGGAAGATGCGCATTAAGGAATTCAATGTATGACTTGGTCAATGGTGTCTGAACCAAGGGTTTGGCTTTGTGTCTCATATTAGCTCTCGTTGGAATGGAAAAGAACTGTACAAGAAAGATGGTTTGCATCTTTCTCTCAAGGGAACGAATATCCTCAGTGAACAGTTCCAAGTATTTGCTAAGGAGCATTTAAACTAGGAAAGAGGGCAAAAGAGTGATAATCCAGCAGTCCCCCGGAACAATGCCAGAAGATGCCAGTAGCACAAAGGTTAAGAAATGACAAGCTCAGATTCTTGTCTACAAATGCTTGCAGTTTAGGGAATAAGATCAATGAACTTGAGGCTATAATGGCATCTGAGAATATAGATTTAGTGGCTGTTACTGAGATGTGATTCAATGGGAGTAATGACTGGAATATAACAATACCAGGGTTCTCTATAAAGGAAAGACAGAGAAGGCAAGAAGGGGGAGGGGTGCCCGGTATGTGAAAGATAGCATGAAATCTAATTTGATACAAGTTAGCGAGACCAATTTAGAGTCAGTTTGGGTTCTTGCAGCTTGATAATCATAAGGTAACTCGTGTAGGTATGATATATAGACCACCTAGCCAAGTCAAAGAATTAGATGATCTACTAGTTGAGGAAATAGCTAAAATGACATTGAAGGGGGAAGTTATCATTATGGGAGACTTTAATCTTCCTGATGTAAACTGGAAAACCAAAATAGCTAGTTCTGCCAGGTGTACAGATATTCTAAATTCCCTACTGGGATTATCTCTACAGCAAGTAGTTGTGGAGCCAACCCGGAAGGAGGCCATCTTAGATTTAGTATTCACAAATGGGAATTTGGTATCTGATATTACTGTAGGGGAAAGCTTGGGATATAGTGATCACCAGTCAGTGTGGTTTACTAGAAGAAAATGGATTGTGCTGCAGGAGAGTATGCTAAAATGGTAAAAGTGCAAAAGTTACTTATATTTTCTTTCTTATGTAAATCTTCGGTCAAATGGGTTCATCCATATACATCAAACACAACTGTGGTGTGGAAATCTGAAATAAAATAGAGACCGCACAATGGTGTAGTAACTTCTAAAAAGGAGTGTCACCTGATCACAGGTTATACTCACAAGACTCAGATGATAATAAGCGTAAAAAAACTGGCTCAGCACTGTCATCCACCCAGGAGCTGCACACCTTAGATGCCGTTCACTAGACCAGACGGACGAACAGGATCTTTAGCCGCTTGTACGAAATCTTGCACAAGCACAAGCTGGATCTCAAAATGAATATCGCTTTGGCAAGATGTCACCAAACTTTACACTCTTCAAGGTCTCGGAGGAAAGATATCAACCAATGGTGAAGTACATACCACAATGTTAGATAAAAAGGGCACTTTGTACTTGTTTTAAATTGCTCCAAAACTTGCGTTCTTTGTGAGTATAATAAATCCTTTTTATCTAACATTGTGGTATGTACTTCACCATTGGTTGATATCTTTCCTCCGAGACCTTGTAGAGTGTAAAGTTTGGTGACATCTTGCCAAAGTGATATTCATTTTGAGATCCAGCTTGTGCTTGTGCAAGATTTTGGATTTTTTTAGATTTAGTATTCACAATGGGAATTTGGTATCTGATATTACTGTAGGGGAAAGCTTGGGATATAGTGATCACCAGTCAGTGTGGTTTACTAGAAGAAAATGGATTGTGCTGCAGGAGAGTATGCTAAAATGGTAAAAGTGCAAAAGTTACTTATATTTTCTTTCTTATGTAAATCTTCGGTCAAATGGGTTCATCCATATACATCAAACACAACTGTGGTGTGGAAATCTGAAATAAAATAGAGACCGCACAATGGTGTAGTAACTTCTAAAAAGGAGTGTCACCTGATCACAGGTTATACTCACAAGACTCAGATGATAATAAGCGTAAAAAAACTGGCTCAGCACTGTCATCCACCCAGGAGCTGCACACCTTAGATGCCGTTCACTAGACCAGACGGACGAACAGGATCTTTAGCCGCTTGTACAAAATCTTGCACAAGCACAAGCTGGATCTCAAAATGAATATCACTTTGGCAAGATGTCACCAAACTTTACACTCTACAAGGTCTCGGAGGAAAGATATCAACCAATGGTGAAGTACATACCACAATGTTAGATAAAAAGGATTTATTATACTCACAAAGAACGCAAGTTTTGGAGCAATTTAAACAAGTACAAAAGTGCCCTTTTTATCTAACATTGTGGTATGTACTTCACCATTGGTTGATATCTTTCCTCCGAGACCTTGAAGAGTGTAAAGTTTGGTGACATCTTGCCAAAGCGATATTCATTTTGAGATCCAGCTTGTGCTTGTGCAAGATTTCGTACAAGCGGCTAAAGATCCTGTTCGTCCGTCTGGTCTAGTGAACGGCATCTAAGGTGTGCAGCTCCTGGGTGGATGACAGTGCTGAGCCAGTTTTTTTACGCTTATTATCATCTGAGTCTTGTGAGTATAACCTGTGATCAGGTGACACTCCTTTTTAGAAGTTACTACACCATTGTGCGGTCTCTATTTTATTTCAGATTTCCACACCACAGTTGTGTTTGATGTATATGGATGAACCCATTTGACCGAAGATTTACATAAGAAAGAAAATATAAGTAACTTTTGGACTTTTACCATTTTAGCATACTCTCCTGCAGCGCAATCCATTTTCTTCTATTTCATTGTGTGGACTTTCTGCTCACTTGTGTCCGGGATTTTGCAGCGCTAGAGGGTTAAATATCTGAACAGGAATTGTACCTTATATTTCCAGTGTGGTTTACTATCAGTACAGTGACTGAGTCACACCGCCCAAAAAACAAAGTTTTAGATTTTAGAAAAACTGATTTTCTAAAATTAGATTAGTGGTATACGAGTCCCTATCAGATTGGAACAGTTTCAATGGAGTCCAGGAGAAATGGGACTACTTAAAAGTGGCACTATTGAAGGCAACAGAAAATTGCATTAGGCTTGTCAGTAAAAGCAAAAAAAGGAAGAGACCAATGTGGTACTCAGCAGAAGTGGCCAAAATCATTAAAAACAAAAAGATAGCAGTTAGAAATTATAAAAAAAAAGAAAACGAGGATGACAGGCAAATTTATAAGATTAGGCAGAGAGAGGCCAAACAAGTTATAAGAGCTTCTAAAGCACAGGCAGAAGAGAAATTAGCTCAGTCAGTGAAAAAAGGCGATAAGACATTCTTCAGATACATAAATGAAAAAAGGAAACTAAAACAAGGAATTACCAAATTAAAAACAAAAGAAGGAAGGTATATGGAAGAAGATAAAGAACTAGCTGACTGCCTCAATGAATACTTCTGTTCAGTTTTTACAAAGGAAAATGAAGGAAAAGGACCTCAGTTAGGAAAGAAGACTAATGATACTTTTAAAGCATGTGTCTTTACAGAGGAAGAGGTTCTAAGTCAGCTGTCTAAAATTAATACAAATAAGTCACAGGGGCCTGATGGGATACATCCAAAGCTATTAAAAGAGCTCAGCGGTGAGGTGAACTAGCAAAACCATTAACAGATTTATTTAACCAATCACTGGCAACAGGAGTCGTCCCAGAAGATTGTAAATTGGCAAATGTTGTGCCCATTCACAGCCTGACATCAATAGTGGGGAAATTAATGGAAACCATACTTGAGGATTGTGGAACATCTAAAATCCCATGGATTGATAGATGAAAAACAGCATGGGTTTACTTCAGGGAGACCATGTCAAACTAATCTTATTGATTTTTTTGATTGGGTGACTAAAATAATAGATGGCGGAGGTGCAGTAGACATTGCTTATCTGGACTTTAGTCCCACATAGACTGCAATTTATTGATAAGCCTTCTATGTGCGTGGACTCCCATATTGTTGAATGGATTAGGAAGTGGCTGAGGGACAGACAACAGAGGGTTGTAGTCAATGGAGTATATTCAGACCATGGTCTTGTTACCAGTGGGGTACCTCAGGGATCTGTCCTGGGACCCATATTGTTTAATATCTTTATCAGCGAAATTGCAGAAGGCCTCAATGGTAAGGTGTGTCTTTTTGCTGATGACACAAAGATTTGTAACAGGGTTGATGTTCCTGGAGGGATACACCAAATGGAAAAGGATTTAGGAAAACTAGAGGAATGGTCAAAAATCTGGCAACTAAAATTTAATGTTGATAAGTGCAAGATAATGCACCTGGGGCGTAAAAACCCAAGAGCAGAATATAAAATCAGTGATACAGTCCTAACCTCAGTATCTGAGGAAAGAGATTTAGGGGTCATTATTTCAGAAGACTTAAAGGTAGGCAGACAATGTCATAGAGCAGCAGGAAATGCTAACAGAATGCTTGGGTGTATAAGGAGAGGCATTACCTGTAGAAAGAGGGAGGTGCTCATGCTGCTCTACAGAGCACTAGTGAGACCTCATTTGGAGTATTGTGCGCAGTATTGGAGACCATATCTCCAGAAGGATATTGATACTTTGGAGAGAGTTCAGAGAAGAGCTACTAAACTAGTACATGGATTGCAGGATAAAACTTACCAGGAAAGATTAAAGGACCTTAACATGTATAGCTTGGAAGAAAGACGAGACAGAGGGGATATGATAGAAACTTTTAAATACATAAAGGGAATCAACAAGGTAAAAGAGGAGAGAATATTTAAAAGAAGAAAAACTGCTACAAGAGGACATAGTTAAATTAGAGGGGCAAAGGTTTAAAAGTAATATCAGGAAGTATTATTTTACTGAGAGAGTAGTGGATGCATGGAATAGCCTTCCTGCAGCAGTGGTAGCTGCAAATACAGTGAAGGAGTTTAAGCATGCATGGGATAGGCATAAGGCTATCCTTCATATAAGATAGAGCCAAGGGCTATTCATAGTATTCAGTATATTGGGCAGACTAGATGGGCCAAATGGTTCTTATCTGCCGACACATTCTATGTTTCTATGTTTTTATGTCATGTGACCGCTGGGGCCAGGAGAGTGTAGGAGCTGTCGGGTCTTTAATAGACCTCGATCAGCCCTGCACTGAGGCTGTACAGCCTCTCTGGGGGCTGTATTTACCCTGTAACTGGGGCTACTATGTCAGCCCCAGTTACTGGAGTAATCAATAGTGAAAAAATATAGCGCAATTAAAAATCATATGTACCCCAAAATAGCACCAATAAAACTGAAACCTTATCCCCTAGTTTCCAAAATGGGGTCACTTTTTAGGAGTTTCTACTGTAAGGGTGCATCAGAGGGCTTCAAATGGGACATGGCATCTAAAAACCAGTTCAGCAAAATCTGCCTTCCAAAAACCATACGGCGCTCCTTTTCTTCTGCGCCCTGCCTTGTGCCGTTACATCAGTTTACGTCCAAATGTGGGGTGTTTCTGTAAACTGCAGAATCAGGGTAATAAATATTGAGTTTTGTTTGGCTGTTTAAAATGGAAAAACTGCCAAAAAAGTGAAATTTAGAAATTTCATCTACACCTAAAGGATTAACAAAGTTTGTAAAATCACTTTTGAGTAACTTGGGAGTGTAGTTTCTACAATGGGGTCATTTATGGGGGGGTTTCCACTTTCTGCAATGGGTTTTGGAAATTTTCTTAAAAATTTTAAGAATTGCTTCTAAAATTTTAAGCCTTTTAACGTCCTAAAAAAAAACATTTACAAAATGATGCCAACATAAAGTAGACATATGGTGAAGGTTAAGTAATACATATTTTATGAGGTATCACTTTCTGTTTTAAAAGCAGAGAAATAGAAATTTTGAAAATTGCTAATTTTTCAAAATTTTTGGTAAATTTGGGATTTATTTTATAAATGAAGGTGAAATATATTGACTCAAATTTACCATTGAAGTACAATGTGTCACGAGAAAACATTCTCAGAATGGCTTGGATAAGTAAAAGCGTTCCAAAGTTATTACCACATAAAGTGACACATGTCAGATTTGCAAAATTAGGCTCTGTCAGGAAGGGGTATTTGGCCCAGATGTGAGGTGGTTAAAAAAAGTGTGTTTTGGAAATTTTCTAAAAAATTTTAATATTTTCTTCTAAACTTCAAGAAATGATCCAAACATAAAGTAGACATATGGGAAATGTAAAGTAATAACTATCTGTTTTAAAGCAGAGAAACTGAAATATGGAAATTTAAAAATATTTTTTTTTTAAATAAAAAATGAAAAATATTGACTGAAATTTACCACTATCATGAAGTACAATGTGTCACGAGAAAACATTCACAGAATGGCTTGGATAAGTAAAAAAGTGTTCCAAAGATGTTACCACATAAAGTGACACATGTCAAATTTTAAAAAAACAGCCTGGTCCTTAAGGTGAAATATGACAGGCTCCTGAAAGGGTTAAAGGGCGGTCTATTATATCTCTGCATTTATCTTGTTCAACTGCTGCGAGATTCATAGTTAATCTGTTACGTTATTGTTACTATAAACTATAGCCAACAGACAGTTACCTGGGTCCTCCAAAAGAACAGGCAGTGGCAAAAATGTTGCTGTAGCCAGAAAAAGTAGCAACAGAAGGAGGAGTGGTGGTAGCAGCAGCCGCAGCAACAGACCAGAGCTGCCACTGTTATCCAGCAGTTGTGTTTTGCCCAACAATCCAGCTGTACTGGAATGGTTGACTCGCTCTTCAACATCAGATACACATAGCCATGAATTGTTGGGTTCCTTCCTCCGACACCACGCTTAGTTGGCATGGCCCAGGAACTCTGTGCCCTCACCCATCCTGACCCTGCCTCTTGCTTTTGCTGCTTCTTCTGCTAGGCAAGTAATAATAGCTGAATGCTCTGCTACGCTTTTCAGCAATAATGAGCTTATTGAGGACAGTTAGACGTTACAGGCCAGCACAGACTTGGAGGAGAGGTCAGTTGCAGACTCCACTAGGCGTGCAACTACTGATGATGATGGTCAGGTGGGAGAACATGTTGCAAGAGGTCAGGGACGTGTGCAAGAGACAGGTGAAGGTAACACAAGTGACGACCAAACTGATGTAGATGATGATGTAGCCGATCACATTTGGGAAATGGGTGAAGAGGAGGCATCATCATTATCAGGGGGCGAGGGTGGCAGCCTACCCATGAAACTGCAGGGTGGAAGCATGCCCATGAGACAACAAGGTGGAAGCGTACCTGTGAAACAGCAGGGTGGAATCAGTGGGAGATGTGTAGTCAAACGTAGTGTTGATCACGAATATTCGAATTTCGAATTTTTATCGTGAATATAGGTACTTCGAAAATTCGAGAATATTTCAAATATAGTTATATATATTCATAATTTCGAATATTCGAATTGTAATATTTTTTTTTTTCAATTATTAGTATTTTTTTTTTATCAGTACACATGATCCCTCGCTGCTTCTAGCTTGTGGGCCAATAAGAAGGCTGCAATATACTTGACTTTAGGAGTAGTAGTGTTTGCGAATTTTGCTCTATATTCATTTTTTTTGAATATTCGCTATATTGCTATATATTCTTGTTTTCGAATATTACGAATATTCGAAAAAACTAAGTTATGGCAATACAGAGAATATTCGAAAAAAATCGAATAGAGCAATTTAGCTAATATAGTGCTATAATCTTTTTTGTCTACTAGTTTTAAGTTGAAAAATTCGCAATAAGAAAAATTTTAATTCGAATTCCGAAAATTCGCATATTACACAATCATTACCTTTCCGATTTTTTGAGTAAAAAAAAAATTTGAGAATTTTCTAATTTGCGAATTTTCGACGAATATTCTACAAAATATTCGCGAAATATCGCTAATTCGAATATGACCCCTGCCGCTCATCACTAGTCAAACGCAGGAAGAGTACACCGTCTTTTACTTGGGAGACTACCTGTGAGGAAAACACTAGCAGTAGTGGAGGAAAAATGCCATACTCACCAGTGTGTGAAATTTTTTCACCAAGTTGCTGAGGGACTTTAGCATGGTGGCATGCAGGATGTGTGGGCAGAAGGTGCAGTGAAGGCCAATATGCTAATGTTGGCATGACAACCCTGCATCAGCACATGTCACCATAAAGTGGCGTTGGAAAAAGTACCGCTCATTTGGTATTACAGTCTGATGCCGCAACTGCTGCATCTCCCACCGGCTTGCACCCCCTCTCTAGCAGTCAGGGCTTGACAACATCAGCATAAGGAAACTTATGCTCCTGATGCTCCTCCTTCTCCTGCTCCTCATCACTTGTTTTGACAGCAATTGATCACCGAGCTGATTGCAAAAAGTCAACAGTATGCGTGCACTCCTCCAACGGCACAGAAGCTGAAAGTGCACCTGGCCAAGTTACTGGTACTACAGCTCTACCAGCCCTGCACACGTAGGTTGAGCAGAAGGTGAGCCAGTCTTTGGGCCTCTTGGTGTCTGAAATAGTTAACGCCAGCACTCACGTATGGAGTTGTAACTACTGTGAGGATTTGCACTGGGAGGCAGCTTAGCGGACGCAGTATAGAGGCAATCACAAAGTCTTTAACTTAAATAGTTCAGTGTTTATTCACACAAAAGGCAAAACAAAATAACAGTTCGCAGTATTGGTGTATGTTCACACCATGGAAAGTCCACAAAACACAAATATTCAACTGGTTAGCAGTTTTTCGTCAGCCATCCACAGCAGGCTTTAGGGGGCCTGTTTTCCAGCAATGCGGCTCTCAGCCCTTTAGCACGGCACACCTCATGCAGATCCCAAAACCACAGCGTCTCCACAGCTTCACTGTGAAATGGAGGATAATCCACACAGCTGAGACTGCTGGCTGGGTTTTTATATCGCAGCCAAAACCCAGTCTACACTACTGCATGGTCAATGACAATATATGTCATTTACAGCCCACTGGATAAATGTGGTTCTGGCCCAGGCACACCAGCAACTTGGCCAGCTAATTGCAGTTCCGCCTCTGTGTTGTATCACTGGGATTTCTGCGTCAGTGTGCTGCTCTTCTTCCTCATCCTCCATCTTTTCCTCACCCTCCCCTCTAGGCACAGTTCACAGTGGTCCTCCAGCATATCACCTATGCAAAGCAAGGTGTTGTCACGTGGTTCTGCACCTGGTCAGCCTTGGTGAACGGAACCACACTGGGGAGGAACTGCTCCGTATCATCAATTAAGAAACTGGCTATCTCCTCGTCAACTGGAGATAGGAACTAGGGTTACTGATAATGGGAAGCACATTTTGTTGTCTTGGAAGGCTGACTCATACGCGCTGCGTGGCGCACATCTTCAATCTCATTGTCACCCGGTTCCTCAAGTCTTCCACTGAACTGCAAGAGTTGTTTATAATGTCCAGAAAACACTGAATGCATTTCAGCCACTATTACCACACAAAACACGCCCTATTTGAGCTACAAAGGCAAAATGCTGTTCCCCAACATCGTTTGATATACAACGTTTCCCCCCTTTGTTTCCATCCATATGTTAGAGCGAATGTAAGAGCAGAGGAAGGCTGCAGACAGACAGGCCTACTCCTCGGTGTAACTTCCACGTTAGCCAGTGGTAGCCCATGCGTGACACATGCCGTTTATTCAGGCCCTTTAAGGAGGTCACTTTATTTGTCATTCTGCAGAACTACAGGATGAATGATGTCATTCCACCCCTTCACTTCCTGGAGGGGATGCTGACAAATCTGATTGGCGAAGGGACAGAAAATCTGGCACCTACATTTCAACAGCCACCTGAGCCCTTAGGAGGATGAACTGGAAGAGGAGGACATAAATGCGCAGGAATTTTATACACAACTAGGTGGTTTATCTGCCCAAGCAACAGGAGAGAAGCAGGAGGAGCTGGAGGGCGACGACGAAGACAATGCAGATGACCCCATCAGGCTATGGCAGTATGCAGTGGAGATGGAGGCATCGAGTCCCTTGCACAAATGGCCAGATGCTTGCTGTTATGTTTCTGTAGTGACAGCTGCCTTGTCAGGATTCTGCAGAGGGATGACTACTGGCTATCCACATTGTTAGACCCTCGCTACCAGTCAAAAATAGGGGTATTTTTTAGACCTTCTGAGAGGGATGCAAAAATGGACTACTATAGAGACATGCTGTGCAGTGAGTTGGTGTCACGGCCATGCCCATGACCGTGACTCCTTTACCGCATGCGGTTGCCTGCGGTTTTGTATGGGCGTCAGAGAATCCAGAACCATTAGCTGCACAAACCAACATAGGAAAATCCCAACAGACCATCACCCAGACATGACACATACAGGTAAGCATAAACTTAATAAGACATAAAACCTGAACTGAGCCCTGCTAGAGAGAGGGAATATATAGGCCAAAGTGGCCACACCCAAAGGTTGGACACACCCAGTGACATCACACACACACTGGGAAGGAAGTTAACCCTTCCAATGCCACAGAAGGGAAAACACACATACATAAAGGGAAAGTGCACACAATAACATACCACACGGTGCACACAACACACACACCTAACAAAAGGTTGCTAGGTGTGACCGCATGCCAGGGCAGCAAGCTGCCTAGCGACGCTCAGGCTGCTCTGCTGCTAAAAACAACACTGGTTGCCCGCGGCAACCACAAGTGAGGCCACAGACAAGCGGCCCTCACCCGTGGTTGAACGCCCATACAAAACCGCAGGCAACCGCATGCGGTAAAGGAGTCACGGTCATGGGCATGGCCGTGACAGTTGGTCACTGCCTACAGCACGATCGCCATCCTCAGGAATGTCTGCCCGGGGGGCCCTCTGCACTCATGCTCCACTGCCATGACTGGTTGGGGTAGGGGGGCAGGAGCAGCACCAGTTCAATATGCAGCAACTTCAGTTTGGAGTCTATGATGAGCAGTTTCTTCAGCTGCATACTGAAGAAACCACCCAGCAGCAGCAACAGTGGAACATGTAGCAGAACCTCAACCAACAGATGATAACATACTTGGACTGCACCCTGTCACGCATGATCCAAGATCCCCTGGACTACTGGACATGCAAACTTGAAGTGTGGCCACAACTGGCCGCGTTTGCCATGGGCATGCTTTCCTATCCAGCCAGAAGTGTGGGATCAGAGCGTGTGTTCAGTGCAGCAGGTAGCATAGTTACCCCTAAGAGAACTCATCTTTCCCTTCTAAATGTTAAGAGACTAACCTTCATAAAGATGAGTCAGGTGTGGATCAACCAGGATTTCCATGCCCCAGTGCCTCATACAAACGAATAGATTATTCTGCCACTAATCATACAGTAGTGTGCTGCCACACTGGAATATTCTGCAAAATGGGCCGTTACTTCTTGCCACATCCTGCTGTCACCATTCTGATGCTGCCACCTGCCAGCTGCCTCTACTGCCATTCTTACAGTGGGACTTTTTGGCCTACTGATACAGTGGGATGCGAAAGTTTGGGCAACCTTGTTAATCGTCATGATTTTCCTGTATAAATCGTTGGTTGTTACGATAAAAAATATCAGTTAAATATATCATATAGGAGACACACACAGTGATATTTGAGAAGTGAAATGAAGTTTATTGGATTTACAGAAAGTGTGCTATAATTGTTTAAACAAAATTAGGCAGGTGCAAAAATTTGGGCACCACAAAAAAGAAATGAAATCAATATTTAGTAGATCCTACTTTTGCAGAAATTACAGCCTCTAAACGCTTCCTGTAGGTTCCAATGAGAGTCTGGATTCTGGTTGAAGGTATTTTGGACCATTCCTGCGATGTCTGCGATGTCTGCGTCCGGCCGGGAGCTCCTCCTACTGGTAAGTGACAGGTCATGTCACTTACCAGTAGGAGGAGCTCCCGGCCGGATGCAGACATCGCAGACATCGCAGCTCGCAGGTAAGTATAATGGTTCTACAAATTGCTAAGTAACCATGGCAACCGGGACTGCAGTAGCGTCCTGGTTGCCATGGTTACCGATCGGAGCCCCAGCGATTAAACTGGGACTCCGATCGGTACACTCCGCTGCCACCAATGATAGGGAGGAGATTTTAATTAGGAGGGGGAGGGAGGGGAGAAGGCCCACTGGCCACCAACGAGTTACCTACAGGGGAGGGAGGGGGGCCCACTGGCCACCAATGAGTTAACTACAGGGGGAGGGAGGGGGGCCCACTGGCCACCAATGAGTTAACTACAGGGGAGGGAGGGGGGGGCCGGCCGCACTGGCCACCAATGAGTTAACTACAGGGGGGGGGGGACCGCCCCCTGCTGCCTGGCAGCACCTGCCAGCAGCAGGGGGCAGTCATGTACACAGTTCTTTTAGTATATTCTAACCTGAAGCTTCCCCATCACAATGGGAACGCCTCTGTGTTAGAATATACTGTCGGTTCTGAGTTTTCACGAAGTGAAAACTCAGCTATGAAAAAGCTTTTATGCAGACGGATCTTCGGATCCGTCTGTATAAAAACTAACCTACGGCCACGGATCACGGACACAGATGCCAATCTTGTGTGCATCCGTGTTCTTTCACAGACCCATTGACTTGAATGGGTCCGTGAACCGTTGTCCGTCCAAAAAATAGGACAGGTCATATTTTTTTGATGGACAGGATACACGGATCACGGTCTCGGCTGCAAAACGGTGCATTTTCCGATTTTTCCACTGACCCATTGAAAGTCAATGGGTCCGTGAAAAAATACGGAAAACGGCACAACGGCCACGGATGCACACAACGGTCGTGTGCATGAGGCCTTAGTTTAATCAGTCCACAGCACCTTATTCCAAAATGAAGCCGGCTTGTCCAAATGTGCTTTAGCCCACCTCAAGATGCACTTTTTGTGCTGTGGGCGGAGAAAAGGCTTCCTCTGCATCACTCTCGCATACAGCTTTTCCTTGTGTAAAGTGCGCCGAATGGTTGAACGATGCACAGTGACTCCATCTGCAGCAAGATGATGTTGTAGGTCTTTGGTGCTGGTTTGTGGGTTGACTCTGACTGTTCTCACCATTCGTCGCTTCTGTCTATCCGAGATTTTTCTTGGTCTGCCACTTCGAGCCTTAACTTGAACTGAGCCTGTGGTCTTCCATTTCCTCAATATGTTCCTAACTGTGGAAACAGACATCTGAAATCTCTGAGACAGCTTTCTGTATCCTTCCCCTAAACCATGATGTGAACAATCTTTGTCTTCAGGTCATTTGAGAGTTGTTTTGAGACCCCCATGTTGTTACTCTTCAGAGAAAATTAAAAGAGGAGGGAAACTTACAATTGACCCCCTTAAATACGCTTTCTCATAATTGGATTCACCTGTGTATGTAGGTCAGGGGTCACTGAGCTTACCAAGCCAATTTGAGTTCCAATAATTAGTTCTAAAGGTTTTGGAATCAATAAAATGACAACAGTGCCCAAATTTATGCACCTGCCTAATTTTGTTTAAACAATTATAGCACACTTTCTGTAAATCCAATAAACTTCATTTCACTTCTCAAATATCACTGTGTGTGTCTCCTATATGATATATTTAACTGACATTTTTTATCGTAACAACCAACGATTTTTACAGGAAAATCATGACGATTAACAAGGTTGCCCAAACTTTCGCATCCCACTGTATGTACATGTTACATTTTTAAAAGGATATGCATGCCACTGGGCCTTGTTATCACACTGCTGTTTTTGGGTTCTGCTACTACTGTGATCTGCCACCATCTTGTGCTGTATTCCACTGCTGCTGCCCCCCCCATCCCCACTCTGTCATTGGGCCACTATTGTCCATGTTACCCGCCACTGCTGTTCGCACCCCATTCCCACTCCGTTATGGGACCAGTATTGTCCCTGTTGCTGCCACTGCTCTTGACTCGCACACCCACTTTGTTTTGGGGCCACTATTGTCCCTGTTACTGCCACTGCTGTTGGCCCCATCCCAAAGAACAGGAAACTAAAAAAAGGATCCTGTATTTTGAACATCCATAAGGCCTCTTTATCACAGTCAGTATTTGATCAGTAATTGTAAACCAAAAGCAGGCGTGGGTCCAAAACACAAAAGAGATGCATAAATTTACATTACTTGTTAAAAAACTGATTTCAGATGTAAATGGTCAAAACAGATGCAAATTGAGCATAAGGCCTCTTTCACACGGTCAGTATTTTGCATCAGTATTTGTAAGCCAAAAGCAGGAGTGGGTCCAAAACACGGAAGAGATACGAATATTTCTATTGCATTTCATCTCTGTTTTGGACCCACTCCTGGATTTAGCTTACAATTACTGATCAAATACTGACCGTCTGAAAGAGTCTTTATGGATGCTCAAAATACAGGCTTTGTTTAGTTTTCTGTTCTTCTGATGTATCAGAAGAACAGAAAAATAAACTTTGATGTGAGCACAGCCTTACTGCCATTGCTGATGCCCAACACCCCCCCCCCCCCCCCCGTCATGGGGCCACTATTGTCATTGTTACTGCCCTGCTGCTGCCACCCTGCCACTCTGTCATAGGGTCAATACTTGAATCTTGAGGCACTGCACAGTCAAATCCACAGCAATAAATTTGACCTGACACTAACATTGACCTGATGCACAGTAAATCTACAGCTAACAGAAGGGATTAAAAAGCATGTGTTTGGACTGCTACAACATGCATTAAAAGACCTTTTCTTTTTTTCTCCACTTCTTTATTGGTGCTGCCTCCATTTCTTTATTTTGTTCCACTAAGGCGCCATTTGGACACAGCTCCTGCAGGGGCGCACACTGTTTTTTTAGCTTTATTGAAGGGTGCTGTATGCTTTTCTTTTTGTTTAACAGAAGGTATTAACTATGAATCTTGGTGCACCGCACAGTTATGTAGACAGCGATAAATTCCACCTGTAATACTGATGGCATAGTACCTACAGAACGGATTAACTATGAATGTGGGTGCACTAGAATGTAATGCACAGGGCAATACACTTTCCCTGAAATCTTCTTGCAGTTTAATTTCTAAGCCTTCACACTGAGATTGGGCCACCAAGTGGGATGAATATGATTCAGCAGAGTGGCCTGGGTATACCTGATTTATCGCAATTCATGATGAATTAATTCATAACGAATCGAATTTCTTATCGAACTTCAGCGAATTGGCTGAATCGAATTTTTAAAAACTGTGCTCATCTCTACATTCTGCAGCTGTCAGCTGAACAATCCTTCGGTATACAGCTGGCTTTCTTGACTTCCTCTTGACTAACCTATACATATATATACAGTCAGGTCTATAAATATTGGGACATCTACATAATTCTAAATTTTTTGGCTCTACAATCGTGGCCAAAAGTTTTGAGAATGACACAAATATTAGTTTTCACAAAGTTTGCTGCTAAACTGCTTTTAGATCTTTGTTTCAGTTGTTTCTGTGATGTAGTGAAATATAATTACACGCACTTCATACGTTTCAAAGGCTTTTATCGACAATTACATGACATTTATGCAAAGAGTCAGTATTTGCAGTGTTGGCCCTTCTTTTTCAGGACCTCTGCAATTCGACTGAGCAAGCTCTCAATCAACTTCTGGGCCAATTCCTGACTGATAGCAACCCATTCTTTCATAATCACTTCTTGGAGTTTGTCAGAATTAGTGGGTTTTTGTTCGTCCACCCGCCTCTTGAGGATTGACCACAAGTTCTCAATGGGATTAAGATCTGGGGAGTTTCCAGGCCATGGACCCAAAATGTCAACGTTTTGGTCCCCGAGCCACTTAGTTATCACTTTTGCCTTATGGCACGGTGCTCCATCGTGCTGGAAAATGCATTGTTCTTCACCAAACTGTTGTTGAATTGTTGGAAGAAGTTGCTGTTGGAGGGTGTTTTGGTACCATTCTTTATTCATGGCTGTGTTTTTGGGCAAAATTGTGAGTGAGCCCACTCCCTTGGATGAGAAGCAACCCCACACATGAATGGTCTCAGGATGCTTTACTGTTGGCATGACAGAGGACTGATGGTAGCGCTCACCTTTTCTTCTCCGGACAAGCCTTTTTCCAGATGCCCCAAACAATCGGAAAGAGGCTTCATTGGAGAATATGACTTTGCCCCAGTCCTCAGCAGTCCATTCACCATACTTTCTGCAGAAGATCAATCTGTCCCTGATGTTTTTTTTGGAGAGAAGTGGGTTCTTTGCTGCCCTTCTTGACACCAGGCCATCTTCCAAAAGTCTTCGCCTCACTGTGCGTGCAGATGCGCTCACACCTGCCTGCTGCCATTCCTGAGCAAGCTTTGCACTGGTGGCACTCCGATCCCGCAGCTGAATCCTCTTTAGGAGACGATCCTGGTGCTTGCTGGACTTTCGTGGACACCCTGAAGCCTTCTTAACAAGAATTGAACCTCTTTTCTTAAAATTCTTGATGATCCTATAAATTGTTGATTGAGGTGCAATCTTAGTAGCCACAATATCCTTGCCTGTGAAGGCATTTTTATGCAACACAATGATGGCTGCACGCGTTTCTTTGCAGGTCACCATGGTTAACAATGGAAGAACAATGATTTCAAGCATCACCCCTCCTTTTAACATGTCAAGTCTGCCATTTTAACCCAATCAGCCTGACATAATGATCTCCAGCCTTGTGCTCGTCAACATTCTCACCTGAGTTAACAAGACGATTACTGAAATGATCTCAGCAGGTCCTTTAATGACAGCAATGAAATGCAGTGGAAAGGTTTTTTTGGGATTAAGTTCATTTTCATGGCAAAGAAGGACTATGCAATTCATCTAATCACTCTTCATAACATTCTGGAGTATATGCAAATTGCTATTAATAAAACTTAAGCAGCAACTTTTCCAATTTCCAATATTTATGTAATTCTCAAAACTTTTGGCCACGACTGTATACACCACCATAATGGATTTGAAATGAAACTAACAAGATGTGCTTTACCTGCAGACTGTCAGCTTTAATTTGAGGGTATTTACATCCAAATCAGGTGAACGGTGTAGGAATTTACAACAATTTGCATATGTGCCTCCCGCTTGTTAAGGAACCAAAAGTAATGGGACAGAATAATAATCATAAATAAAACTTTCACTTTTTAATACTTGGTTGCAAATCCTTTGCAGTCAATTACAGCCTGAAGTCTGGAACGCATAGACATCACCAGATGCTGGGTTTCATCCCTGGTGATGCTCTGCCCGGCCTCTACTGCAACGGTCTTCAGTTCCTGCTTGTTCTTGGGGCATTTTCCCTTCAGTTTTATCTTCAGCAAGTGAAATGCATGCTCAATCTGATTCAGGTCAGGTGATTGACTTGGCCATTGCATAACATTCCACTTATTTCCCTTAAAAAATTCTTTGGTTGCTTTTGCAGTATGCTTGGGGTCATTGTCCATCTGCACTGTGAAGCGCCGTCCAATGAGTTCTGAAGCATTTGGCTGAATATGAGCAGATAATATTGCCCAAAACACTTCAGAATTCATCCTGCTACTTTTGTCAGCAGTCACATCATCAATAAATACAAGAGAACCAGTTCCATTGGCAGCCATACATGCCCACTCCATGACACTACCACCACCATGCTTCACTGATGAGGTGGTATGTTTAGGATCATGAGCAGTTCCTTTCCTTCTCCATACTCTTCTCTTCCCATTACTCTGGTACAAGTTGATCTTGGTCTCATCTGTCCATAGGATGTTGTTCCAGAACTGTGAAGGCTTTTTTAGATGTAGTTTGGCGAATTCTAATCTGGCCTTCCTGTTTTTGAGGCTCACCAATGGTTTACATCTTGTGGTGAACCCTCTGTATTCACTCTGGTGAAGTCTTCCCCTGATTGTTGACTTTGACACACATACACCTACCTCCTGGAGAGTGTTCTTGATCTGGCCAACTGTTGTAAAGGGTGTTTTCTTCACCAGGGAAAGAATTCTTCGGTCATCCACCACAGTTGTTTTCTGTGGTCTTCTGGGTCCTTTGGTGTTGCTGAGCTCACCGGTGCGTTCCTTCTTTTTAAGAATGTTCAAAACAGTTGTTTTGGCCACGCCTAATGTTTTTGCTATCTCTCTGATGGGTTTGTTTTGTTTTTTCAGCCTAATGATGGCTTGCTTCACTGATAGTGACATGGATCTCATCTTGAGAGTTGACAGCAATAGATTCCAAATGCAAATAGCACACTTGAATTGAACTCTGGACCTTTTATCTGCTCATTGTAATTGGAATAATGAGGGAATAACACACACCTGGCCATGGAACAGGTGAGAAGCCAACTGTCCCATTACTTTTGATGCCTTAACAAGTGGGAGGCACATATGCAAACTGTTGTAATTCCTACTCCGTTTACCTGATTTGGATGTAAATACCCTCAAATTAAAGCTGGCAGTCTGCAGCTAAAGCACATCTTGTTCGTTTCATTCCAAATCCATTGTGGTGGTGTTATGAGCCAAAAATGTTAGAATTGTGTCGACGTCCCAATATTTATGGACCTGACTGTATGTGTAGTTATACCAAATGTGTATGTGTTGTCAATGGGAAGAGAGGAGAGATCAGCTGTCGGACACCTTTGGTGGCAGCATATTGTCCTGGGAGAACAAAAGGACCAGTTGAAAAAATATAATTTCATCTAATCCTTCTTCGGGAACTCCACCCACAAACCAGATTTTCAGCCGAACCACTGATCTTGGCGGATTCTGCTGAATATACGCTAATGTGTATGGGAATCTATAGCCTAAACCATATCTAGCCAATGTAGTATTTTATTTGTATTCATTAACAGCTACTCTCTGTTCTTTTGTATATTCAAAGTTAAAAACCTATTTAGTAGCTCTTACTTTTTCTGATTCCCATGACCATCTCTCTCTCTCCATTAGCATTATTTAAGGGACCTACCTGATATGACCTTGGTTTTTACCATTTATACAGATTTTATTACAGCGTTTGCCCCATTATAAAATTGTATCCCCTATCCAAAGGATAGGAGATGAATGTCTGATCAACGGGCCCCCACCAATTATGAAGACACTGGCCCAGTGTTTTAAACCTTCAGCCATACAGCAAGACTTAAGCCATGAATTTAACTTCAACTGTCTTTATTGAGTGTGGCATGTATTATCAGGTTTCAGAAGTTCAGTCCGATTGGAAACAAAGACATAGCATGAGTTGTCCCATATGGTTTCCTATATTAACACAGAAAATGGTGCCAAAGCGCTGTTCATATTTACAATAATATTCTACTCTATAATGTATAATATTTAAGATGTAGACATTTTGGATATGTTTTTCTAATATATTTTTTAAACTTTAGATATTGGACATCACTAAACAACCTTGTGGCTTCACTACTCAACTCAGTCCGCTCCATTGCGTCCCTTCTACTTTTGCTTTTTCTCTTCATGATCATCTTTGCTCTTCTTGGCATGCAAATGTTTGGTGGAAAGTTTGACTTTGAAGACACAGAAATAAGGAGAAGCACTTTTGATACCTTCCCACAAGCATTGATAACAGTTTTTCAGGTATGACTTAGATGAACTGTAGATGTGGTTACTAATACTGCACATAAGAAGATGTCACTTTTCATAGAAGTCAGGGGAGGAGTATATATATTGCAATTATTGCACCAATGTCACTGTTGACATTTTCATTTTTTACATGTAGATCTACATTCTACAGTATATATTTAGTGCTATGTAAAACTAAAAAGTCCCAACCAAGGTTAACTTTTTTAAATTTTTAAATTAATACTAGTACAGATGTATCTGTACTAAATAAATTAGACTTTTGCTGTTATCCCAATGTTCTGGTATGGCAAAAGTATAGCAATGTCCTGAGAGTGGCAAAAGTATGAAACTTTACTTTCAGGATCTAGTGTGACCTCCTTTTGCAGCAATAACTGCAATTAAATATTTCTGACAATTGTTAATTAGTCCTGGACATCGGCTTGGAGGAATTTTAGCCCATACCTTCTTACAAAACAGCTTTAACTCTGTTATGTTAGTGGGTTTCCTCCTATGAACTGCTCACTTCAGGTCCTTCCACAACATTTCAATTGGATTAGGGTCATGACTTTGACTTGGCCATGCCAAAATCTTTCATTAACCCTGCTCTGTTAGAATGAATTGTGTGCTTAGTGTTGTTGTCTTGCTGCATGACTCTGTTCTCTTGGGATTCAGCTCACGGACAGATGTCTTGCCATTTTACTTTAGAATTTACTGGTATAACTCAGAATTTGTTGTTCCATCAATAAAAACAAGCCATCCTGGTCCAGATGCAGCAAAAGAGATCAAATCCATGATACTACCATACCGTGTTACACATGAGGTTTTTATGTTAGAATGCAGTGGTTTCCTTTGTCTAAACATAATGCTTCTCATTTAAACCAAAAATTTGGCTGCTAATCAAACCTGAAGTTTTGGCTATTCTTTTTGAATGAATTACACATTCATTACATTGGGCGTTTCAGTACATCATTATGCCAGTTTAATTCAATGCTTTGTGTTGCGTAGGTATTCCATGCAGTTTTACTTACATCATTATATTGCATCAATATACCAGTTTCAATCAACACATTTTATCACCTCAATATACTGTGCAGTATTAGTTACAGAAAAACATTTGCAATTTTGCTACTGTTTAATAATCTGTGCACCAAACCTTTGAAAAAAATGTCTGGTAAATGTAACGAGTTGTGCAAGAGTCAGAGTGTGGGTGGCTGTAGTAGTGCAAACAGCAGTAGCAGCACCAGTTGTCCGACAAGTAGCAGTAATAGTAGCCGCATGCCACAGTTCTCTCTTACTTACGATAGGCACACCCGGGGCCGGACTGGCCATAGGGCAGACCGGGCATTTGCCCGGTGGGCCGGGCCGCCTGGTGGGCCAGGCCGAACACAATCAGCCGGGCCGCCAGCTGAGTTTTTTAATTTTTTTTTTATTAATGTGGCAGTAGCCGGGCAGGAGTGGAGATGAGCGCTTCCATTGTGGAAGCGCTCATCTCCATATTCATCTGTATCGCTGTCCTCAGGACAGCGATACAGATGAATGGAGCAGGGGTGAGGCGTCTCCCTTGCCCATTCCTCTGATAGGCTACAGGCACTAGGCCTGTAGCCTATCAGAGGCCAGTGCAGGCGGAGCGATGACGTGATCGCGTGCGCCGCCCGAGCAGTACAGCGTGGGACACAGGCCGGAAGAGGCCTGCATCGCATCGCTGACAGCAGCATGGAGGTAAGTATATGAGTTTATTGTTTTTATTATTTAATTTTATACTATACTGTGGCAAGAAGGGGGGTGGGGGCACTGTATACTGGCACAATATAGGGGGGGGGGTTGGCACTATGGAGAAGAGGGGAAGCACTATGGGGCCATATATACTGGCACATTATGGGGGGGCACTATGGAGAAGAGGGGAAGGAGCGCACTATGGGGGCATCTACTGGGGGCCCTATATACTGGCACGCATTATAGGTGGGCACTATGGAGAAGTGGGGGACAAGAGCACTATGAGGGCATTATATAGGGGCATTTAATACTGGCACCCATTTTGATGCCACTATGGGGAAGGGAGGAAAGGAGCATTATGGGGGTATCTATGTGGAGCAGTCTATAGGGGCATTTTATAGTGCCACATTATGGAGGGCACTATGGAGACGGGGAAGGAGCACTATGGGGGCATCTTCTGGGGGGACTATATAGGAGTATTTTATACTGGCACAAATTATAAGGTCACTATGGGCACCTAAGCTCAACTGGTGGCACTAAGTGTTTTTTGTAGTGGCACACAGTACGGGTCATTGGAACACATGAGGGCACTCTGGCGACATTGGCTCTACTGGGGGCACTAAGAGGAGGTATTTCTTTTTTTACTGCCACACAACGGGGCATTTTTTGTACTGGTGCACATTATAAGGGGGGGGTTCTACTGTCACACATTATAAAGAAAATTATTACTATCGGGCATTATGGTGGGCTTTATTACAACTGGGGGACTATGGGAGCATTATTACTTGTGGTACACAATTACTGTTGGGGGGCACTGTAGGAGCACTATTACTACTAAATGGACTCTGGCAAAGGCGACTTCTTTTGTCAGTGACAATGCATCCTGCTGCACTGAAGGTCCTTTCTGACAGGACACTTGTGGGGCAGGCCAGAAGTTCTATCGCAAACTGGGATAGCTCAGGCCACAGGTCAAGCCTGCACACCCAGTAGTCAAGGGGTTCATCGCTCCTCAGAGTGTCGATATCTGCAGTTAAGGCGGGGTAGTCTGCTACCTGTCGGTCGAGTCGTTCTCTAAGGCTGGATCCCGAAGGGCTGTGGCGATGTGTAGGACTGAAAAAGCTCTGCATGTCCTCCATCAACAACACATCTGTAAAGCGTCCTGTCCTTGCCGCCGTGGTCGTGGTAGGAGGAGGATTACTTTCACCTATTCCCCTGTTAGATTCCCGTTTGTGCTGTGACATCCCCCTTATAATGTCACGACTATGACTGATCCAGACAGGTCTGGGAGGAGAAGGTCGCAGCGACTTGCTACTCGCGATAGCTTGTGAGTTTGCTCCGTGGTTCAAGGTATGTCATCGGGGTTTTGCCTTGTGAACCTTTTTGTCCTGACTGGGAGTTTGTAGGCATCCTTCTCAGGTGAGTCCTGTCTGCCACTCCCAGCTACTATATTAGTTTCAGTTTCACTTGCAGTCATTGCCAGATATAGTCCTTACTTTCAGTGCTATTCTGACCTTTGAAGGAGATCGTTGGACGGTATTGCTGTGGAGCTCTTGTCTGGCATGGACTGTCGTCATTGGGATCACCTTCTCTGCTCGTGACTGGATAAGTCTATCTCTGCTGTAGATTGTTTGTTTGTTGCTGTCTTCCCCTGTTGTTCTCCTAGACACGAGTGATGGTGACTAGTGCTCCCATCTGCCTTTCCCCAGTCTAGTCTTGTTAGGGTGACTGAGGGTTTAGGCATCCTGCTCGCCGCACGGTTTCACACCCCGTCTAGGGTATCAGGGCAGACAGGTGCCAGCTTAGGGTTAGTCAGGGGTGGCCGTTCTATTCCCCATCCATAGATAGGGGTCCCCCTTCCCCTCCGTCTGGTGCGACACGACTGCTGCTGGGATAGCAGTCGTGACAGTATATCTGGCCATTTAAAAAAAAAAAAAAGACATTTCTTTTTTTTTTTCTGTTCCACTATGGATCCGGTTAAGGTTTTGGCGAAACAATTACAGGGGTTATCCCTTGAAGTGGCAGGATTAAAAGCAACTGTGCTGCAGCAGCAGCAGCAATCCTTGGGTTCCACCGTTGCTACGGGAGACCAAGGTACTCCTGAGCCAAAAGTGGCTTTACCTGATAGGTTCTCAGGAGGGAGAGACCAATTTGTAACCTTCAGAGAAGCTTGTAAATTGTTCTTCAGGTTACGCCCTAGATCCTCCGGCGGTGAGGAACAACGGGTGGGCATTGTAATTTCTCTCCTGCAAGGAGATCCGCAGGCTTGGGATTTCTCCCTACCATCAGACTCTCTGGCCTTACGATCAGTGGAGGAGTTTTTTAAAGCCCTGGGTCTCGTATATGATGACCCGACAGGGTCTCACTGGCTGAGTCTAAGCTACGTAGACTTCGGCGAGAGAACCGGTCTGCTGAACTATATTGTTCCGAATTCCGTAGGTGGGCTACTGATACGTTATGGAACGACTCGGCCCTTAGGAGTCAGTTCTGCCAGGGGTTGTCTGAAAAAATTAAAAGACGCGCTGGCGGTATACGAGGTCCCTGGGTCTCTGGAGGCTGCTATGTCTCTGTCCATAAGAATCGACAGACGACTCAGGGAGAGACTATTAAATTTTACGGAGGCCTCTATAGGGCAGGGATCGGTCTGTTATGGTCCAGTCGAACCAATGCAAATAGAGGGCGCCACTAGACGGGTGAATCCTCCTTTAGTTCCGCCGTAGGTCAGAGGTTTGTTTTCGTTGTGGGGGGAGGGGTCGTTTTGTAAAGGTTTGTCCCTCAGAACCCAAGAGACCACAAACAAAGGAGCCGCCGGAAAACTAGAGTCCCCAGATTGTGCGGAGGATAACAGTCTGGGCGTATTCGTTTCCTCCATACGCATGTCTCAGTTTTTGTTGTCCGCTACAGTTGAGGCGGGCAATAAGACTGAGATCTGTTCCGTCTTTTTGGACAGTGGGGCGGGGGTCAACTTGGTGGATTCACGGTTTGCTCAGGCTCTGGGTTTTACTCCGGAACCGATACGCAGAACTATTCCTGTTTTTGCCATCGACTCCTCCCCTCTTACTCAGAAAGAGTTAACTCAGATTATTCATAATATCCATCTGCAGGTAGGGGACCTCCATAAAGAGCATATCTCGTGTTATGTCCTGGACGGTCTTCCGGCTCCTATGGTATTGGGGCTTCCCTGGCTGGTGACTCACAATCCAGTGGTGGATTGGCAGGCCGGGGAGATTGTGGAGTGGAGTGAACATTGTAAGGACAACTGCTTGAGTAGTAGGTGCTCTACACTCTCTGTAACATCTTTACCTGCCTTTCTGTCAGATTTTATGGATGTGTTCTCTGAGAAGGGTTGTCAGGGGTTACCACCTCATCGTCCATATGATTGCCCGATTAATCTACTACCTGGGGCAAAACTACCTAAAACCCGGTTATACAATCTTTCCGGCCCGGAGAGGAAGGCTATGAAAGATTATATTTCGGAGAGTTTGGCTAAGGGACACATCAGACCCTCTTCTTCACCTGTGGCTGCAGGGTTCTTTTTCGTTAAAAAGAAAGATGGGGGCCTACGTCCTTGCCTGGATTTCCAGGAAATAAACCGGATAACTATCCGAGATCCCTATCCTCTTCCTCTCATTCCCGACCTCATTAATCAGGTTGCTGGTGCTAAATGGTTCTCCAAAATGGATCTCAGAGGAGCCTATAACCTGGTTCGCATCAAAGAGGGGGATGAGTGGAAGACGGCTTTTAATACTCCGGAAGGGCATTATGAAAATCTGGTCATGCCATTTGGTCTTACTAATGCGCCTGCGGTGTTCCAACATTTTGTCAACAATATTTTTAGTCACCTTATCGGGAGATTTGTTGTGATATATCTTGATGACATCCTGGTCTATTCCCCAGATCTGGATACGCATAAGATCCATGTGAGACAAGTGCTGCAGATATTAAGGGCCAACAAATTGTTTGCTAAGTTAGAAAAATGTGTGTTCGCCGTAAAAGAACTGCCATTTCTGGGGTATGTGTTGTCAGATTCAGGTTGCCGCATGGGTCCAGAGAAGGTCCGGGCGATTATAGACTGGGATCTGCCTGAGAACCTGAAGGCATTGCAACGCTTCCTGGGGTTTGCCAATTTTTATAGAAAGTTTATAAAAAACTATTCCTTGGTGGTCAAACCACTGACGGACATGACCCGAAAGGGATCCGATTTTTCCAAATGGTCACATGCAGCCAAAACTGCCTTTGCATCTCTGAAGGAGAGATTCACCTTGGCCCCTATTCTCGTACAGCCAGATGTCTCGCTTCCTTTTATTGTAGAGGTTGACGCATCAGAGGTGGGGGTGGGAGCGGTACTATCTCAGGGCCCGTCCTCTGGTGAATGGCGTCCTTGTGCTTTCTTTTCAAAGAAATTGTCTACTGCAGAAAGGAACTATGATATTGGCAACAGGGAACTTTTGGCTATTAAGTTGGCTTTTGAGGAGTGGCGTCATTTTTTGGAGGGGGCGGTTCATCCCGTCACGGTGATTACTGATCACAAAAACTTATTATATCTGGAGTCTGCTAAACGTCTCACCCCTAGACAGGCTCGGTGGTCGTTATTTTTTACTAGGTTTAATTTTGTAATAACCTATCGCCCGGGGGCAAAAAATACTAAGGCGGATGCATTGTCTCGAAGTTTTCCTGGAGGGGGTGATGTTGAGGTACCAGAGCCCATTTTGCAAAAGGGGGTGGTGGTCTCTGCATTACACTCAGGTTTGGAGGGGAGGGTGTTGGAAGCTCAGGGGGAAGCCCCGGCCTCCTGCCCCTCGGGTAAACTGTTTGTGCCAGAAAATTTACGACTGGAGATACTAAAAGAACACCATAACTCCACACTGGCAGGACACCCAGGTAGTAGGACAACCTCTGAGTTAGTGTCTCGTCGGTTCTGGTGGCCTAAATGGCGCCAGGAGGTGTTGAATTCTGTGTCTGCATGTGCTACCTGTGCTCGTTCTAAGGTAGATCATATTCGTCCGGCAGGGCGTCTTTTACCTCTGGCCATCCCCAACAGGCCTTGGACGCACCTGTCAATGGATTTCATTACGGATCTACCAGTATCAGCGGGGAAGACTGTTATTCTTGTAGTTGTTGACAGATTCAGTAAAATGGTGCACTTTATTGCTCTTGCCGCATTGCCTAATGCTAATACACTGGCTCAGGTTTTTATTGACCACATCGTGAAGCTTCACGGGGTCCCTTCCGATATTGTTTCGGATCGTGGTACCCAATTCGTTTCTAAATTTTGGAAAGCTTTTTGTTCTCGTTTAGGGGTTCATCTGTCGTTTTCTTCATCTTTCCATCCACAGTCCAACGGTCAGACTGAACGTACCAATCAAAACCTAGAGACATATTTGAGATGCTTTGTTTCCGAAAATCAGGAGGAATGGTCATCTTATTTACCGTTAGCCGAGTTTGCCATTAATAATCGTCGTCAAGAATCCACCGATAAGTCACCATTTTTTGGTGCGTATGGTTTCCATCCTCAGTTTTGTACGTTTAGTGAGGGGGGGCCGTCTGGGATTCCCGAGGAGGAACGATTTGCGTCTTCACTTTCTTCAGTGTGGCAGAGTGTGCAAGAAAGTTTGAAGAGAATTGGTTGTAGATACAAACGTGCGGCTGATAGGAAGCGCTGTGAAGGTCCGGACCTTGGGGTGAATGACTTGGTGTGGTTGTCTACCAGAAATATCAAGTTGAAGGTTCCCTCGTGGAAATTAGGTCCAAGATTTATTGGTCCTTATAGGGTAATTAAGATCATTAACCCGGTGGCTTTTCGTCTGTAGCTACCTCAGACTTTAAGGATCCATAATGTCTTCCACAGATCTCTGCTTAAGAGATATGTAGAACCTCCTGAACCATTGCCACTACCGCCTCCACCGGTGGTTGTTGATGGCAGTCTTGAGTTTCAGGTAGAAAAGATTGTTGATTCACGTTATGTTCGCTGCTCTCTTCAGTACCTGGTGCACTGGAAAGGTTATGGTTCCGAAGAGAGAATGTGGGTTCCAGCATCAGAGATAAAAGCGGACAGACTCATTCGGGCTTTTCATAGCTCCCATCCGGAGAGGCCTGGTCTTGAGGGTCCAGGGGCCCCTCGTAGAAAGGGGGGTACTGTCACGACTGTGACTGATCCAGACAGGTCTGGGAGGAGAAGGTCGCAGCGACTTGCTACTCGCGATAGCTTGTGAGTTTGCTCCGTGGTTCAGGGTATGTCATCTGGGTTTTGCCTTGTGAACCTTTTTGTCCTGACTGGGAGTTTGTAGGCATCCTTCTCAGGTGAGTCCTGTCTGCCACTCCCAGCTACTATATTAGTTTCAGTTTCACTTGCAGTCATTGCCAGATATAGTCCTTACTTCCAGTTCTATTCTGACCTTTTCTGACCTTTGAAGGAGATCGTTTGATGGTGTTGCTGTGGAGCTCTTGTCCGGCGTGGACTGTCGTGATTGGGATCGCCTTCTCTGCTCGTGACTGGATAAGTCTATCTTTGATATAGTTTGTTTGTTGCTGTCTTCCCCTGCTGTTCTCCTAGACATGAGTGATGGTGACTAGTGCTCCCATCGGCCTTTCCCCACTTGTTAGGGTGACTGAGGGTTTAGGCATCCTGCTCGCCGCACGGGTTCACACCCCGTCTAGGGTATCAGGGCAGACAGGTGCCAGCTTAGGGTTAGTCAGGGGTGGCCATACTATTCCCATCCGTAGATAAGGGTCCCCCTTCCCCTCCGTCTGGTGCGACACGACTGCTGCTGGGATAGCAGTCGTGACATATAAGCTGTGTAAAGCATATTTTTTAGTTTTGATTTGAACTGCTGCATCCTTTCTGACTTTCGGTAATTTGTTAATATTTCCACCACTTTCTGCTTATACCATGGGTCTAGTAGCGTGGCCACCCAGTACAGGTCATTCTCTTTCATCCTTTTTATACGAGGGTCCCTCAACAGACATGACAGCATGAAAGACCCCATTTGCACAAGGTTGGATGCCGAGCTACTCATTTCCCGTTCCTCGTCCTCACTGATGTCATTGACGGTCTGTTCTTCGCCCCAGCCACGTACAACACCACGGGTCCCAGATAGGTGACAACAACGAGCACCCTGGGATGCCTGCTGTGGTTGGTCTTCCTCCTCCTCAAAGCCACATTCCTCCTCTGACTCCTCTTCCTCATACTCTTCTTGCAGCGTTGCCGCAGGTCCAGCAAGCGATGATGACAAGGCTGTTTCTGGTGGTGATGGTGACCACAACTCTTCCTCTTCCTCTTCACGCTCATCTACAGCCTGATCCAGCACTCTTCGCAGGGCATGCTCCAGGAAGAAAACAAATGGGATAAGGTCGCTGATGGTGCCTTCGGTGCGACTGACTAGGTTTGTCACCTCCTCAAAAGGACGCATGAGCCTACAGGCATTGCGCATGAGTGTCCAGTAACATGGCAAATAAATTCCCAGCTCCGCAGAGGCTGTCCTAGCACCCCGGTCATACAAATACTCGTTGACGGCTTTTTCTTGTTGGAGCAGGCGGTCGAACATTAGGAGTGTTGAATTCCAACGTGTCGGGCTGTCGCAAATCAAGCGCCTCACTGGCATGTTGTTTCGGCGCTGAATGTCTGAAAAGTGCACCATGGCCGTGTAGGAATGCCTGAAATGGCCACACACCTTCCTTGCCTGCTTGAGGACATCCTGTAAGCCTGGGTACTTAGACACAAAGCGTTGTAAGATGAGATTCAGCACATGTGCCATGCACGGCACATGTGACAACTTGTCCAAATTCAATGCCGCCAAGAAATTGCTTCAATTGTCACACACCACTTTGTCGATCTCCAGTTGGTGCGGGGTCAGCCACTGATCCACCTGTGCATTCAGGGCAGACAGGAGTGCTGGTCCGGTGTGGCTCTCTGCTCTCAGGCAAGTCAACCCCAAGACAGCGTGACACTGTCGTATCCGGGATGTGGAATAGCCACTGGGGAGCTGGGGGGATTTCAGTTGATGTGCAGCCAGACACCGCAGCAGAAGAGGACTCAGCCGAGGAGGTTATGGAAGAGGATGGAGTAGGAGGAGTAGAGGAGGTGGCAGTAGGCCTGCCTGCAAGTCGTGGCGGTGTCACCAACTCCGCTGCAGAGCCACGCATTCCATGCTTGTCAGCCGTCAGCAGGTTGACCCAATACGCAGTGTAGGTGATATACCTGCCCTGACCGTGCTTTGCAGACCAGGTATCAGTGGTCAGATGGACCCTTGCCCCAACACTGTATGCCAGAGATGCCATGACTTCCTTTTCAATCACTGAGTAGAGGTTTGGGATTGCCTATTTTGAAAAAAAATAAATTCGTCCGGGTACCTTCCACTGTGGTGTCCCAATAGCGACAAATTTTTTGAAGGCCTCAGACTCCACCAGCTGGTATGGTAAAGGCTGGCGGGCTAAGAGTTCCGTCAAGCCAGCTGTCAGATGCCGGGCAAGGGGGTGACTCTGTGAAATTGGCTTCCTACGCTCAAACATTTCCTTTACAGACACCTGACTGTGGGCAGATGAGATGGAATTGCTGAAGGTGAGAGGTGGAGTGGCGGGTGGTTGAGAGGGGGCAAGGAGGACAGCAGTGGTTGACGTGGCTGAAGATGCTGGACCAGGAGGAGGATGGTGGCTTTGAGCTTGTGTGCTGCTTCTACTCGTCATCATGTGTTGATCCCATAGGCGTTTGTGATGTGCGATCATGTGCCTTCGCAAAGCAGTTGTACCTAGGTGGGTGTTGGATTTCCCACGACTCCGTTTCTTTTGGCACAGGTTGCAAATGGCATCGCTGTTGTCAGAGGCAGACACACAAAAAAAATGCCACACTGCTGAGCTTTGCAATGACTGCATTCTGGTGGTGGCAACAGCATGTGTTGATTGGCGTGCTGTCTGGCTGACCCCGGGTGCCAATACATGCTGTCTGACTGTGCCACTAGCTCTTTGCGACGACCTCCCCCTGCTTCCAACTCGTCTCCTCCTTCTCTCTGTCTCCCTTTCTGAACTTTCCCCCTCTTCTTCTTCTCTTCGAGCAGGCACCCACGTGGCATCCACGGACACATTGTCATCATCAACCACTTCACTTGTATCTGACACCTCAGCAAAGGAAGCAGCAGCGGGTACAACAACATCATTATCATCATCATCTTTACACTGTGCATCCATGTGTGTAATGCTGCCTGACTGAGACATATCCCTGTTATCTCCATCCTCTGGCAATAATGGTTGCGCATCACTAATTTCATCCAACTGATGTGTAAATAACTCCTCTGAGGGATCAAGTGAAGCGGCTGTGGTGGCTGTGGTGGTGGTGGTGGCGGCGGGCGGGAGAGTGGTAATTTGAGAGCAGGTGACCAAAGCTGAGCTGGAGGAGGATGGTGCGTCAAGGTTCTTAGCGGAAGCTGTTGAAGATTGGGTGTCCTGTGTAAGCCAGTCAACTATTTTCTCCAATTTTTTGGGGTTCAGGGTACGTGGCCTCTGAACACTGGGCATTATTCCAGGGCAAGTGGAAATCACAGCACCACGAACACGACGACCCCTGCAGCGTGGCCTGCCTCTGCCTGTCATTTTTTATTAGATAAGTGTTACTATGCGTGCAAGGTACTGTGCCACCCTATATAAGTGGTGGGCAGTGGGCACAGTACAGTCTGTGTGGACCTGACACACACTGGCTTGCAACTGTGATTATATTACAGAAAAATATAAAATAGAATTTTTTTTTATCTGCAAGGTATTTGTGAGTGAGTGACACCCTGTAACGGTATAAGTGGAGGCCTAGCCACTAGCCAGTGGCCACAATACAGTCTGTGTGGGCCTGACACACACGGGCTTGCAAATGTGATTAGATCACAGAAAAATATTAAATAGAATTTTTATTTATCTGCGAGGTATTTGTGAGTGAGTGTCACCCTGTAACGGTATAAGTGGACGCCTAGCCACTAGCCAGTGGCCACAATACAGTCTGTCTGGGCCTGACACACACTGGCTTGCAACTGTGATAATATCCCAGAAAAATATTAAATAGAATTTATTTTTATCTGCAAGGTATTTGTGAGTGAGTGACACCCTGTAACGGTATAAGTGGAGGCCTAGCCAGTGGCCACAATACAGTCTGTGTGGGCCTGACACACACGGGCTTGCAAATGTGATTAGATCGCAGAAAAATATTAAATATAATTTATATTTATCTGCGAGGTATTTGTGAGTGAGTGACACCCTGTAACGGTATAAGTGGATGCCTAGCCACTAGCCAGTGGCCACAATACAGTCTGTGTGGGCCTGACACACACTGGCTTGCAAATGTGAGTAGATCACAGAAAAATATTAAATAGAATTTCTTTTTATCTGAAAGGTATTTGAGTGAGTGACACCCTGTAACGGTATAAGTGGAGGCCTAGCCAGTGGCCACAATACAGTCTGTGTGGGCCTGACACACACGGGCTTGCAAATGTGATTAGATCACAGAAAAATATTAAATAGAATTTATTTTTATCTGCGAGGTATTTGTGAGTGAGTTACACCCTGTAACGGTATAAGTGGAGGCCTAGCCACTAGCCCAGGCATGGCCAACCTGAGGCTCTCCAGCTGTTGCAAAACTACAACTCCCAGCATGCTCAGACTGCCTACAGCTATCAGCCTGCAGCAGGGCATGGTGGGAGTTGTAGTTTTACAACAGCTGGAGAGCCGCAGGTTGGCCATGCATGCACTAGCCAGTGGCCACAATACAGTCTGTGTGGGCCTGACACACACGGGCTTGCAACTGTGATTAGATCACAGAAAAAGATTAAATATAATTATTTTTTATCTGCGAGGTATATTCTGTCACACCCTGTATGAATGGTGTGCACACAGTACTGTCTGTGACTGAGCCTGCAGCCTCTCACACACGGGCAGGCAACTGCAATATATATATATATATATATATATATATATATGTCCTTTTCAAAAAATTTGCATATTGTGATAAAGTTCATTATTTTCTGTAATGTACTGATAAACATTAGACTTTCATATATTTTAGATTAATTACACACAACTGAAGTAGTTCAAGCCTTTTCTTGTTTTAATATTGATGATTTTGGCATACAGCTCATGAAAACCCCAAATTCCTATCTCAAAAAATTAGCATATTTCATCCGACCAATAAAAGAAAAGTGTTTTTAATACAAAAAAAGTCAACCTTCAAATAATTAAGTTCAGTTATGCACTCAATACTTGGTCGGGATTCCTTTTGCAAAAATGACTGCTTCAATGCGGCGTGGCATGGAGGCAATCAGCCTGTGGCACTGCTGAGGTGTTATGGAGGCCCAGGATGCTTCGATAGCGGCCTTAAGCTCATCCAGAGTGTTGGGTCTTGCGTCTCTCAACTTTCTCTTCCCAATATCCCACAGATTCTCTATGGGGTTCAGGTCAGGAGAGTTGGCAGGCCAATTGAGCACAGTAATACCATGGTCAGTAAACCATTTACCAGTGGTTTTGGCACTGTGAGCAGGTGCCAGGTCGTGCTGAAAAATGAAATCTTCATCTCCATAAAGCTTTTCAGCAGATGGAAGCATGAAGTGCTCCAAAATCTCCTGATAGCTAGCTGCATTGACCCTGCCCTTGATAAAACACAGTGGACCAACACCAGCAGCTGACATGGCACCCCAGACCATCACTGACTGTGGGTACTTGACACTGGACTTCAGGAATTTTGGCATTTCCCTCTCCCAGGTCTTCCTCCAGACTCTGGCACCTTGATTTCCGAATGACATGCAAAATTTGCTTTCATTCTAAAAAAGTACTTTGGACCACTGAGCAACAGTCCAGTGCTGCTTCTCTGTAGCCCAGGTCAGGCGCTTCTGCTGCTGTTTCTGGTTCAAAAGTGGCTTGACCTGGGGAATGCTGCACCTGTAGCCCATTTCCTGCACACGCCTGTACACGGTGGCTCTGGATGTTTCTACTCCAGACTCAGTCCACTGCTTCCGCAGGTCCCCCAAGGTCTGGAATCGGTCCTTCTCCACAATCTTCCTCAGGGTCCGGTCACCTCTTCTCGTTGTGCAGCGTTTTCTGTCACACTTTTTCCTTCCGACAGACTTCCCACTGAGGTGCCTTGATACAGCACTCTGGGAACAGCCTATTCGTTCAGAAATTTCTTTCTGTGTCTTACCCTCTTGCTTAAGGGTGTCAATGATGGCCTTCTGGACAGCAGTCAGGTCGGCAGTCTAACCCATGATTGCGGTTTTGAGTAATGAACCAGGCTGGGAGTTTTTAAAAGCCTCAGGAATCTTTTGCAGGTGTTTAGAGTTAATTAGTTGATTCAGATGATTAGGTTAATAGCTCGTTTAGAGAACCTTTTCATGATATGCACATTTTTTGAGATAGGAATTTTGGGTTTTACTGGCATGAGCTGTATGCCAAAATCATCAATATTAAAACAAGAAAAGGCTTGAACTACTTCAGTTGTGTGTAATGAATCTAAAATATATGAAAGTCTAATGTTTATCAGTACATTACAGAAAATAATGAACTTTATCACAATATGCTATTTTTTTTAAAAGGACCTGTATATGTTGATGTGGTGTGTCACTAGCATATTACTTTACATCCCAAGTGTACATATTGTGGGGATTCGCTCTGGTAGTTAGGACTAGCGGATGCAGTATAGAGGCAAAGTACACAGTTCTTGAATCAAACAGCAGTGTTTATTCACACAGTGGTGTATAACAAAATGCAGATAAGCTGTATCACAAAACGCAGATGGCTTGGTGTTTTTTCACACACAAGGAAAGTCCATAAACAATAAAAGTCACCTTTTCTCCTGGGTGTTAATTCACACCCTTTTAGCAGTTCAGCCTCATCAAGTCCATAGGCGGCCTGTTCGCCTTTAGAGGGGCCTGAGTCCTCCAGCCCGGCTCAAACCTCAAATCCCAGCACAGCCCTTAGTTCACAGCACACAGACTCCTGAGCTCCACTGTCAGAGGGAGGTAAATCCACACACCTGGCAGTGCTGGCTGGTTTTTATGCCTGGCAAAACCCGGCCTGGAACATGTGGAGTAGTCACCCACCCAGCACTTTGACTACTCCCAGTAAGAGCCGTGCCGGATCAGCTATGACAGCCATGCTAAATCTCAAGGTGTCAATTAGCAATAGCTGCTGCTGACACATAAAATACCGGATCTTACTTCACCGAGGCCAGGAACCTTGACACATACCTTCCATCTATGATGATTCCAGGTACCTTATTACAATAATGAGAATGTGACTGATAGGGTATGGGTCTTATGTCTCTTGTATATATTACTCACATGTTGCTAGGATGATTCGCCAGCGTTCTATTTGCACGGTCTGCGTGTATGTTACTATGCTATTGGGGTGCGCCAGTTTATCAAATAAAGCGTGCACCCATTGTGAATGTTGCTGGTGAGGGTAACCAGTGAGAATTTATTACATTTATTGGGTGTGCATGCCGCTTGTGTAGTGCCTCAATAACATCACATAAAATACTGTATTGTAAATACTGCAAATATCACTTGAGTGATTTGTAAGTTTATTTCTTTTTCACCCTTGAGTGCATACATTGCAAACATCACTTAGGTTATATACAGTATTGTCCATTTTTGGAAAACTGAGGCAAAGGTGTAGCTAGGCTTTCCAGCACCCGGGGTGAGCAATCAGCATCATTCCTCACCACAACCACAAAAATTTAGAGAAGAGGAAAAAGTGAAGCAGCCACTCCTCTAACTCTGCCCAATGCATAACTATACTCACCCAGTCCCAACTAATAAAATCTATCATAGGGTTTATGGTACTGTTCCTACCTCATACAGGGTGTTGCTGGCATGTTGGTGTGATGTCCGCTGGATCCGGAACAAGGTCCCTGTGGTGACAGAGCAAAAAGAATAATCACATAAGGGAGGGATGGTAACTGTCCATGTTAAATACCTAGGAGGGAATGCTGTGTTGACCCTGTGAGACCGAGCCATCCCAATGTATAATAAGGTAATCTAGGGTGTTTTCCCTTAGTGCTACCACACAGTAGTAATATCCACATTGTACACCCTCACAGTAATTATGTCCTCCTTGTAGCTCCTTCACAGTAGTTATGCCCACCTTTGTGCCCTTTCACAGTAGTTATGCTTAAATTGTGGCGCCGTCACAGTAGTTATGCCCACCTTGGTGCCTCTTCATAGTAGTTATGTCCACCTTGTGGCATCTTCACAGTAGTTATGCCCACCTTGGTGCCCCTTCACAATAGTTATGCCCACCTTTGTGCCCCCTCACAGTTGTTATGCCCACCTTGTGCCCCTTTACAGTAGTTATGCCCACCTTTATTCTCCTTCACAGTAGTTATGCCCACTTTTGTGCCCCTTCACAGTATTAATGCCCACTTTTATGTCCCCTCACTGTAGTTATGTTCTCTTCAAGCCTCCCTTAGTGCCCCTAGTGCCCCATCAGCAGCAGTAATATGACTAAACACACATAATGCTGTTGGCTTTGCAGGAGGCTGATTTCCAGGCTTTCAGCCCCCCACACAGCCAACAGTGCGATGTGCAGCCTGAGTGGGGGCGCCAGAGACCAGTGGAACAGTGAAGTAGGGAGCTGGCGGCTCCCTGCTTCACCATGGCGATAAACCGCCCGGAATTGTGCCCCCTCCTTGCTACCCCCCTTCTCGGAGGACACACATTGGGCCTTTACTGGTGAGGTCACCCATCGTTTTTTTTTTTATAGTAGCTGAGAATACATACATTGGTACTAACGGAAATATTGTTGATTCAGCAGCTCTGCTGCTATTAGTGTTTCTCATATTGACTATATGTAGGCAAGCTAACCAGCGTCTTGAATGTTCAACAAGTCACACATTAGCATGTACAATAACAAGTCTGGCCATCATTATTTTTATTTCATGCTGTCATTAGTTCTACCCATTTTAATGCACATTTATAAAAGATACGTTTTAAGATTAAGTGGATATTTAGTTATGGTTACAGGGTTATTATAGGAGTTTTATTTTCTTAGTGGGTATTGTTTTGCTCTTCTCCTGTTTAGGCTACTTTCACACTACCGTTCAGAGCGGGTCCGTCTGATGTCTGCACAGACGGATCCGCTCCTATAATGCAGACGTTTGGATCCGTTCAGAACTGATCCATCTGCATTATAGTTTAAAAAAAATTCTAAGTGTGAAAGTAGCCTGAACAGATCCGTCCAGACTTTACATTGAAAGTCAATGGGGGATGGATCCTTTTGAAGATTGAGCCATATTGTGTCATCTTCAAATGGATCGGTCCCCATTGACTTACATTGTAAGTCTGGACGGATCCGCTTGCCTCCGCACGGCCAGGAGGACATCCGAACGCTGCAAGCAGCGTTCAGGTGTCCGCTTGCTGAGCGGAGCGGAGCGGAGGCTGAACGCTGCCAGACTGATGCATTCTGAGCGGATCCGCGTCCACTCAGAATGCATTAGGGCAGTACGGATGCGTTCGGGGCCGCTTGTGAGCCCCTTCAAACGGAGCTCACAAGCGGACACCCGAACGCTAGTGTGAAAGTAGCCTAACAAGTACCAAAAAATAATTAAAATTTTTATGGTATGGGCACACTGGTGGGACCACTGTGGGTTTTCTGCAGTGAAAAAGCCTCTGCCATTTCTTGGCGCAATCCACAACAAATCTTGCAGATTTTGCAGCATTTTTTCTAAGCATTGCAAAGGGTGAAATGCTGAAATTTGCACTGCATGTCATGTTATGTGCTGATTTCATTGCAGAAACTTTCTTCAGAGTATGGATGACATTTGCCTTGCTCCTCCTATAAACACTTCTGCAATGTTTAAGTCATGTGGCTGTACCCTTATGGTTGTATGTGCTTCCTGTATGAGGTTCTTTGAATGTTTTTGTGATAGTGTGCATTCTCATCAGTGCAAGTTACACACTGCAGGTGGTGTATTAGTTATCGGTGGACTGTAAGGCTTTGAAAACTGTAAAGTTTTGGGGGGCAATTTAAGTTATGTTACAAGCTTCTCCTTCTGACATCTTGCTGCTCTGAATACTATGATGAGAATAGTTATAAGTTCTAATAGTGGCTGTGAGCATTCTCATTTTTTCTTTTACTTTATATCTTACAGATTTTAACAGGAGAGGATTGGAATTCCGTGATGTATAATGGAATTATGGCATATGGTGGCCCATCCTTCCCAGGAATGTTCGTCTGTATTTACTTTATCATTCTATTTGTTTGTGGAAATTGTATCCTTTTAAAAAGCCAAATTATGGTATATTATTGCATCTGAATCCAGGTATTATGTTTTAGTTAAATATAGATTTTCCACTTATATGTATTATTCTGATTTAGATAGACTTAAAATAATTCAACTATTAGTTATCCCCTCTCATATTTTGTTCCACGCTCCATATCAATTTAGTTACCCTTTTATGATCCCTTAAAGGCTATGTACACCTTAATGGGCAATTTTTTTGTGATTGCTTTTTACTCATTTTGGACTAAAAATCATTTTTTTTTCAATTGGTCTAATTGAAAAACAAATGTTTGCATATGGTGACACAAAGCATTTCTAAACATTTTGTTTCATTTTTTTTATGTTGTAAAACAACAAAAACTATAAAAATTTGGTATTGTATTCACACTGACAGTAACCACACTAGGTAATCATTTCATTTTTCCTTCATATTAAAAACTCAGAAAACAATGACAGAATTGCTAATTTTTGTATTTTTACTCCACAAATATTTTTTCGCAGGAATATATTATTTGGAATTCAATTGTGCCATTAAACCAGGGGTGCACAACCTGCGGCCCCCCAGAGCCATAGTTTGCGGCCCTGCCCTGCTGGGCAGAAACACAGCTGATCCTGCAATCAGCTGTGTTTCTGCACAGGGCGCCGCACGGCAGATGGATCACAGTTTTTGCTCCTGCACTGTAGCAGGAGCGAAAAGGGTCCCCGGCTATTAGTGAGAGCAGGAAAGCCGAGGAGAAGACAGAAGCGCTTTATTAGAGCTTCTGCCTTCTCCTCTATGAGCGCTCTCAGTGTGGACCCGGCGATCACGTTACCGCTGGGTGTCTCGGGAACAGAGGAGCGCTGCCCTGGTACAAAGTCTCCGCAGCAGGCTGGTTTCCCTGTAACTGGGGCTCCTTTGGATGCTCCAGTTACAGTGGAAATAGTACAAAAAAAAGTCACTTATTGTCTCCCAAAGGTCTTTCAGTGACCTCTTGGGGACAAATAGTGGTAAAAATATATTTAAAAAAGTTACAAAATTATTTTAAAAAATTTGAAAACTAAATAAAAAATATAATAAAATATAAATAAAAGAAAGAGAAAGAGAAATAAAATATTTTGTGGCACAAAAAAATTGAAAATGATTAAAAAAATAAATAAATAAAATACAATAGAAAGGAAAAAGTGCTTAATAAAAGAGTGTTCACTGTCCCACAACAGTCTTTTTCTGACCCCTTTGCCTTATGTGGCAAAAATATATTTAAAAAAAATTATAGAAAATTATAAAAAATAATACAATAAAATATTAATCAATTTCAAATAGAAGTAAAAAATAAAAAGGAAAAAGTGCAAAATTTAAAAAAGTGACAATGTCCCCCAAGGTCTTTTTATGACCTCTTGGGGGACATATTATTAGCAGAAATATATTAAGTAAAAAAAAAATACATAACAGAAAAAACACCCACACCAATCAAAACCGTCACCATTACCGCCCCATTCACGTGAAACTTTTCATATTATATAGAAAAACGGCCTACACGAAATAGGGAACTAATTATAATCATTTATTTTGGTGTCAGTTTGCATATTTAATGAATAAGGAGCTATAGTTTGAAAAAAATATACTTTTTAAAAACGTTTTGTACAGTTTCCCCCAAATAAAAATTGTTGCAAAAATTATTAGCAAGGGAATGTTCGGGATTGGCAGGAAATGGTAATAACCAGTGAGCTCCGTCCTCTGCAGTGAAGGAAAACGATGATTTATAAATAGGAGGCAGGATGGAAGGAAATGTCTCCACTTTTTTTGATAAAAATGATTTTCAACAAGTTCCTGCAGCATGGCCTCTGAAATAGAAGATTCATAATTACCTGCTCCACTCCGCTCTGGTCCTCTGTGCTGCCCCCGCTGCCTCCATCTTCCGATTCCTGCTCTGTTTACACCTGACAGTGCATGGCCATGGTCACTTGCACGGCTCCAGTCAATGACTGGCTTCAGCAGTGACACGTTGCTTGTGGCCACATCACCGCATAAGCCAGTCATTGGCTGGAGTGGTGTATGACCATGTCCATGCACTGCCAGGTGTAAGCAGCGGGGGCAGTTTGAAGAACCGGAGCGGCGGGGAGCAGGTAAGTATAACTCTTCGGTTTCAGGGGCTATGCTGCAGCACAATATTTGGGACAATTACTGGGAACAAGTGTTCATAGGAGCGCTCATATCTTATATCTGGCCAGTTTAATCGTCAAGCTGATCAGTCGATAAACAAGGAATCGCTCATTTGTCTGCTGATTTGCATATTTTATCAGGATGAAAGATGTCCGATTATCTGCAGCACATCTCCCTGTGTAATCTAAATGAAGATGGAACGACTGTGGCAGCGATCACTCCTCCCCAGTCACTTTGCACTGGCTTGTGTAATAGGCAGATGAGCGCCGATCAACATTTTTTATTTTGCGGCCCCTTGACATAGAGCGATGTGACAATGTGGCCCCCAGACCAAAAAAGGTTGTGCACCCCTGCATTAAACAGTAGCCATGCAAAAAACTAAACAAAAAAAAAACATCTGCTATGTTGATGGAAAAACTAAAAATGTATGACTGTAAGAAGATGGGGAGGAGAAAACAAAAAAAATCTGCATTCTCTAAATTAATTCACATGAACACACACAATCACTTATGCACATACTGGTAAACCCCATAATCTTCAATTGTAAATTACCTCTGTGACAGCAACAGTGCAGTGTAAAATGTCTGTCCCTATGGTTCTATATAAACTAAGTTATCCGTATTTTTTGCTCTATAACACGCACCGGCCCATAAGACGCACATAGGCTTTAGAGGAGAACAATAAGAAAAAAAATATTTGTCATTACACCTCAGGTCAGACCACCAATCAGACCCCCAATATTAATAAGATCCCAATAAGACCTCAGATCAGACCCCCAATCAGACCTCAGCTCAGACCTCAATGTGAATGACCCCCAATCAGACCTCAGATAAGAGCCCACTGCCTCATATCAGCCCCCAGTAGCCTCATATCAGCCCCCAGTAGCCTCATATCAACCCCAAGCAGCCTTTCTTCAGCCCCCAGTGCCTCTCATCAGCCCCCAGCAGCCTCTCTTCGGCCCCCAGTGCCTCTCACCAGCCCCCAGCAGTGTTTTTTAAGCCCCCATTGCCTCTCACCAGCCCCAGCAGCCTAAAATCAGCCGCCATTGCCTCTCACCAGCCCCCAGCAGTGATATTTCAGCCCCCATTTTTGTCACCAGCCTCTGGAAGTGATATTTCAGCCCCCATATTTTGTCACCAGCCCCCAGAAGTCATATTTCAGCCCCATCAGTCTCATATGGAATAAAAAAAAATAATCACTTACCTCTCCTGCTCCGGACACCGCCATTCCTCACCGCCCGTGCTCTGTCTTCCTCCTCCTCCATCTGCTGTGCTGTGAACTGGCTTGCACAGCATGCCCTCACACTGTGCGCAGCATTTACAGCAGACAGCCGAGGACCAGGAAGCGGTGAGTACATAGCCTTCACCACTTCCCGGTCCTCCGGTACTAATTAAGCACTTCCATAATGGTAATTCCAAATTAGTATTCGCCCAACAAGACGCAGAGGCATTTTCCCCCCCAAAAAAGTGTGTCTTATGGGGCAAAAAATACGGTAGGTCCCAAATGTAAGGTTATACTATGACTATTTATTTTTACGTGTTATACTTCTTTAGCGAAATACAGATATTTTATTAAATGTCTTTCTTGCTATTGCTGTTGATAACCTTGCTGAGGCTGAGAACCTTACATCTGCACAGAAAGCAAAGGCAGAGGAACGGAAGAGAAAGAAATTGGCAAGGTAGAATAATCAAATAACTGTATTTTACCTTATTACTAAATTTAATGCATTTCATGATCAATTGTAAAGAATTTTTAAAGTATGTGATGCCCATGAACATACTTGACACCTTCTAAAACACCCTTCACTCTTATGGGAAGTCATTTTACAAGATTTGTCTAGGAATTTGTGATTATTCAGCAAAAAAAGCAATTTGTAAAGTCAATCACAAAGATTTGGATGAAAACATGTTTTGCAATTGGCATTCCAGCTGATGTGGTCAGGGTTCTGTGCAGGCCACTTGAGTTCTTTCACACCAAACTTATTCAACCATTTGCTGTACATTATGCATAGAGGCAGAAGTCCTATATGGTAGAAAGCATGTCATTGTCTAAAATGTCTGCATATACTCCCATGCATGTCTGCTTCAGTCCTTGGAGAAGACTTTTGCTCTATAGGCAGAATCAGAGGAAGCACAGATTTGGAACACTTGATTGCCATGTGGCCTAATCAAAGGTCATCAGGTTTCCTGTCTGCAGTCAGCACTGGGAACCTGAAAGAAGAAAGAAGAGACAGAGGGGATATGATAGAAACTTTTAAATACATAAAGGGAATCAACTCGGTAAAGGAGGAGAGCATATTTAAAAGAAGAAAAACTACCACAAGAGGACACAGTTTTAAATTAGAGGGGCAAAGGTTTAAAAGTAATATAAGGAAGTATTACTTTACTGAGAGAGTAGTGGATGCATGGAATAGCCTTCCTGCAGAAGTGGTAGCTGCAAATACAGTGAAGGGGTTTAAGCATGCATGGGGTAGGCATAAGGCTATCCTTCATATAAGATAGGGCCAGGGACTATTAATAGGATTCAGATATATTGGGCAGACTAGATGGGCCAAATGGTTCTTATCTGCCGACACATTCTATGTTTCTATGAAAAGGACCTTAAGGCAGATTGTGCCTTCAGTCTGCTGGTAGGGCACCTGTGTAATGGAGATACACAGAATAATGTACTGGCATACATTATTGCCATGTGTACCAATGAGGCCAGTGATTGGCTGCAGTGGTCACATGTAGTATAAGAGAGCATGTAACCACTGCCAACAAGAACATGTCTTCAGAAGAGAGGATCTGTGTGCTGATACTGAAGTGGAGTGGCATTTCTGGGGGCCCCATGCAAGGTTATGTCTGGGGTCCCTAGTCAGTATAGCCAGCTAGGACTTCTGGCAGCTGTTTCCTGTCTACAACTGTATGAGTGTCCTTAGGATGCAAATACAGTTGAAAGCTGTGGCCAGGGACGATTCTACCTCTCCTGCTGCTTGAGGTAAAGGCTGGTCCTGAATCCAACCTCTCACCCTCAGCCCTACTGCTAAAGTCAAATTTGAATTGGACATTATATATAGCACTACATACCTCTTAGGCCTCATGCACACGACCTTGCTGTTTTTTGCCTTCCGCAATTTACGGAATGGGCCGCCCATTGTAGACATGCCTATTCTTGTCCGCAAAACGGACAAGAATAGGACATGCTATATTTTTTTGGCGGGGCCTCAGAACGGAGCAACGGATGCGGACAGCACACGGAGTGCTGTCCGCATCTTTTGCGGCCCCATTGAAGTGAATAGGTCCGCACCCGAGCCGCAAAAACTGCGGCTCGGATGCGGACCTGAAAAACGGTCGTGTGCATGAGACCTTATTTGCAGAGAAGTCTCCTCTGATGTAGACATTCTGTTTTCTCATCTTCTCCATTTTGACCAGGCTACCATAACAAATGCCACACAGACAAGTAAGATTCCTCACTTTGCCATTATCCTCAACCTCTTGTTGCCACAACAGTGTTATCCTGCTGCTACCTACAATACTGTGCCCACTGTATTATAAAAATTTCCCCCAGCAGTGCTCCTGTATTCATAATGCCCCCATCTGTACGGCCTCAAGTAGTTCCCCCGTAATGTTATAATGTCCACCAGCAGTTCCACCTGTAATTCTATTTATTCTATTCAACCACCTTCAAAAACATTCCCAAGTAAAAGAGAAATAATTTTTATCATCTAAAGTACACACAACTTGCAACAGCCGGCTCTTCTCTCCACCAACATGCACTAAAGCAATCTGGGAGTCCCCGCCTGAGTTGCCTGTGTCCCAGCACAGGCTGCAGGATCACGTTGTCACATCACCCTGGACGAGGCGAAAGTGACAACGTCATGACACAACCTAAGCTCTAGGCTCTAACCTAGTGGCCTGATGCCTATGATAATTAAGGAATGAAGGGTGAGGACATAGGCTCCTGTGCCCTTCCGTCAACTGGTGCTGTCTGATTTGCCTCTCAAGTGGTCCAGGCAGGGGCCCCAAGAAATTGCGTGGTTTGCATAGTGGTCACTGGTTGTGTCAGAGAATGCGACATATGTCCACATGCGACATATTTTGTGGAAAATACACTGTGGATTTTTCAGTGGAGCTGCAGCAAAATCCGCAAGAGTTACAATTTCAGATTATTTTTTTTTTTAGAATATATGCATGAGATTTACTTTGCTGGTACTGTAATACACTGTGGATTTGCCCTCTGCAAATCAACACCATATTCGTTGTATGTGGACATATCCTAAATGTCCTCTTTAGCGTAGAAAAAAAAATCTTCCACTTACTTATCCCTGTAAGTAGGTATATATTTTTTTCATTTGCGGGCCTAAACTGTGCATCTACTCTGCCTTAATGTACACATGACAACATTTTCTATTCCTGTGCTGCTATTTTTACCCCCTTAAGAACCAAGCCCCATTTTTTAAATCTGTTGTGTCACTTTTTGTGAGAATAAGGGCTCGTTCACACAAACGTTTTTTGTGTTAGTATACGGGCCGTTTCTGGCGTTCCGTATACGGTCTGTATACGGAACCATTCATTTCAATGGGTCCGCAAAAAAAACGGAATGTACTCTGTTGGGCAAAATTTACTCTCTTGCCTAAACGTGTCCCTGACACATGATTTCGGTGATCAGCTTGAATTAAGCCTTATCCGGTATCTGGAGAATGAATAAGATAACACTGAAACGTGTGTAGTTCTAACCCATTCTGATTTATTTCACAGTTGGCAAACAGTTATAATAGAGGGGGTTGAGCTTCCTTGACATCCAATCATATGTTAGCATTAGTATTCAACCTATGGTATGGTCACACATAAGCTTCTGCATTAACATAATAGCTGACTCATAGTAACAGCATTTGACCAATCAGGTATATACACATAGGCCAGCAGACACTTGAGCCAGATGACCTTATATGGCTAGGACTATTCATACTTACAAACTAAGGAATGTATGGATATCCTTGAAACAGCTAAGGAAGTTTCACACATTCCATAAGGGGGAAGGGACAAAGGATATCTTAAGTGTACTGGCCAAATGTAATACACGTGGCTGAATAAGACAAAATGGAGTCACATATATCCCTTCAATCCCCTCTAAGAACCTTATATATATACCTAATACTATATGGTTCTTTCTCTGCTCTTCCTTTGTTTGCTTGTAAGCCTTTAGGTATTCCATATACCCTTCAGGAGTATAATCCTCAGGCTTTGTTGGGGTTGTGTTTGCCTCTTCTACCTCTACCGGAGTATAGAGGAATGTCGAGTGTACCCCTCTTTCGGCCACCTTTTGACATATGGCTAGAAGGGAGGGCACACACTGTAGACAACAGCAGAGACACACTATTGCAGCGACCACGGCGAGTACCACTCCTAAAACATATCTTATTTGACCAAAGTCAGGTATTCAGCCGAAAAGCCAGTCCCACCATCCTTGGTCACATCCTGTTTTATATGTTTTCTCATCTCCTCTAATTGGCCTATTTTATCTTTTATTCCACGGGAGTGATCTGATAGATTGAAACAACACATCCCTGCGAACGCTGAGCATCCTACACCATGTTGGAGCAATAAATAGTCAATAGTTGCCCTATTCTGCAAGATAGCCTTTCTATATGATTGTATATCCAGCAGCATATCTTGCAGAACTGCACTAGTGACATTTATCTGTTTTACCATATAACAGGCAAGCTTTGATATTGTCCTGTGGTTATATATGGCCAAACCTGGTACTCCTATCAAAGACATCCCTAAACTCATGAATTCTGCTCTAGAGAGGAGATTCACATTATAATCACAATTTTCTGGTAACTGTAGGGAAGTGTCTCTCGTGTGTCGTGTCTGCATTGCTGGGAATAGTGGTATCATTGCTAATGTCAACCTGGCTATTGTACAGGGTCCCTCTGTAATATTGGCCGGTATGTATGTGTAACTAGTATTCCCACAGGCCAATACCCATCCTGTTGGTAGAGGTACATGTTTGTCTAGGGATGGTACTGTTTTTGTAATATTACATTGCATATTCTTTCCTGATATTATCTTTTTACAACTACCTAAATCTCTATCACAAATATTTGGTTTAGTCTTATTCTGCATTTTTGCTTGTATGCAGGGAGGCAATAGTGTCTCATCACAGGTGAAGTTATAACATATTCCTGCTGCTGTGACAAGACCTGTAATTATTTCTATCATATTACTTTGCAGAGTCTCATATGTAGGACAGTCATAACAAGCATGATAAGGATTTACATATCCATATTTAACATCATGATCCTCCAAATCTGTGTCATTCCATTGAGAACGTAGGAGCCCCGACCATACATCTACTGGGGTGGGGACTGCTACTACACATGTCTCCAAAATGTTAGATGCCGATAAAGTGGTTCGGAGACAAAAGTCAGTTAAGTTCAGAGTTTTGGCCAGGTGCAGCCATAAGTTCTCCTTTGTCTTCCATAGATTGTCTTCCCCTCTGCATTCTGTTTTCAAGTATATCTGTCTGTTCCACAGCCATGGGACAGTAAGTAGGAGACACAAAACTGCAATTATTAAAGCACTGCATCTCAGCCATCTCGAGGAATTTCCCGACTGCGTCATCTCGTGGGGGTCAAGGCTCTCTGCCTCCGTTAGTACCCCTTCTGTATCTTCTCCGAGGTCAAGGCTGTCTGCCTCCGTTAGTACCTCTCGCCTCGTTGGAGGTCAGGGCTATCTGCCCCCGTTAGTACCTCTCTTTTCTTCACCAACTTAATCCTTGTGGCGTGGATCCACGTGGGCGACTGTTCAGTGAGGACTACTGTTCTGGTGATCGCGACTACCTCGGTGGGTTGTCCGTAGGTGAAGCTTCCTGGTTCCTTTCCCTTCTTTAAGATCTTGATCATCACCTGGTCGCCTATCCGGAATGGACGGGTTGGTTTCTGTGAAAGAGAAAGAGACTTACAAGCAACTTATTTTTTTTTTCAGTTTTACTGAGGACCTTGATCAGATTATTACTCCTCTCTGATCAGGTCCAAGTCCCCTTCCTGCACTACCAGGGGGCGTCTTGCCCATGGTGTGGGGAAAGACCTACCCATGAGTATCTCAATGCTGTTTATGTCCTACTCTGTGGAAATGTGCTATTAAGATGGAAGCACTGTGTTGGGGAATGCATAACTTCCCCTCTTCGCAGACTAATCCTATCTCAGGATTTTTCTGCAATACTGGATAACATCAGTCTTGCTGTTCCTGTTCAGTGGCATACCACTGAAGATCAGTAAGCATTTGCAACATCTCAGGGGTTGGAGGTGCCAAACATGGCATCTCCCAATGGTTATACAAACCTGTGAGGTTGCATTTGGCCACTCATTTCGCCACCTTAACTGCCAGCGCATTGCCCTGTGAGACATGATCCTTACCATCTGCTGCCGTAAATCCTCTCCTCTGCCAGATCATACCATGGTCCCACACTACCCCATGTGTGTACCTACTCTCAGTATAGATGGTGACAGGTCTATCAGTATGTAGAATACATGTCCTAGTGAGTGCCATGAGCTCAGCTGCTGCTGTGTGAGTGCGGATGTCCCTTGAGTAGGCCTACAACATCATGAGTGGTGTGCAAAATGGTGTAATGTCACATTGTGAAAGAATTTGTCAACTCTTACCATCATAGCGCAGGCTGCAAGAGAACACAGACATGCCGGCATCCCCTGAACAGGGGTGGGCATTACCTTTGAGAAAAACGCACAAGGACGCAACTTGCCTCCGTTTTTCTTGTGTCGGTACACCCGCCATGGTTTTACAATTTTGGCGTGCAAACATGTGGAAGGGCATATTATAGTCAGGGAGACCCAGCCCTGGACTCGACATGAGCGAACATTTCAGATAATCAAATGCATTGTACATTTCAGAAGACCATTTAATCAACCATTTAATCAAATCTGGATTTTCTTCCAGAGTGGCTTGCCTCAAAACATTGTCATAATAGGAGCAATCAGGAATCCATTGTCTACCGTTTATCATACCAAGGAAAGATAACATTTCTTTCTTGGTGTGCGGGGCGACCAAACCCGCAATAGACTGGACTCTTTCTGAGCTGATTCTCCGTTCACCTTTTGTGAGGACAAAGCCCAAGTATTCAACCTGCATTTCACACCATTGCATTTTCTTAAGTGTCACTTTGTGACCACATCCTGACAATCATTATAACAGTGATAAACCATCCTGAATGCTGGCCTCCGCTGACATGCTACACAGTAATAAATCATCGACATATTGCAGCAGCACAGAACCTTGGGGGGGTGTACCATGATTCTAACATCGCTTGGAGGACTATGCTGTACACTACCGGTGAATCAGCATATCCCTGGGGCATTTCTGCACCAGGTCAGTGACGTCTGCAAAGGAAAAAGCAAAAAGTAGTCTGTTATCTTATCAACTGGATAGAAAAGAATGCATTTTTCAGATCTATCACACTGAAACAAACAGCGTCTGCTGGAATGGCAATAATTGAGTGACGTCAGGTACAACAGGGGCTAAAGGCACAATGATGTTGTTGATGGCCCTTAAATCCTGTACAAAGTGGGTAGCACCATCTGCCTTTGTCACTGGATTCACGGGCGTGCTGTAGGGTGAAATCACCTCTTCCAGGATTCCCTTTTGTAGGAATTCCTTTATCATTGGCCTAAGTCCATCAAGTTTCTCTTTTGACAGCGGGTATTGTTTCTGGAACACTGAGATGACACCTGGTTTCACAGTAGCTGTGTAAGGTGTGCAATCTTTGAATCCTGTGTAATATTCATTTAAGGACCATAATGCAGGGTTAATGTTATTAAGTTCTAGGTGGTCCTATATGTTTGCAAGAATCAGTGGCACTGGTGTAGAGACTGGAATGAGATCTGAATGTACTGTTATGTCCTGATTCTTTGCTGATACCTGCAAGTCAAGCTTAATGAACAAATCTCTCCCTAATAGGCTGACTGGGCAATCTGGTATAATGCTGAATACATGATCTGTGATGTATTTGTGATGTATTCCCTGTCCATGGTCTCGAGAAGTAGTGAGTCAGTTTTGAAAGTTTTTTTTTTTTTTTTTTAAAAAAACCATTAATTCACATAGAAGGCTCACATTTCCTTCCTCCCACTCTGAGTCATCTAAGTCCACCCCTTTTAGTCGGACGCTTTGGTCCGTCCTCTGTTCTGCCATTAGTATCCTAGCTGTCCATACGAGCAGAGCTCTGATGTTAAGCACAACACTTAACATGTAACATGTAACTGCAAACATTGAAACAAACAGATTTGACAATACAGACATGAACACACAAAGGGCCCATAAAAACTTTTCATTGAAATAAAAATATACAGCTTGATCAATGCTGTTGGTACCAATAAAAACCAAAAACTTCCAAGAAAAATAAAACAAAATTCTCAATGCGCATATTTAAAAACAAATACCGTACTCCATACGCATTCATATACAATTTTTCATGTACTCTTTTTTTTTTTTCATTAACAACTCATAACTACGCCCTTACACATAAAATATGAATTGCACACACAGCTCTGCTACGCACATACAACGCAGAGCCACACCCATTCACATTCCACTGAATCATGTATCTTTCACCCAATCACACAATCTCTTTGTTACATTCCAAAATTTGCAGCACAGACAAACACAGCTTTCCTGGAAACAGATAGCCACTCCACACCCAGAATTGCTGATGGTCTGTCACTGTAAAACAATATACATGTTAATCATACAGTCATTTTGTTAAAATTCAAATCATCTTATATGCCATGTGGTTTTTTTGGTTTAGTGTTATACACATCGCCACTTATTCTACATATAACTACCCCTTCCCCCATTTCCTTTTGCCTTGCGTCTCTTATTTCAGGAGTGTTCAAACAGGGGAAGTAAAGTGCAACTGTCCCAAATGTTCCTCAAACTTTTACTCATAGCTGAATAAGGACTTAGAATGGGTGCAACCTTAGATTGATAGGATTGGACACTTCCAATTAGCATCATCACTGCAGGCACATTTTAAAACCATTGGAAACATACAATTTGGAAAGATCTAATCCAATACTGGAGCCCTGTCTGGAAGATCTTATAGATAACACAGGTTAGTATCTTCACATTCTGATGATGCATTACCAATTAGCAGCCCCCCTCCCCCCTCAACCCCCATATGGAATTCCTGAGCAGAGGAGGGGGGTATGAGATGGGAGGGAGTTCTCTCTGAAAACACATCTCAGACAGAACAGGAAGAAGTTTGTTTTGTGGAACTACAAGTGACATTTTGGAGTTTACAGCAGATGTGGTGGGGGGGAGGGATGCCTCATGGCAACTTTGTTCTCTCTATAGGATTCAAAATCCTCCATCTTGAAATAAGAAATGCTGCTCATTTCATTTCTCTAACTTCAATTATCAATACACTTATGCATTAACTATCCATCTTTTAGTGCTGTAATCTCTAATCCTGGGACTATAAATCGTCACTATTTAAACACACACAGATCATTAGGGCAACAAAACTTAACCAGTTCATTTCTGAACGTTTAACACAAGCCCTTTCTAATTGCAAACACTGAAACACTTTTCCCCTTGCCATGAATTAACTTCCTGACTCTGCTGTGTCTTGTCACTCACTATAGCCCCCCTTCACAATCACGGGAGTTCTGATGTACACTGTCTGTAATATTCTAACAGATTTTTGCAGCTTTTCATCCCTGTTGCCAGCCGGGCATAACATTCTGTTTCACATTTTAACTGTCAGTTCTCACATCCTGCCCAATTGTCTACCCATGTGTTAACTAGGAAATAATTTGTGGGACTAGACCGTGCAACAAAGTTTACATGTTGGCAGTGATAGAAACAGAATGATTTTAAAGTGGGATGCGACCGTAAACTTACCACCCGGTCAACATCTCACACAGACAGATAATCTTAATACTTCTAAAATACTTATACTATATATACATAAGAGTTAATTCAAGCTTGTATCCTTCTGTTCCCGGAACAGATTATTCATATATATATATATAGTGCACTATCTAACGATATGGACTCCCTGAGCCGCTTAAAATTAACATTTGCGTGCCCCAGACATCGCAATCCACCGAAATCATAAATAGATGGTTCGACTTACTTGAATGGGATTTTGGTCATTGCTCCCAGGTCCAAGGAGGACAAGAATTGATGTCTTTCACTGTAGACCTGAAGAGATGACCCTCCCAATCCCGGAAACCGAGCCCCCAAGCTGTTGGGCAAAATTTACTCTCTTGCCTAAACGTGTCCCTGACACATGATTTCGGTGATCAGCTTGAATTAAGCCTTATCCGGTACCGGGAGAATGAATAAGATAACACTGAAACGTGTGTAGTTCTAACCCATTCTGATTTATTTTACAGTTGGCAAACAGTTATAATAGAGGGGGTTGAGCTTCCTTGACATCCAATCATATGTTAGCATTAGTATTCAACCTATGGTATGGTCACACATAAGCTTCTGCATTAACATAATAGCTGACTCATAGTAACAGCATTTGACCAATCAGGTATATACACATAGGCCAGCAGACACTTGAGCCAGATGACCTTATATGGCTAGGACTGTTCATACTTACAAACTAAGGAATGTATGGATATCCTTGAAACAGCTAAGGAAGTTTCACACATTCCATAAGGGGGAAGGGACAAGGATATCTTAAGTGTACTGGCCAAATGTAATACACGTGGCTGAATAAGACAAAATGGAGTCACATATATCCCTTCATACTCCATGAGCATTCCGTTTCCGTATGTCCGCATTTCTGTTCTCCTACATTTTGAGTCTTGTCCTATTATTGTCCGCAAATCACGTTCCGTGGTTCCATTCAAGTCAATGGGTCCGCAAAAAAAGGAACACATACGGAAATGCATCCGTATGTCTTCCGTTATCCGTTCCGTTTTTGCGGAACCATCTATTGAAAATCTTATGCCCAGCCCAATTTTTTCTATGTAATTACTGTATACTGTATATGCCATATGGAAAAACGTAACGGAGAAACAGAACCGAAACGGAAACACAACGGAAACAAAAAACGGAAAAACGGATGCGGAAAAAACGGCCCAGAAAATACTGAAAAAGCCAAACGGTCAGGTGAAAGAGGCCTAAGGCTACATGCACACTAATGTTGTTTGTTTCCATGTCCCCTTCCGTTTGTTTTTTTGCGGATAGGATGCGGACCCATTCATCAGTATGTCCGTGTATAGTGCATGTCCTATTTTTTTCGAGTTTGCGGACAAGGATAGGCATTATTACAATGGATCCGCAAAAAAAAAGGATCCGCCAAAAAAACGGATGCCATACGGAATGTCATCTGGTTTTTTTTTGCGGATCCGCAATTTGCGGACCGCAAAAACACATACGGTCGTGCGTGTGCATGTAGCCTATCTTTGTAATGATTTTTGTGACACAGTGAGGGAGATTTATCAAAACCGGTGTAAATGAAATCTGGCTTAGTTGCCAATAGCAACCAATCAGATTCCACTTTTCATTTTTCAGAACTCCTTTGGAAAATGAAAGGTTGAATCTTTTAGCAACCAAGCCAGTTTTCCTTTTACACCAGTTTTTTGATAAATGATCCTCACTGTGCTTTATGTAAGTAGTTAATTTATGTTTATGCAGTCTGTATGCAATTTGTAAAAAAATATTTAAATGTAGTATGCAGATGTTTGGAAGATTTCGGTTAATGAGTACATTTAGGTTGATGCAGTATGTGTTTCTATTTGCATTTTATTTACCGTAGTTCAGAAACATTGTGACCAGGTGTTACATTTAATCCATTCGCTACCCGCGCCATACATGTACAGTGCTGGAGCGAAGTGCAAACATGATGCCCGCTCATGGCTGGGTTTCTTACCGCATCCTCTGCGGCCAATGAGGATGCCAGTAATTGAATTCAATACGCTGGGTCTCTCTGAAGAGCTGCAGAAGCTTGTAATTCTTATGTTGGCCAGCAGGTGCAGGCCAACATAAGAAATTAGAAATTCTGTACAAATCATAGGTCTAAAGACCCATGGGGGTTTAGATAAAGAAAAAAGGATTTTGTAGGCTCAAATACGAGCTTCATAAAAAAAGGGGGAAAAAACTAACAAAAATATATAAAATATATAAAAGTTTAAAATCACCCCCCTTTCCGTTCTAATAAAATAATAAATATATAAGTAAAAAAAAAAGCATAAACATCATGGCATCACCATGTCCCAAAATGGCAGTACTAGAGATGAGCGAATTTTCAAAATTCGATTCTGACAGTTTCATCAAATTTGATGACAAAATTTGGTTCGATCCAGCGAGTCGCGTTAAAAAACTGCTATTTCCTGGCTGCAGAGAGCCTTTATAGTGGTGTAGAACACTGTGTCTTGCAGTAACACTCATAGGAAGTCTGCTGTGGTAGCAAAATAATACTGTGAGTCAGTATGACATGCAGATGACAGGCATCGCTCTTAGAATCACTGCACACTTCACTTATTTTGGCAGTCACGGGGCCAAAGCTGACGAAATAACTCAAGTATGAACTCAGCCTTACAGGTTGATGTTAGTGCCAAGAAGAAGCGCACTACTTTTACACTGTCATCAGCTGATTCCACATAGATGTCTACAACCTTTTCTATTAAACGCTTATACAAGTAGAGCCCCCTGACAGAGTGGAAAGGGTGTCAGCAGTAAGTTTGTGTCGATGTCACTGATTATTTTGCCTTTCCTTTGATCCATCAGAACAATAACCCCCAAAAAACTGTAGAGCATCTGCCTTCACTCAGTCGGCATTTGGTCAGTAATCTATCAGTATTGCTAAAGCCCAAAAAAAAACTGGGGTGGATCTAAAACAGAGATGACACGTGAACTTAAATATTTGCATGTCTTCTGTGTTTTCTACCCACTCCTGCTTTTGGCTACCAATTCATAAGCCAATTCTGATGGGACCATACAGGCCTTAAAGCTGCTACACAGACAGGATCCGTTGTGCATCTAATTTTTCCTTCCTTCTGACAGATCAGAAGAAGGGTCAAATAAATTATGATGTCAGCCAGGCCGAAAGGCAAAATAGTGGCCCAGTCATGAAGTGGGGAGGGTGGGAACAGCATGAGAAGTCCACAGAGTGACCCTATGACATAGTGGTGAGGTGGAAGCCGCATGAGGAGGCCACAGAGTGACATAGTGTGGAGGTGGGTGGCAATACCAGTACCAGTACCAGCTGAAGATGGTGGGTGAAAAAAAGCATTTGGCATCAGATGTGCAGCATCAGGGCGGATGGCAGCATCAGAATAGTAGCTGAGGCAGGTAGCCAGAATAAACTGGTCTCTTTTGTCTAAGTGTTGGTGTGGCACCATGGATTATCTAGTATGATGCATCAGGCATTGGTGGGTGAAAATCCTGGCTGATGCACGCCTGATTCATCTTGACAAAGGTCAGTCTCTCCACATTTTCGGTGGATAAGCGAGTTCTTCTTGGGGTAACTATAGCCCCCGCCACACTAAACACCTTCTCTGATGCCACACTACTGGTTGTGCAGGACAGCTTTTCCAGGGCAAACTTTGCCAGTTGCGGCCACAAATCCAGTTTGGCTGCCCAGTAGTCCAGTGGATCTTCAATGTGGGGTGGCAGGGTGCTGTCCAAGTATGCTAGATAACTTTCAGATCCTCTGACCCCTGTCACGGGAGAGACAGTGAAAATGGACCGAATTATGTCGATTAGCCATTCTGTGGTGAAATTTGTTTGTGATAAAGCCTTTCTTGGGAAAAATGATGGGCGATTGTAGACTTCCTTTTGCTATATGGACTAAATTACGTCGATAGACTGGCTGCCCGTCAAGCGATCTGACAGCCTCTTTGGTTTCACTTGTTTTTGTGTTGTTGTTTCAGGTGTAGCTTAAGTGGTCATTCCAACTCCTCTATTTAATCTGGTCTCACCCATCATGCTATGCGGTTGATAGCTCCTTTTGGTTGTGGAAGTGCTGGTGTCGGTTCTCCTTTGAGTTCCTGTTCATCCGCGTATGTCGGAGTTAAGTGTCTTCCCTTATTTCTTGTTTGTTGTATTCCCCTATCTTTTGGTATTAGGCCTGAGAGAGTATACTGTTCTTTCAGCTGGGAAGGAACAGGACTTCTTTGTCCTGACACTATTTCCAGGGTCCTTTAGGGTTAGATAGGGCTCTAGGTTCCTGCATATGAACATTCCGACCATCAAGGTCTGTTCATACTGATAGTAGTCAGGGATCGGTCTAGGGATTCACAAGGTGGTGACCTTTTCCCTTTCCCTAGTTTCCAGGCCTAGTAAACAATAATGGAAAAATCCAGCTCGCCTGCTTCTCTATCCTAGATTGTTTATCCTTCGTGCACGGAAACCGCAGGTAAAACCTCGTTACTTATAACAAAAAGAATGTTGGATCCAGCACTGAAGTATTTTTTAGTTGCTCGTTCTTTTATTTTCAGTGAAAAGGTACATGCAGCATCAAAACCATCCTCTGGTGTCAACCAAAGTTTACGCGTTTCGAACCATGCGGTTCTTACTCATGACTTAGTTTCCAGGCCTAGTACCTTTTCCCTTCCCTCTTGTGTTCGGTGTGAAGTTTTACTATCCACCTGCGCCTTAACATCCTTACAGCAATCACCTACAATCACTCGTCAATTTTCCCAAAAAGGCTGTATGACAAACAAATTTCACCACTGAATAAAAATGTAAATTCACCGCAGAACGGCTAAACAAACCACCATATTTATTTTTTGCTATTAATACAGCGCAACAATGTCTGTATGACAATTCTAAATTCACCGCAGAACGTCTAATAACACATACTTATTTTTCCCATTAACACACCCCAACAATGGCAGTATAACAATGTTGGTTCACTGCAGACCGGCTAATAAGTCATATTCTTTTTCTTACTAATACACCCCCAAAAAACAAATATAAAAATCGCAATTCACCGCAGAACGGCTAATAGGACATACGTATCTATCCTATTAATACACCGTGTAAATAGCTGCAGTACAATGGAACTGCACCGCTGAACGGCAAATATATTTTTTCTTTTTCCACTAATACACGCCACAAAAGGCTTTACAACATATAACTGCACCACTGAATGGCAAATATAATTTTCTTTTGCCACTAATACACGCCACAAAAGGCTTTAGAACATATAGCTGTACTGCTGAACAGCAAATATATTTTTCCCTTACGTCCTAACCAGCAGCACAAGTGGGGAGTTCTCCCCTGTGAAACTGGTAGGACAGGTGGAATTTTTATTGATTAAAATTTCTACCAAGACAATTAAACAATTAACCCACCCCCTATAAAGGGACGCCCGCTCTTAAACCAGTGCTTTTTTATCTGTCCTGTGGACTGAGGACAGGTTCAGGCGCTGCCTGTTACATTTTTGATTTGTTTCCTGCCAAGTTCTTGGTCCTTGTGGCTTTTTTTTCCTAGTTTCTGCAGATTGCGGCCTCATGCCGCAGTTGCATGGTAGGGGGGCCTGTTGGCACCCCTATATCCCGGCGATATCCCCCTAGGCTCGGCTTTCACTCGGCCGCCGTCCCAGCTGCCGCACTTGGCGTTTCGCTCACATGTACGCCATACCCGGAAGTGCGTCAGATGACGACTTCCGGGTCAGCGGCGCGTATATTCGGTGGCTGTTTTAGCCGCGCTTCGGCCCTGCTGTGCCTAAATTTGTATTTTTGCCCCAGATTTACATATATAATCGAAGGGGGGGCCCTTCTGGTTTATCTTTATAAGTAAATAATGTAGTGACAGTGGGTCACTTCCGGCGGGGGGCGGAGCTACGCTAGGGGGAGGGTCTGTTAGCTATAAAAGCTCTGCAGACGCCAGACTCTCCCTCTCTGCCTGCAGTGAGTCTATTCTAAACTACTTTCCAAGTTGTTTTTTCAGATGGCGTCTCCCAATGGTGACCAGCATGGGAATTCCTCCCATAAACAGAAGCACCTAACTTGTGCCAACTGTGAGATGCCGATGCCGGACTCCTATGAATTCAATAGGTGTCCTTTATGCCGTCCTCCTCCGACGCAACCCACGATGGGTGACATGTTCGGCTGGATGAAGGAATTCATGGGTAATTCCATTATGAAGATCAAGAGCGCCCTTTCTTCTAAGAGGCCCAGAGCTTCATCGCCAGGTCCTCTACCTATGACTGAAGACATCATTTCGGTTGAAGACCGTTCCTCCTCCTCTTCTGATAAAGATGATGCCACTTATCTTTTTCCTGCGGAGAAGACGCAAAGACTTCTATGCTCCATCCGATCAAGGAATCATGATGTTGAGCAAGGGAAGCTCCACCGTCACCCACCTCTAGGGGGTCAGGGGCCAAGGGCCTTTAAAGTGGATAAAGATTTAAAAAAGCTTATGTTAACTGAATGGAAGCATCCTGAAAAAGGTCCAGTTCTCACGAAGAGATTTAAACTGATGTTTCCTCTCCAGGAGTCGGAATCAGTACTGTGGGTACCGCCTCCGAAGGTCGATATGGCGATCTAAGAGGACCTTAGTTCCTTCTGATGATGGAAGCAACCTTCAGGATCCATTAGATCGGAGGGCCGAGTGCACTCTGAGGCGCAGCTATTCCGCAGCTGCAGCCTCTGCCTCAGTTGCAGTTGCTTCCTCAGAAGTCGCGGAGTTTGTTCGGTCCCGCGTTCTCAGAATTCAGTCGGACCTGCAATCTGGAGTCTCCAGAACTGACGTGCTAGACCAGTTCAAGTTCAGACCTTACTCCTTGGAACTGACTTTTTGTGTGACGCTTCCACACAGCACCTGAAATTAGCTGCCAAAGGCATGGCTCTCTCTTCCGCCAGTCGGCAGCCCCTATGGTTGCGTCCCTGGGTTGCCGATAACGCCTCCAAATTCAATCTGTGTGGCTTACCATATGAACCAGGAAGATTCTTTGGTTCAGAATTAGATAAGATAATGGAGAGCCTGGCGGATAAAAAGGGGAAGTCCCTCCCCCAACAATCCTTTCGCGGCCGGAGTAGGCCAAGAAGTTCTAGAACCCAGGGCCCCTCAAGGTCTCAGAGACGTCAGGAGTCATCCAGACGAGCACGGGTTGCGGTGGTGGAAAGGACCGTAATGCGGATCTATGACTCTCCCGCTTACCTTCCCACTTCCCCTCCAAATCGTATGTGCGATGCTCAGAATTTCAGTTCCCCTCCGGTTGTAGGTCATCTAAGTTTATTTCAGCAGGCCTGGCTGCAAAATATTGCGGACCAGTGGGTCCTAGAAATAATTATGTGGGGGTACAAAATAGATTTTCTGTCCCCTCCCCAAGAGAAATTTGTTTTAACCAGAACCCTAAACCAGACCAAACAGTCTATCTTAGAGGATTCTGTCCTCCTTTATGTTCAAAAAAGGGCCCTGGAGGAAGTTCTTCCTCGCAAACAAGGGCTGGGAGTATACTCCCCCGTTTTTCTAGTACCGAAGCCGTCGGGTGATTGGCGCATGATCATAGACCTGTGTTACCTAAATCGGTTCATAAGACCAAAGCGCTTCAGAATGGAGACCATTCTATCACTCCTCAGCATCCTAAACCCCGGCGATCTAATGATCACCTTAGATCTGAAGGATGCTTACCTTCATATACCCATTCACCCAGCTCACAGGAGATTTTTAAGAATTGCGGTCTCCATAAGAGGGGTAGTAAAACATTACCAGTTTGCTGTGCTGCCTTTTGGCATTTCTTCCGCTCCCCACACTTTCACAAAAGTTGTGGCTCCGGTTGTCACCCAACTCGGGCTTCTAGGGCTAGAAATCGTGCCATACCTAGATGACTGGCTTCTAAAAGCCACCACTCTAGACATTCTTTTATCTCATCTTCAGCTGGCTCTTCAGTCTCTCCAACGCTTGGGCTGGCTCATAAATTGGGAAAAATCGGAGATCGTTCCATCTACTTCCAGGATGTTCCTAGGGTTTCTTGTAGACTCCGAATGGATGACCCTTTCCCTCTCTCCAGAGAGGAAGGATCGAGTGATAAGAGCCGTGCAGTTCCTCATGGCACCTCGGCGGGTGTCCATCAGAACACTCATGAAGATGTTAGGCCACATGTCAACCTCTGTGGAAGTAGTTCCTTGGGCCCTATGGCACCTATGTCCACTTTAGGAAGAAGTGTTAGCAGTCTGGAATCGTAACCCCAAGGGGTTGGGCAAGACGCACTCCCTGTCTACCGAAATCCGTTCCACCCTCAGGTGGTGGAGGAACCTATCAGATGGGAGGTCCTTGATTCAACCTCGTTGGATCACGTTGACCACAGACGCCTCCCTTCTAGGTTAGGGAGCCAATCTGGAGGAGAATCCAGTACAAGGTACCCGGAGTCCGCACGAGAGGCTTCTCTCATCCAATCTGAGAGAATTGAGAGCAGTTCGTCTCGCTCTCTACCACTTTGTTCCTCTTATCAGCGGGAAGGCGGGAAGAGTCCGCCCGGACAATACGACGGTAGTCTCTTACATCAATAGACAGGGAGGCACAAGATCTCAATCTCTCCTCCAGGAAGTTGGTTTAATTCTTGCTTGGGCAGAAACCAGTCTATCCCACCTTTCGGCTGTTCACATCAGAGGGAATCTCAACGTAGTTGCAGATCGGCTGAGTTGGGGTCTGCCAGTTCCAGGCGAATGGTCATTGAACAGAGACGTTTTCACCCAGATCACTCTCCGGTGGGGTACTCCAGAGATCAACTTGATGGCGACCCGCTTGAATGCCAAGGTGGACAGATTCTGCTCCCTCTACAAGGAGGACAATCCTCTGGCGATAGACGCTCTGTCCATAACATGGAGGTTCAGGCTGGCTTACATATTCCCTCCAATTACCATGATACCAAGGGTATTGACGAAAATAAAGCAAGACCAGACCCCGGTCATTGCGATAATACCATTCTGGCTGAAGAGGTCTTGGTTCACCCAGCTCATGAAGATGAGTCAGGGCACATATTGGAGACTTCCCCTAACGCAGGACCTTGTGTATCAGGACACACGCCCCTGCCTAGATCTGAGAAAACTCAATCTGACAGCCTGGAGATTGACAGGTCCCTACTAGAAGCTAGAGGGTTTTCTGCGGAGGTCTTGAGAACCATTTCACACTCCAGGGCGGAGTCTACAAACAAAGCTTACTTAAGGATATACAAAATCTTCCTTTAGTGGTGTGCAGATAAAGAGGTTGTACCCTCAGATCCTCCTCTTTCAGCGATTCTACAGTTTCTGCAGGACGGCCTGGACAAGGGTCTAAGCTCGTCAATGCTCAGAGTTCATACCAGTGCGCTTTCTACCTGTTTAGGCAGGCCTTTAACTCAAGACCCCCTACTCAGGAGGTTCCTCAAAGGAGCTGAAAGACTAAAACCTATAATCCTGAGACCTATGCCTGAATGGGATTTATCTGTGTTTTTGAAGGGGCTATCCTCTCCCCCCTTTGAACCCTTGGAAAATGTGGACCTTAGATTTTTATCTTTGAAGGTCACATTTCTACTGGCAATAACTTTGGCCAATAGGATTGGAGAACTGCAGGCCTTAGCGGCCGCTGAACCTTATACCCTCTTCCTCCAGGACAGAGTTCTGTTGAGGTTTCTACCGACCTTTGTCCCCAAGGTACCATCATTTACAAATACTAATCAGACCATCACCTTACTGGTTTTATGACCCTCTCCCTCATCTCTAGAGGAAGAAGCCCTCCATTCTTTGGACATTTCAAGAAATCTCAGAATCTACCTGAACAGAACTGCAGACTTCAGAAGATCCGAACACCTCCTGCTGTCCTTGTCGGGTAAAAACAAAGGTCTAAAGGCCTCTAAACCCTCTTTGAGTAGATGGGTAAAAGAGGCAATCCATAAAGCTTTTCTAGCCCAGGGGTTGGCTCATCCATCCTTTGTCACTGCCCACTCTACAAGGGCAGTATCTACTTTGTACGCAGAGAAAAGTTTGGTCCCGCTAGAACAAATCTGTGCTGCAGCCTCTTGAAGCTCCCACAGCACCTACCTTTATGAAGCATTACCGCCTAGATTATAGGTGCTCTGAGGGAGTGGCATTTGGATGTACCATTCTCAGTGCCACCCTCTCATAAAAAAAAAAGGGGGAACCCTCCCAATTTGTCTGTCGCTCCTTGCTAGGTCCCCACTTGTGCTGCTGGTTAGGACGTAAGGGAAGCGTTAATTTTAATGTAAATTTGTTTTCCCTTAGTCCTAACAGCAGCACACAAATTTCCCACCCTATTTTTGTTTGTGTACTTACTGATAAAGCACTGGTTTAAGGGCGGGCATCCCTTTATAGGGGGTCGGTTAATTGTTTAATTGTCTTGGTAGCAATTTTAATCAATAAAAATTCCACCTGTCCTACCAGTTTCACAGGGGAGAACTCCTCACTTGTGCTGCTGTTAGGACTAAGGGAAAACAAATTTACGTTAAAATTAATGCTTATTTTGCCACTATTAAACAACAAACCGCTTTAGAACATATAACTTCACAGCTGAATTGCAAATATATTTTTATTTTGCGACTATTACATGACAAAAAGTGCTCTTAGACATATAACTGCAAATATATTTTTTCTTTTTCCACTAATACACGCCACAGAAGGCTTTAGAACATATAACTGCACCGCTGAACGGCAAATATATTTTACTTTTGCTACTAATACACAACAAAAAGGGCTGTAATTTTGGCACTACACAACGGCTAATAAGCCCATTTTTTCCCACTAATACAAGCCAAAAAATGCTTTAGAACATATAACTGCACCGCACAAGGGAAAATAAGACAGAAATATTTCCTTGTAATAAACCCTGTTAATGCCTGTATCTAATAGCACTTTCACCCTAATAAGAACAGTTTGCTGGAATTGCAGAGCTGTATAATGGCAATTTGGGTCCTCAGTCAGTGCAGCAGGATGTAATAGGATTGATCCTATTACCCAGGTTGTAACCTCACCTACTGAACCCTGTCTAACATAAATGCTGTGGAATGATTCCTCCCTATTCTTTCCCTTGAATAATCTTTCCCTGCACTTGTAAATAGTTTTTTAGCACAATGAAGTTTTTTCTAGCACTGTCCCTAGATCCTGCTGACGTCTCTCCCTGCACTAAGTACACGGGAAAATGGCAGACTCCAAGATGGCTGAGGCTATTTATAGGGTTGTAACATCACAAAGCTGGCTGGCTGCTGATTGGCTGCATGCATGGCATTATGGGTGATCCCGCCTTCCCAGAGTTCCTTGCTCCATGTCCTCACACATGCAGCAGCCATTTTCTGAAAAAAATGTGTTTCGTTACCACTAATTGCAAGGAAAATCTGATTTGGTGCGAATCAAATAAAACCAGAAATTCGGATCGAATCCCACTTCGTCAACTTGGATTCGCTCACCTCTAGCCAGTACTATTAAAATATACAAATATTTTTCCAATACGGCAAATGGCATAACGTTAAAAAGGGTAAAATGGCCAATTTGCAATTTTTTATTGCTTCTAAATATAAAAAAGTTATGGGGATGTAAAAAATGTTTTTTTCAAAGTTTACATTTATTTTTACACTATTTACATTTTAAAAACCCTATACATAGGTGGTATAGTTGTAATCGTACTGACCCAGAGAATGAAGGGCAGAGGTCAGTTTTGCGATGGGAACAAAACGCATAAAACAGTGGAGGAATTGCGTATTTTTTTTCCAATTCCACAACATTTGGAATTTTTTCCCCACTTCCCACTACATTGTATGCCATATTAAATGACGGAATTAGAAAGAACAATTTGTTCTGCACAAAATAAACCCTCATACAGCTATGTGAACGGAAAAATAAAAAAAGTTATGGCTCAAGGAATATGAGGAATATAGGGAAGAAAAATGAAAATGCAAAAACTAAAAAACCTCCGGTATCCTAAGGGTTAAAGTCTATAGCAAAATGCTGAAACGTCTACATGCAGAATGTTTGGGATTTTAAGTAAGAATTATTTGCATCAATAGTCCTAGAATAGCATATACAGTCGTGGCCAAAAGTTTTGAGTTTTCACAAAGTTTGCTGCTAAACTGCTTTTAGATCTTTGTTTCAGTTGTTTCTGTGATGTAGTGAAATATAATTACACGCACTTCATACGTTTCAAAGGCTTTTATCGACAATTACATGACATTTATGCAAAGAGTCAGTATTTGCAGTGTTGGCCCTTCTTTTTCAGGACCTCTGCAATTCGACTGAGCAAGCTCTCAATCAACTTCTGGGCCAATTCCTGACTGATAGCAACCCATTCTTTCATAATCACTTCTTGGAGTTTGTCAGAATTAGTGGGTTTTTGTTCGTCCACCCGCCTCTTGAGGATTGACCACAAGTTCTCAATGGGATTAAGATCTGGGGAGTTTCCAGGCCATGGATCCAAAATGTCAACGTTTTGGTCCCCGAGCCACTTAGTTATCACTTTTGCCTTATGGCACGGTGCTCCATCGTGCTGGAAAATGCATTGTTCTTCACCAAACTGTTGTTGGATTGTTGGAAGAAGTTGCTGTTGGAGGGTGTTTTGGTACCATTCTTTATTCATGGCTGTGTTTTTGGGCAAAATTGTGAGTGACCCACTCCCTGGATGAGAAGCAACCCCACACATGAATGGTTCTCAGGAATGCTTTACTGTTGCATGACAGAGGACTGATGGTAGCGCTCACTCTTTTCTTCTCCGGACAAGCCTTTTTCCAGATGCCCCAAACAATCGGAAAGAGGCTTCATTGGAGAATATGACTTTGCCTCAGTCCTCAGCAGTCCATTCACCATACTTTCTGCAGAAGATCAATCTGTCCCTGATGTTTTTTTTGGAGAGAAGTGGGTTCTTTGCTGCCCTTCTTGACACCAGGGCATCTTCCAAAAGTCTTCGCCTCACTGTGCGTGCAGATGCGCTCACACCTGCCTGCTGCCATTCCTGAGCAAGCTTTGCACTGGTGGCACTCCGATCCCGCAGCTGAATCCTCTTTAGGAGACGATCCTGGTGCTTGCTGGACTTTCGTGGACACCCTGAAGCCTTCTTAACAAGAATTTAACCTCTTTTCTTAAAATTCTTGATGATCCTATAAATTGTTGATTGAGGTGCAATCTTAGTAGCCACAATATCCTTGCCTGTGAAGGCATTTTTATGCAACACAATGAAGGCTGCACGCGTTTCTTTGCAGGTCACCATGGTTAACAATGGAAGAACAATGATTTCAAGCATCACCCCTCCTTTTAACATGTCAAGTCTGCCATTTTAACCCAATCAGCCTGACATAATGATCTCCAGCCTTGTGCTCGTCAACATTCTCACCTGAGTTAACAAGACGATTACTGAAATGATCTCAGCAGGTCCTTTAATGACAGCAATGAAATGCAGTGGAAAGGTTTTTTTGGGATTAAGTTCATTTTCATGGCAAAGAAGGACTATGCAATTCATCTGATCACTCTTCATAACATTCTGGAGTATATGCAAATTACTATTAATACAACTTAAGCAGCAACTTTTCCAATTTCCAATATTTATGTAATTCTCAAAACTTTTGGCCACGACTGTACACCTGGAATTATCCTCCCACCTCTCATCCTCATCCGTCTTCTGCTCCTGAAACCGCACTTAACCAAGTCACTAATGATCTTCTAGCTGCCAAAGGTAAACTCTCTACCTTTGGCTTTAGAGACTTAGCTCACTCTTCATCAACTAAAAATTCTGTGTCTCCCATTTACAAACTAGCTCCTCATTATGCCTTCTCTCCTTCAGGGTCCCTAAAGGCTCTATCGTGGGACCTCTACTCTTCTCCAATTATACCTTTGGCCTGGGACAGTTATTAGAATGCTGTGGTTTTTAGCATCTTCTATGGCAATGACACTCATATTTACCTGTCTAGCCCAAAATGTCACTTCCCTGCTTTCCAGAATCTCTTCCTTTCTATTAGCTATCCAAAATGCAATATTAAGAAAAACAACTTCATCATCTTTGCCCCATCTTTGATGGACAGAAATGTTTGCTTCTGTACTTCAAACTGAACATCCAAACCCTTATCACCTTCTGCCACCTGAAACTCAAAAACATTTCACATACACTGACGAGCAAAAGTGTAACTGGCACTCAATTATGTGGATCACATAGAACGTGGCAATTTAATACAGCAATTTGTTATAAAATCACAATTATAAACATACAATAAAATCCAAAGTATAAATATAAAATGAATGAATATGAAAAATAAATAATCGCAGATAATATGCACACTGGTGGCACTGGATAAAGTGCATATGTGTCTTGATCTTTCAATTAAATAGATTATAAAGTCACATATAGTTCATAGAATAAATCAAGGTATAAGACTGTAATTGGAGAGAGACAATAATTATATATCAGTTACTTGAGTGTCACTGCGTTCTCTCGGTGGTATTCCCTAGGATACGGACAATACGGACGATGAATAAAATCGGGGGCGGGATCTTAATATGCCGGTTACTGTAGTTGTTAGGTATACCTAACAACTACAGTAACCGGTATATTAAGGTCCCGCCCCCGATTTTATTCATCGTCCGTATTGTCCCTATCCTAGGGAATACCACCAAGAGAACGCAGTGACACTCAAGTAACTGATATATAATTATTGTCTCTCTCCAATTAGTCTTATACCTTGATTTATTCTATGAACTATACGTGACTTTATAATCTATTTAACTGAAAGATCAAGACACATATGCACTTTATCCAGTGCCACCAGTGTGCATATTATCTGCGATTATTTATTTTTCATATTCATTCATTTTATATTTATACTTTGGATTTTATTGTATGTTTATAATTGTGATTTTATATCAAATTGCTGTATTAAATTGCCACGTTCTATGTGATCCACATAATTGAGTGCCAGTCTCTTACTATTTTTTATTAACTTTCCTTACACTGATTGGGTGATCAGTTTTTTACTAGAGCACCAGCTCCATACTGTAAAGAAGGTGAGCTATCCACTCTAGTGTTACCAAAAGTGTAACAATGTTTTGAACTTTTGAATTTCAGGCTCCATCTCTCACCATCCACTACAGCTTTGAACGTGAAACTACCATTATTTTATAGATGCTCATCTTGGCTCTCTCATACATAACTTTGACTTGCAACTATTTAGCATATGATTAGTTATGCAGATTCTTGTCATGTAACTGCATTGCTACTGTTTTGGTCCTAAAATTCTAAATTAAAATTTTGTTAGAATTTGTAAATCCACTTTTGGCTTTCAACACTGCCTCTGGGCATGCTCTCAAGCAGATTCAAATATTTCTCGACTGAAATCTGTTCCCAGTCCTCTTCTACTAATTCCCAATTTTGTAGATTCATTAGGGTATGGATACAGCTTTTTTTTCTTCAACTCTACCCACAAGTGTTTGATTAGATTGAGGTCTGGGGACTGTGGGGGCCAATCCAGCACCACTACTTCATTGTTATTGAATCATTTATTCGCCAATCTCAACGTATGTTTCTGGTCGTTGTCCTGCTAGAACACTATGTAGTCCTTTTCATACCCACATTACTCGACTGTACAAAGTAACTTATCTTGTAGGATACTCACATATAACTCAGCATTGAGACCACCATTGATCCTGGTCAAGTATCCAATTCCTTTGGCTGTGAAACAACCCCATATCATCAGGCTTCCTCCGCCGAACTTGACAGTTCCTTCAATTTCTCGATCCGTTAACATCAATTTGCACCTATCAGAGCCCAGTGCATTGAATTTCGTCTCACTGATCCAAATCACTGGTTTCCATGCCCTAAAAGCCAAATAGCCCTCCTTCCATATGTCCATACAGCAGTTTACATCAACATTTATCATATTTAGATATCTAGTATAACCTGCCTTTAAAGGGTGTGAGCCTCTGATGGCAGAAGCTGGGCTCAACATAGTGGGCACTGAAATGTCAAAAAAAATGTTGGTTTTTACTTTTCATGGTCTGCTGCGTACCCTGCATCATGACCAAACAACAGTTTATAACCAAACAAGAGTACTTTCTTACTTGGAAAAAAACAATGTAACAAAATGAAGGTTGCTTTTTCTCCTATTACCACTTGTGAAAACTGAAATAAAATGTTTAATTTCTGGTCCCAATTTAAAAAAAATATTCTATGAAACACCTGTGGGGTCAATCCAACCAATCCCATGCATCTCTGTGAATTGAGGCTTTTATTTTCCTAATTGGGACAAATTGCCCGAGAACCATTCCAGTGAAATCTGTGCTCAAAAAGCCAAATGGTGTTCCTTCTGTTCTGAGTTCCCTGCCCATAAACACATTCAGGAGAATATGCCTAACGCATTATGAGGTGCTTCTGCTCCTATTACCCCTTGTGCAAATGTGAAAATTTTCATTTTCATTTTTAATTAATTATATTTAATAAAATATATGAAATGGGGTTAAAATGCTCCTCATCACACACCTAGATAAATTCATTGAGAAGTGTAGATTCCATTTTGGGGTCTTGTAAGGGGTGTTTCTTATGTTTTGGAAAAATAGCTTATAACATTATAAGCTTTTTACATCCTAAAAATGGCATTTACAAGATGATGGTAAATTTTAATTAATAACTATTTTGGGAAGTATCACTTATCTGTTTTAAAAGCGGAAAAATTCTAATTTACAATGTATATTTTGGATTTTTTTTATTTTAAATAAGCTTAAAACATATCAACCCAAATTTACTGCTAATGTGAGGTACAGTGGGTCACAAACAACAATCTTAGAATCATGTAGATAACAAAAGGAATTACAAAGTTATTATTACATAAAGGGACATATGTAGAATTTGGAAAATGAGGATATGTCAGGAAGGTGAAAATTATCTGTGTCTGAAAGGGTTAAGTATTGTTTTTGTCACAGTAAAAAAAATATTTTGAACTTTCAAATGGAATCAACACCCCAAAAAAACAAAACAGGAAAATAATAATGTTGGGGTGGATACTTTCTTAAGGCACAGTAGTTTTACAATAAACTATTTTGTTTTATAAATTGGGGATAATGAATACTATTTTAACCCTTTTTGTTACATCTTGAAAGCTCACTATATTAGATTTTTTTTACATTTTTGGAAATGCACTTGTTTCACCTAATGTTTAACACAGATGAACGCAGCAACAATTCTATTGGTTTGGTTTTTAGTTGTGTTCTGGGAGCAGTGGCGTCTCTAGCTTTCAAATCTTGGGGGGGCACACTGGGGGCCAGGACAAAAGTAGGGGGGGCAACTATAACAACGATACATTTACACAAGTACGCTTAGAAATGCTGCGATACTTTACCCAATACCTAAAACCGCAACAGGGAAGAAAAGTCCAGCTGTCTGTGGATGACACTTTTATAGAGAGGGGGATCTGTGGATGACACTGCTATGGGGGGGGATCTGTGGATGCCACATACCGTATATAGCATCTTATGCTATATGTGTCATCCACAGATCCACCCCATGACAGTGTCATCCCCATTTCCCCCTCCATAACAGTGTCATCCACAGATCTCCCTCCCTATAACAGTGTCATCCACAGATCTCCCTCCCCGCCTCTCACAGGAGTGTACATATATAAAATAAACATATTTCACATGAACACTTACAATTACTTAGCTTGGCCCTTGGGGATCTCGGACGCCACTTCAACACTTTGGCCGGGGGCTCGGCGGAGCTGATGTTGTGTTTTATCCTAATGAGAAAGATTTCATAATAAGGATTTGGAGAAGGGGCAGAGGGATAGCAGAGCAGGGAGAGGCTGGTGCTGCTACTAGGGTCATGTAGGGGTAAGTATTAGGGTCATGTAGGGGTAAGTAAAGGGTTAGTCATCACATATCCTTCAGGATATTGAACCCTCCACACGTACATACATCATCAAAACGTAAGTGCTGAGTCTCTGCCTTCTATTATATCAATTGAACATCTTTCACCTTTATGTTCAGGATAGGTCTGCCTGTAATCAAATCTGGCATATTAACCAATATCATAGAAATAATTGGAATGATGCTCTTTTATTATTATTAATTAAAAGTTATTTTTTAATAGGTATCTAGATAATTCTGTGATATTATTTGATGATAGCGTACCACTACAATATATGACACTCTGTGATTGTGCTACTAGGGGGTCATACCATGGGGGAGTAATAAAACCCACCATAATGCCCCCCAGTAGAAATAATTCTCCTTATAATGTGCAAAACATACCCCCTTATGCCCCCAGTTGAGCTAATGTCCCCCATAATGTGCCAGTATAAAATACCCCTATATAGTGCACCAGTAAATGCCTCCATAGTGCTCCTCTCCCCCTTCCTGCTAGTGCCCCCCATAATGTACCAGTATAAAATGTCCCATATATCGTGCCCCAGTAGATGCCCTCAGTGTCCCCCATAATTTGCAAGTATAAAATACCCCTTCTTAGTGCCCCCCGTAGATGACTCCATAGTACTCCTCTCTCCCCTTCTCCATAGTACCCACCATAATGTGTCCCAGTATAAAATGCTACTGTACAGAGCCCCCCCATATAAAACACCCCTTCTTTGTGGCCTCAGTAGATGCCCCTATAGTGCCCACCAATAATGTGCCAGTAATAAGTGCCCTCAATAACGTGCCAGTAACAAGAGCCCTCCAATGTGCCAGTAATAAGCCCCCATCACGTGCCAGTAATAATCCCCCCATCACGTGCCAGTAATAAGCCCCCATCACGTGCCAGTAATAAGCCCCCCATCACGTGCCAGTAATAAGCCCCCCATCACGTGCCAGTATTAAGCCCCCCCCATGTGCCAGTATTAAGTCCCCCCATCATCATGTGCCAGTATTAAGTCCCCCCATCATCATGTGCCAGTATCAAGTCCCCCATCATCATGTGCCAGTATTAAGTCCCCCCCATCATCATGTGCCAGTATTAAGTCCCCCCCATCATCATGTGCCAGTATTAAGCCCCCCCATCAGGTGCCAGTATTAAGTCCCCCCCATCATGTGCCAGTATTAAGTCCCCCCCCATCATGTGCCAGTATTAAGTCCCCCCATCATCATGTCCCAGTATTAAGTCCCCCCCCATCATGTGCCATATTAAGTCCCCCCCCATCATGTGCCAGTATTAAGTCCCCCCCATCATGTGTCAGTATTAAGTCCCCCCATCATCATGTGCCAGTATTAAGTCCCCCCCATCATGTGCCAGTATTAAGTCCCCCCCCATCATGTGCCAGTATTAAGTCCCCCCCATCATGTGCCAGTATTAAGTCCCCCCATCATCATGTGCCAGTATTAAGTCCCCCCCATCATCATGTGCCAGTATTATATCCCCCCCATCATCATGTGCCAGTATTAAGTCCCCCCCATCATCATGTGCCAGTATTAAGTCCCCCCCATCATGTGCCAGTATTAAGTCCCCCCATCATCATGTGCCAGTATAAAGTCCCCCCCATCATCATGTGCCAGTATAAAGTCCCCCCATCATCATGTGCCAGTATAAAGTCCCCCCCATCATCATGTGCCAGTATTGTAATAAGCCCCCCCAATGTGCCAGTAACACTATTGTAAAAAAACAAACAAAAAAAAAACACTTATACTTACCTAAGTGTCAGCGATGCGATGCAGCCTCTTCCTGTGTCCCACACTGTAATGTAAGGCTCAGGCGGCACGATGACGTCATTGCGCAGGCCTCTGATAGGCTGCCGGCCTAGTGCCTGCAGCCAGGGGCGTACATAAAAATCACTGGGCCCCATAGCAGGAATCTAAATTGGGCCGCCATTCCCCTTTTATAGCCCCTCCCTTTGTTCCATGAACTATTCTTGCTGCTGCGTTTTATCATTTATGCCATCAGGGCCGGATTGGGATTAAAAAACAGCCCTGGCACACAAAAGAGGTATAATAGATGCAGATGTATATTATATACAGCAGTGTACAGTTATGTGAGGTACGCGGTATAATATATGCAGTGTGTAAAGGTATATAGTATATTCCCTAGTGTTCTGATATGTGAGGTACAGGGTATAATAGATGCAGTGTGTACAGGTATATAGTATATACAGCAGTGTACTGATATGTGAGGTACGGGGTATAATATATGCAGTGTATACAGGTATACAGTATATACAGTAGTGTAATATGTGAGGTACGAGGTATAATAGATGCAGTGTGTACAGGTATATAGTAAATACAGCAGTGTATTGACCCCTCGTACCTCAGATATCAGTACACCGCTGTATATACTATATATCTGTACACACTGCATCTATTATACCTCGTTCCTTTACATATATAGTATATACAGAAGTGTACTGATATCTGTACACACAGCATCTATTATACCTTGTACCTCACATATCAGTGCACTGCGGTATATACTATATATCTGTACATATTGCATGTATAATACTGTGTAATATATGCAGTATGTGTGCATGTATGTGTGTATCTATATATATATATATATATATATATATATATATATATTACACACAGAGCAGTGTATTGATGTGACACATAGAAGGTATAATACTGTAGATGCAGTGTTTATAGAAATATGTGGTCAGTTATACATTATGGTCACTGTGTGTGTGAGGTACATGAGGTATTGGTCACTGTAACTGTCTGAAGTATTATACATGAGTGAGCAATGAGTAAAAACAGGGCATGGAGGGGGGGGGGGGTAAATGATGAGAAGTGGAGGACCTCCTCTTACCACTCCATTCCAGTCTGTATGGATCAATGCAGAGCTGCTTGTGAACTTCTAATACTTGCTGTTAGGGGTTGAAGGACCTGTGATGATGTCATCACAGGTCCTGGCAGATATACCTTTGAAACCTAGGACCTACACCATTTTTGGTGCAGTTCCTTTGCTAGATTCTGCAGGACCTGTGATGTTGAAGATGATGTCATCACAGGTCCTGGCAGATGCACTGTTCTAACCTGGGAACTACACTTTACACTGTGCAGTTCCCTTACAGGACCTGTGATGACATCATCAAAGGTCCTTTAGCTTTAGAAAGATAAACAGGAGCAATTAGGGGGCGGGGCCTCTCCTCCACTTCGGGGCCTGCCTGCAGCCTATCAGAGGAAGGAGAAGGGACACGCCTCTCCCTCCCCTGCACCTCCGCTGGCACAGGCAGTTTACAATGGAGATGAGCGCAATGGAAGAGCTCATCTCCCTGTGCCCGGCGGCGGCGGCTCACTTGGGGGGGGGGGCATTTTAGTTGGGGGGGCACATGGGGGGGCACAGCATGATGTAGGGGGGGCCGTGGCCCCCCCTGGTGACGCCACTACTTAAGAGACCAGACAGCAGAATGATCAGTGGAAAACTGCTTTACAGACACTACTGCAAGGAGAGGGACTAAGTCTCAGACCCCTAAACCCTAAAACCACCACTAGGCCAGATAAAGTTCAAGTCTGAACCTTAAAGTGGACATCTATACCCACAAGGGCCAATATATAGTCATACAAACTGCCATCATACCTGCTCAACAGATGCCAGAAACTGCTCTTTGACTTTGCTGCTACTGGATGTACCACGCCTTATATTTTGCACTTAGTAAAAAGAGACATTTATACATTCACTTCTGGCCTGATTCTTCAAACTACATTTCCACTACACCGATCCCCAGGAAGCAACAGCCTGAGAGAGTACATCATGACACAACACTCCATCAAGGTCACTACCACTCCCATTGTGAAAGTAATCAAGCAGTTTGGGAGAGCAGAAAGGTAGCCCCGATAGTTCCCCTGCTGGGTGCCAAATGGAGGTGCTACAGTATACTGGAGAGAACAGACACAGGAGACAGACATGGAGTCCTCCTGCCTTAGAGCAGTTCTCTGCTTGTAGGACAGAAGTCCAGCTTTATTTATACTTCTACAGTAGTTATGTAACAAGTCATTAAACTAGTCAAACTACAGTAGTATAAACCACAGTTATAGTTATAGTGTGTAAATACATAATAATAACTGTCACATTGGCATTTGCCTAACCTGTGAGGTATGTGAATCTTGAGGAACAAGATCTGGTAGAATGATCTTGTCTAACACATGGAGAACAAGATCTGGCACAGTGATCTTATCTAACCCTGGGAGAACAGGATTTTATGACCCAGAGTCAACAGAAGAAACATGTGAAGAATGTACTGTAACCCCTTAGGCTACTTTCACACAATACATCATGAAAGATCCTTAAAATGTACCTTTAATTTTATGTATCATAATGTAATAATATAAGTAGTTATTCTCACACCCATCCTCTGCCCCAGCTCCTCAGGGGCTTGCCTAAAGGTAAGGCACAGCACTTATGTAGGCATAGAAGGAGAAAAGTATGCTGCAGTCAAGGATCCAGCTGGAGAAGTGTACTGGTGAAACAATAACAAGTACAAAAAATTCCCGGCTGCGCTGTCACCCAAGAAAACGAGATGTAATGGCTTCAATTAAGTATAAAACAAGACCATTTATTTTTGTTTGAAACAAAACGTGTTTTGGGGTTAAAAGGGTTGTCTGAGTTATTTTTTTGGTCTTTGTTAGTGTTGGGGGAGCATGCTCGGCCGAACACCAGTTTGGCTCGAGCATCGCGGTGTTCGGCCGAATATTGCGTGTACTTGAGCTCGAGTCAGTGTATTTAAATCTAATTTAGCCTCTATTTCTGAAAATGTTCTGGCGGGATTCGAACTCACAACCTTATTATATTAACCACTACACTATAGAGCTGCATGGTCAGTTACTAAAAAAAATATTCCTATACATCAGTAGTCTCATTTTTTTTTTTTTTTTTTTTTTTTTTAACTGGCCATACAGCTCTATAGTGTAGTGGATAAGATTCTTGGCTGTAATGTAGAAGGTTGTGAGTTCGTATCCCACCAAAAACTTTTCAGAAATAGAGGCTAAATTAGATTTAAATACACTAGGTGTCCCCAAGCACTGACTCTATATATGGACATAGCTATATATGGAGAAAGAGCAGGGGCTCCTAAGCCGAACTAGAGTCTCGACGCCCTCCCCTCTTCAGAGCAGGGGGTGCCTAGTTTAATGCTCGGGTTCTCCCATTGACTTCCATTGTGCTCGGGTGCTCTGTAGAGCACCCGAGCATCAGGAAGGGTTCTACTCGAGCACACGAGCACTTTGTATGTACTAGGCAAAGGTAAGGACTTTACAATTCACTTACTTCATCTCCAGTTGCTGCTTTCTCAGATTTTACTGAGAGTCAGTGCCATTTCTGCAAACCCAGCATGCTCTAGGTATGGCAGGCTTAGGCTTCCCTATGAAGTCCATTTACAAAATGCTACTTATCAAAAACCATTTCCAAAAGTGACCGTAAAAAAACACCTTAAGGCCCCTTTCACACAAGCAATACAGATTGTGTCAGGATCTGTTCAGGGAAAAGCCGATGGTTTTGTACGCAAGTTCAGTAAATTTTCCGCATGGGTGTAATCAGTTTTTTGTGTTTTTCACGCGCATTAAAAAATACTTGAAGAATAACAATATACATCTCCAAGCAACCATCAGTGAAAAACGCATATCATCTCGATGTAATCCATTTTTCACGCAAGTCCGATTCACTTCTATGGAACCAGAGCTGAGTGAAAAACACAGCATATAGAACATGCTGCCATTTTTCCTGAACGCAGAAATGATGCATAAAAAACGACGCTCATGTACACAGACCCTTTCAAATGAATAGGTCAGGATTCAGTCTGGATGCCATGCGTTTGCTTCACGCATCGCACCCGGACGGAAAACTCGCTTGTGTGAAAGGGGCCTATGAGTGCTGCCACACTACTTTTTTGTGCGCTTTTTTTGTAAACTATGTAGAAAAAGCCACTGTAACAAAAATCCATTGCAACATGTAGCTGTTGTGACAAAAAAACATGATGCAAAAACACCATTAATATTCTACACATTTATTTCTACTTGCGTTTTTTCAAGCAGAACTAAAATAAAACAATATGGCCTCTTTCACACGGGCGTTGCGGGAAAATGTGCGGTTGCGTTGCGGGAACACCCACGATTTTTCCGCGCGAGTGCAAAACATTGTAATGCGTTTTGCACTCGCGTGAGAAAAATCACGCATGTTTGGTACCCAAACCCGAACTTCTTCACAGAAGTTCGGGCTTGGGATCGGTGTTCTGTAGATTGTATTATTTTCCCTTATAACATGGTTATAAGGGAAAATAATAGCATTCTGAATACAGAATGCTTAGTAGGTGATCAATTGAGGGTTAAAAAAAAATAAAAAAATTAACTCACCTTCTCCTCTTGTTCGCGTAGCTCCCGGTCTCTTCTTTACTTCTTGAATGACCTATGGGCTAAAGGACCTTTGGTGACGTCAGATCACATGCTCCAATCACATGGTACATCACCGTGGTGATGGATCATGTGATTGGAGCATGTGATCTGACGTCACCACAGGTCCTAAACGATAGTTCATCTTTTGAGAAGTAAAGAATAGACCGGAAGCTACGCGGAGACAAGAGGAGAAGGTGAGTTAATTTTTTTATTTTTTTTTAACCCTCAATTGATCACCTACTAAGCATTCTGTATTCAGAATGCTATTATTTTCCCTTATAACCATGTTATAAGGGAAAATAATACAGTGAATAGACTGTCACCTAGCAACCATGCGTGAAAATCGCACTGCATCCGCACTTGCTTGCGGATGCTTGCGATTTTCACGCAACCCCATTCACTTCTATGGGGCCTGCGTTGCGTGAAAAACGCACAAAGAGGAGCATGCTGCGTTTTTCACGCAGCGCACAAGTGATGCGTGAAAATCACCGCTCGTGTGAACAGCCCCATAGAAATGAATGGGTCAGTATTCAGTGCGGGTGCAATGCGTTCACCTCCCGCATCGCTCGTGTGAAAGGGGCCTTAATGTCTATGAGATAAAAATGCTAGAAAAGGAGACATAAGGTGCCACAATCAAAGCATGCTGCAATTAAAAATGTGCCACTGACCCAAAAAACGTATCTGAAGTGAAAAAGGTTGCCACAGAAAAAAAAAAACTGCCTGCGTCCTATGAGAGCTCATAGCCACATTTCTCGTAAGGTTGAATAAGCATTTTGCCTCAGGTGGCGGCTGATTGAGAGACAGATGGGAGCCAATGGCTTCCATTAACACCATTCATGCTTACCGGCCAGTAGGCCTAAAGCCTATCAGGCAGTAGGCACAAGCGGTTGGGAAGCAATTACATCATTGTGACACTTGCGCCAAGATACAGGCCGCAAGCTAGAAGGGGCCTGTAGTCCTAATCAGAAACAGTGGCATAGAGCACATGTCAGGCGTGTTTTCTGGGGGCACTACAGGGGCAATTATTCAGCCAGTATGTGGTGGTAATACATGAATAATCATGTAATCATGGTCTTGGCAGTATTATTTGTCTCTTATGTAGTGTTATTGTTGATAATGTCAGTTTTGGTATGCAATAGTGTTTTTATTCAGCGATTAGTATGGTGATATCCTACATGGTCATGGTGTAGTAATATTATTTGGTCATGTCCACAGGTTAGGGGGGTACTATGCTTGGCTATCCCTGGGAGCTGGCAACCCACACTATGCCGCTGGCTACTCCTAAGTGGCCTTCCTGGTCTTTACCCTTTAATCCTTTTACCCATTGTTTTTGCATATGACAATAATCTATGTAGTACTGTACAGTCTATGGAAGATGTCCATAAACTATAAGCTGACTTGAACACTCTGAGTGATTGGGCATCAACTTAGAAAATGAGGTTCAATGTGGAAAAATTATGTTATGCATCTTGGTAGTAATAATCTCTGTGCTTCATATGTCCTAGGGAATGTAACACTGGGGGAGTCACTTGTAGATCATAGATTAAATAACGGCATACAATGTCAATCAGCTGCTTCTAAGGCCACTAAGATATTGTCATGCATTAAACGAGGCATGGACTCGCTGGGCAAGGATGTAATATTACCACTTTACAAAGCGTTGGTTCGGCCTCATCTGGAATATGCAGTTCAGTTCTGGGCACCAGTCCATAAAAAGGACGCTCTGCAGCTGGAAAAAGTACAGAGGAGTGTCACCGCCAGATCTCTGAGAAGTTCTGACAGACATTCTTCAGTACCTCCTGCATGATGTTCTTTTGTTTTGGTTTCGCTTTGACATCTCTTCTCCCTCTCCCAGCTGTCATCTATTAGCAGTGATTGCCTCCCCTCCCATACTGCCTCACTTTGCGGTTTATACTACTTCCTGGATTGTGCTCACTGCTAGAAGTTGCAACTGCTGGTTCCTCAGATAAGTCTATTCCTTTATTTGTGTTTTCCTGTTGGCTTGATTCTAGGTGACCCTGACTCCCTCCGTATTGAGTGCAGGGAGCCGGTGGTCGTGTCCCCTCACTATTATAGGGTTTTCAGGTGTCACTCAGTCTAGGTACATGGACATGCAATTTTGTATCATAGAGATCTTTGCATGGGCTGAGCAGTCAGGGAGAGCTCTAGGGCTTTTATAGGGCTCACCCTTTTGTTCCTTAGTTTGGGTTCAAGTCAGTCGGATCTTTAAATGTTACTTCTTGTTTTCTGCAACACCATCCGTGACATTATAAACCGCCAAAACCGTCTTAAGCATGGATCCAGTAAAAGTCTTGACGGACAGCATGCAGGGTCTTTCACTGGTGGTAGCAGAGCTCCGTAAAATTGTATCTCAGTTTCAGGTGACCGGTTCTGCTTGCGTTCATGGAGTTTGTTCTGAGCCTAAGATTTCTCTTCCGGATACCTTCTCTGGGGGTAGTGAGAATTTTGTTCGTTTTAGAGAGGCTTGCAAACTCCATTATCGCCTACTTCCCCATTCCTCTGGTGATGAGGAGCAGAGGGTGGGGATCATCATCTCACTGCTCAGGGATAACGCTCAGTCTTGGGCCTTTTCGCTGCCGGTGGGGGCACGGCCCCTCCGATCAGTGGATGAATTTTTTGTAGCCCTGGGTCAGATATATGATGATCCGGATCGTATTGCTCTGGCTGAATCTAAACTGCGTCTTTTATGCCAGGGTAAACAGTCCGCAGAGATATACTGTTCAGAATTTCGGAGATGGGCAGCTGATACTGGTTGGAATGATGCTGCACTCCGAAGTCAATTTTGCCATGGTCTTTCAGAGGGATTGAAAGATGCATTTGCCTTTCATGAGAGACCTACCTCCTTGGAGTCTGCCATGTCTCGGGCTGTTCGTATTGACAGGCGTCTTAGAGAGAGAGAGGAGAGATCAATCCTTCCTGTCATACTCAGTCCAAGGACAGTGGGGCGGTCTCATTCAGTGCACAGGGCTCTCAGTCTCTCTCAATCCCCTCTGAGCAGGAGCCCATGCAGCTGGGTTTGCTTGCCTCTAACAGAGGTTTCAGCTCTCAGAGGAGGGTTTGTTTATGTTGTGGAGGTATAAATCATTTGGCAAATATTTGTCCCTCTGGGAGATTCAGGGAGTTTTTTGAGGGTAATAAAGAAACAAAAAGAAAAAAGTCCTCTAAAAACGTTCCATCTGTTACTATTGGAAAGGTTGATGCGGAAATTGCAAGTTTTCCGTTTTCTTGTAGTTCCCGTTTTGTCCTACCTGCCAGGGTGGCGCTAGAGAGCAAGAACATTGTTTATGAGATTTTTGTAGATAGTGGAGCAGCTGTCAATCTCATTGATAATCAATTTGCTATAACACATGGTTTCCAGGTATGCACTGTATGGGAAAGGACATACCTGTTTTTGCTATTGATTCCGCTCCACTTTCTCAAAAATCGTTAAAGGGCATAGTTCACAATATCCGTTTGACTGTGGGTGATGCTCATGTTGAGGATGTGTCATGTTTCGTCCTAAGCGGATTACCTACTCCTCTAGTGTTGGGGCAACCCTGGCTCACTAAACATAACCCCACCATTGATTGGCAAGCGAGGCAAATAAATGGTTGAAGTGACTTTTGCAGAGAGAATTGCCTCTCGACGTCTCTTTCAGAGGTTTCTACTAAGACTGTACCATCTTTTCTCTCTAAATTTTCGGATGTGTTTTCTGAGAGTGGTGTTCAGGAGCTGCCCCCTCACTGGGAGTACGATTGCCCTATTAATCTCATTCCAGGCGCCAAGCTGCCTAAATCTCGTTTATACAATCTCTCTCAACCTGAAAGGGTCGCTATGCATACTTATATCTCTGAGAGCCTGAGAAAGGGACACATATGACCCTCGAAGTCACCTGTTGCCGCTGTTTTTTTTTTTTGTTAAGAAAAAAGATGGTTCTTTAAGACCATGTCTGGATTTCAGGGAGCTGAACAGTATCCCAATTCGTGACCCTTATCCGCTTCCTCTGATCCCGGACCTGTTTAACCGCCTCCGGACCGCCTAACGCAGGATTGCGTTCCGGAGGCGGTCGATTCATTCCTCCTGGACGAGCCGGCGCTTCATATTGCGAGACGCGAGTTAACGCTCACAGCCGGCCCGCGCATGCGCATCGCAGGCCGGCAAAAGTTAGAGGACAAGTTCGTCATCAGCCTGCCAGCCAATGATTGTCGCTGGCAGGCTGATGATTTTCAAAAAAACGAATCACAAGCCAGTTATTTATAAATATAATGTGTTAAATGGCTTCTGTGCTCCTTTTCGTCGGTTAGTCCCAGCAGAGGAGCACACATCACTGTAAGTACACACCAACCGTACACTTAGCCCCAGATCACCCCCCATCACCCCAATTAACCCCTTGATCGCCCCTGTCAATCACCTAGTGAAAGGGAAAAAAGTGATCAGTGTAAACTGTCACTTTTTTTTCCCACTAGTATTGACGGTTAGGTTTAGGATAGTTTAGGCCCCTTTGTTAGGTAGTTAACGTCGGTTAGCGCCCAGCCCACCGCGCCTCAGTCACTGATTCGCTGATTAGCGTATCACTAAACAGCATTGGTACTTTTAAAGTATCTGTAAGTGATCAGAACTGATCACAGTCAGATCTATAATAGTATTAGTGTCACCTTAGTTCGCCCTCCACCCAAAATGCAGTGTTTGCCCGATCAGGCCTGATCGGTCGCCGACACACGTGCGTTCACCCATGCCCGCCCCGCCGCAGTGACAAAAAAAATAAAAAAATTTTGATCACTGCACAATCACTTTACAAGCTCTGCAGCGATAAAAATAAAAATCTGTTTTGATATTTTTTATCAATCGCAGCGGCTTCCGGTACTTTGCTAGCCTCCCATTTGTAAGACAGGCTTGCTTTTTTTTCTTGGGTAGTCTCAGGGAATACCCCCTAAATTTAGTTGACCAAATGGCAAATAAGGGGTATTCTTCTGAAGAGGCCTACAGGATTCTGACCCAGTCGGATTAGGAATGGGAACCCTCATCTGACGAATCCAGCGGGTCAGAATATGAATCTGTAGAAAGCAGTGGCAGTATGACCAAAAGTTCGGACGAGGAGGTTGAGGTCCCTGATACCACCAGGCGTACCCGGCCCCGTTTTGCTACACCACAAGTTGCGCAGGATCCGCTTCAAGGGCAGCAGAGTGGGGCTGGCGCTGTCGGATTATGTGGTGAGGCATACACCAGCAGCGCAGCCCATCCTGGACCTAGTACCAGCACTGCCGTACAACATGGTGAAGTGGCGAGCACCAGAAGGGCAGTTGAAGCTGGTACGGTGGCACGTGCAATAGTTCCCCCGTCGCAGCCACCGCACAGACAGGCCCATAGAGCCCCTAGAGTCCCTGAGGTGCTGGCAAACCCTGATTGGCAGCCCCCAACTTCAGCCGCACCTGTAGTTCCCCCTTTCACCGCCCAGTCTGGAGTTCGGGTTGAGACAGATCAGATCGGCACTGGGGTTTTTTGAGCTGTTCTTGACTGTGGAGCTCTTGGACTTAGTCGTGGCAGGAACAAATCGGTATGCCACTCAATTTATAGCCGCCAACAAGGGAAGCTTTTATGCCCAGTCTTTCTGGTGGAAACCCGTCCAAGTTTCCGAATTTAAAATTTTTCTGGGCCTTCTCCTCAACATGGGCCTGACAAAAAAACATGAATTGCGGTCATATTGGTCCACGAACCCAATTCATCACATGCCCATGTTCTCTGCTGCCATGTCCAGGACACGATTTGAGACCGGTCGGTTGCCCTGGCTACCTGGGGAGCAGTGGGAAGACAGTCTGGGACTTGGTGTCACCCTTATTTGGCAAGGGGTACCATCTTTATGTGGACAATTTTTACACAAGTGTGTCCCTCTTCAGGCATTTGTTCCTAGAACAGATTGGCTGCTGTGGCACCGTGAGACCTAGTTGCCGGGGCTTCCCCCAACGGCTCGTTACCACCCGTCTTGCAAGGGGGGAGAGGGCTGCCTTGTGTAATGAAGAACTGCTCACGGTGAAATGGAGAGACAAGCGTGACGTTTACATGCTCTCCTCCATTCACGCAGACACGACAATACAAATTGAATGGGCAACCAGTGTCATTGAAAAGCCCCTCTGTCCACGACTATAATTTGCTCATGGGAGGGGTTGACTTCAATGACCAGATGTTGGCTCCTTATTTAGTTTCCCGACGCACCAGACGCTGGTATAAGAAGGTGTCTGTATATTTGATTCATGTGGCTGCATATAATAGTTTTGTTATCTACAGTAAGGCTGGGAGAACAGGATCCTTCCTCAAATTTCAGGAAGAGATCATTGAGAACCTCCTGTATCCAGGAGGTTCCGTGGCCCCATCCACCAGTGTAGTGAGCCGTCTACATGAGCGACATTTCCCCAGTGTCGTTTCTGGTACCTCAACCCAAGCACTACCCCGAAAAAGATGTCGTGTCTGTAGCTGGAGTGGAATAAGGCGTGACACCCGCTATTTCTGTTCTGACTGCCCTGACCACCCTGCCCTATGCTTAGGGGAGTGTTTCCGGAAGTACCACACACAGGTACACTTAGCATAGGGATTGCGTTACACAGGACAGGCACACAGGGCTATTAGGGCCCTTTCACTCACAGCTGCTGCAAACCTCTCCTTTCACCTGGGACAAAGTGCATAATGTACTTCGCCACATCTCTGGGCGATTTGCACTTTGCACATTGTCCCATGGGGAAGAAGCGGTTTGTCCTATAAAGGTAAAAAAAAAATTAAAAAAATCACCGGTAAGCAAAAAAGTTAATGTTCTGTTCAAAAAGTTAAATAAAGTTTATAAAAGTTAATGTTCAAATGTTATATAAACTTAATGTTAATAAATTTATTGCGTTGCGGCCTGGTTTTTTCTTTTCTTTTTTTACCTTCTAGGTGGACCAACCGATGAACCAGCTGCAGCACTGATGTGCATTCTGACAGAAGCATTGCGCTGCTGTCAGATTACACAAAAGTCGGTGTATGCGGCGCTGCAAGACGAGATTTCTCCTCTGCAGTAAAAAAGATACGTTTGCCGAGGCATATAAGCGGTGTTCATATGCTTTGGCAAACACTTTGTATATAAAAAATAATAAATCCCAGCAATGATTTATTCATCCACATTGATCGATGCGAATGAAGAAATCTGTGCCGTTCATTTTTTCTTTCAGCCCAGAGGCTGAACGGAAAAAAAATCTCATTACCCGTATGCTCAATATAAGGAGAATAGCAGAAACTCCTAATGCTGGCCATACATGTAATGATTGCGGAGACCCTCAAATGCCAGGGCAGTACAAACACCCCACAAATGACCCCATTTTGGAAAGAAGACACCCCAAGGTATTCGCTGAGGGGCATATTGAGTCCATGAAAGATTGAAATTTTTGTCCCAAGTTAGCGGAAAGGGAGACTTTGTGAGAAAAAAAAAAAAAAATTTCCGCTAACTTGTGGCAAAAAAAATAAAAAATCTTCTATGAACTCGCCATGCCCCTCATGGAATACTTTGGGGTGTCTTCTTTCCAAAATGGGGTCACATGTGGGGTATTTATACTGCCCTGGCATTTTAGGGGCCCTAAAGCGTGAGCAGAAGTCTGGAATCCAAATGTCTAAAAATGCCCTCCTAAAAGGAATTTGGGCCCCTTTGCGCACCTAGGTTGCAAAAAAGTGTCACACATGTGGTATCGCCATACTCAGGAGAAGTAGGGCAATGTGTTTTGGGGTGTCTTTTTACATATACCCATGCTGGGTGAGAGAAATATCTCTCTAAAATGACAACTCTGTATAAAAAAAATGGGAAAAGTTGACTTTTAGAGAGATATTTCTCTTACCCAGCATGGGTATATGTAAAAAGACACCCCAAAACACATTGCCCTACTTCTTCTGAGTACGGACATACCACATGTGTGACACTTTTTTGCAGCCTAGGTGCCCAAAGGGGCCCAAATTCTAAAGAGCACCTTTAGGATTTCACAGGGCATTTTTAGCACATTTGGATTTCAAACTACTTCTTACCCATTAGGGCCCCTAAAATACCAGGGCAGTATAAATACCCCACAAGTGACCCCATTTTATAAGAAGACACCCCAAGGTATTCCGTGAGGGGCAAGGCAAGTTCCTAGAATTTTTTTTTTTTTTGGCATAAGTTAGCGGAAAATTATGATTTTTATTTTTATTTTTTCTTACATAGTCTCATATTCCACTAACTTGTGACAAAAAATAAAAACTTCCATGAACTCACCATGCCCATCACGGAATACCTTGGGGTGTCTTATTTCCAAAATGGGGTCACTTGTGGGGTATTTATACTGCCCTGGCATTTTAGGGGCACTAATGTGTGAGAAGTAGTTTGAAATCCAAATGTGTTAAAAATGCCCTGTGAAATCCTAAAGGTGTTCTTTAGAATTTGGGCCCCTTTGCGCACCTAGGCTGCAAAAAAGTGTCACACATGTGGTATTTCCGTACTCAGGAGAAGTAGGGCAATGTGTTTTGGCGTGTCTTTTTGCATATACCCATGCTGGGTGAGAGAAATATCTCTCGAAAAGACAACTTTTTAAATTTTTTAATACAAAGTTGTCATTTGACAGAGATATTTATCTCACCCAGCATGGGTATATGTAAAAATACACCCCAAAACACATTGCCCTACTTCTCCTGAGTACAGCAATATCATATGTGTGACACTTTTTGCAGCCTAGGTGCCCACAGGGGCCCAAATTCTAAAGAGCACCTTTAAGATTTCACAGGGCATTTTTAACACATTTGGATTTTAAACTACTTCTCACGCATTAGGGCCCCTAAAATGTCAGGGCAGTATAACTACCCCACAAGTGACCCCATTTTGGAAAGAAGACACCCCAAGGTATTTCGTGATGGGCATAGTGAGTCATGAACTTTTTATTTTTTGTCACAAGTTAGTGGAATATGAGACTTTGTAAGAAAAAAAAAATCATAATTTTCGCTAACTTGTGACAAAAAATAAAAAGTTCTATGAACTCACTATGCCCATCAGCGAATACCTTAGGGTGTCTACTTTCCGAAATGGGGTCATGTGTGGGTTTTTTCTACTGTCTGGGCACTGTAGAACCTCAGGAAACATGACAGGTGCTCAGAAAGTGTCACAGCCAGACAGCTGAGAAGCGCTCACAGGAGCTTCTCAGATCCTCCTCCTTGAATTTCTTTGTTTTGGTTTAGTTTCTCATCTCGTTAGTCTATCTCAGCTGTCATGCTGTTGACTGATTGCTACCCTTTAATTTCCCCCCATAATGCAGTGTGTGCGGCTGATACAACTTCCTGGAGTGTGTGTGCATGCAGTTCCCAGTTCCCAGTTCCCAGTCCTTAGTCGTCAGTCGTCTGCAAGATAAGTGCTGTTTATGTATTTATGATTTTGTCTTTTCCTGGATCCAGGTGACCCTGACTCCCTCCGTGTCAGTGTAGGAGCCGGTGGTCGTGTCCCTTCACTATTGTAGGGTCTTCAGGTAATAGATTATCCGTAGGAACGTGGATAGCGCGCCATCCACCTTTGGGGTGTTCGCATAGGCTGAGCAGTGAGGGAGAGCGGCAGGTCTATTGCAGGGGTCTCCCTTTGTTCCTTAGTTGTGGATCCAGAGAGACATTGTTTATATGGTATTGTCTTGTTTCCTGTACACCATCCGTGACAGAAAGTCAGAGCTGCTTCAAAATGCAGAAATTCACATTTTTGTACCATAGTTTGTAAACGCTATAACTTTTACCCTAACCAATAAATATACACTTATTGCATTTTTTTTTTATCAAAGACATGTAGAAATGTATTTTTTTTTTTTTTTACAACTGAAAGTGAAAAATGTCTTTTTTTTTAATTTAAAAAAAATTGAAACATAGAAACATAGAATGTGTCGGCAGATAAGAACCATTTGGCCCATCTAGTCTGCCCAATATACCTGAATCCTATGAATAGTCCCTGGCCCTATCTTATATGAAGGATAGCCTTATGCCTATCCCATGCATGCTTAAACTCCTTCACTGTATTTGCAGCTACCACTTCTGCAGGAAGGCTATTCCATGCATCCACTACTCTCTCAGTAAAGTAATACTTCCTTATATTACTTTTAAACCTTTGCCCCTCTAATTTAAAACTGTGTCCTCTTGTGGTAGTTTCTCTTCTTTTAAATATGCTCTCCTCCTTTACCGAGTTGATTCCCTTTATGTATTTAAAAGTTTCTATCATATCCCCTCTGTCTCTTCTTTCTTCCAAGCTATACAAATTAAGGTCCTTTAACCTTTCCTGTAAGTTTTATTCCTGCAATCCATGTACTAGTTTAGTAGCTCTTCTCTGAAACTCTCTCTAGAGTATCTATATCCTTCTGGAGATATGGCCTCCAGTACTGCGCACAATACTCCAAGTGAGGTCTCACCAGTGTTCTGTACAGCGGCATAAGCACTTCACTCTTTCTACTGCTTATACCGCTCCCTATACATCCAAGCATTCTGCTGGCATTTCGTGCTGCTCTATTACATTGTCTTCCCACCTTTAAGTCTTCTGAAATAATTACTCCTAAATCCCTTTCCTCAGATACTGAGGTCAGGACTGTGTCAAATATTCTATATTCTGCCCTTGTTTTTTACGCCCCAGGTGCATTATCTTGCACTTATCCACATTAAATTTCAGTTGCCAGAGTTCTGACCATTCTTCTAGTTTTCCTAAATCCTTTTCCAATTGGCGTTTCCCTCCAGGAACATCAACCCTGTTACATATCTTTGTGTCATCAGCAAAAAGACAAACCTTACCATCGAGGCCTTTTGCAATATCACTTATGAAGATATTAAACAAAATTGGTCCCAGTACAGATCCCTGTGGAACCCCACTGGTAACATGACCTTGTTTTGAATGTTCTCCATTGACTACAACCCTCTGCTGTCTGTCACTCAGCCACTGCCTAATCCACTCAACAATATGGGAGTCCATGCTCAATGACTGCAGAACCTCAGGAAACATGACAGGGTAAATTGGGTAAATTTCGATTAATAACAAAAAAAGTAAAAATGTCAGCAGCAATGAAATACCACCAAATGAAAGCTCTATTAGTGAGAAGAAAAGGAGGTAAAATTCATTTGGGTGGTAAGTTGTATGACCGTGCAATAAACCGTGAAAGTAGTGTAGTGCAGAATTGTAAAAAGTGGTCTGGTCATTAAGGGTGTTTAAGCTAGGGGAGCAGAGGTGGTTATCCAGAATGTTGGGGCTAAAGTTGGATTTAAGAGGGGCATACAACTTGGTCAGGGTCAGAGAAGAGGACGAATGGAAGACTGCCTTCAATACCCCTGAGGGCCATTTTGAGAATTTGGTTATGCCTTTTGGTTTGATGAATGCTCCAGCCGTCTTCCAACATTTTGTGAACAGCATTTTTTATCATTTAATGGGGAAATTTGTACTAGTGTATCTAGATTACATTTTGAATTTTTCTCCTGATTTCAAAACTCATAGGGACCACCTACGTCAGGTCTTGCTCATTCTGCGGGAGAATAAATTGTACGCTAAACTGGAAAAATGTGTGTTTGCGGTCCCAGAAATTCAATTTCTGGGTTTTCTTCTCTCCACTTCTGGTTTTCGCATGGACCCCGAGAAAGTCTGCGCTGTGCTTGATTGGGAGCTTCCTGAGAATCAGAAGGCGCTGATGCGCTTTTTGGGTTTTGCCAATTATTACAGGAAGTTCATTTTGAATTATTCCTCTGTTGTTAAGCCACTCACTGATATGACTAAAATGGGGGTAGATTTTTCCTCCTGGTCAGTAGATGCGCGTAAGGCCTTTCTAGTATTAAAGAAAGTTTGCTTCCGCTCCCATCTTGGTACAACCTGATATCTCTCTGCCCTTCATTGTTGAGGGTGGACGCTTTCTGAGGTGAGTGTGGGTGCGGTCTTGTCTCAGGGTCCCTCTCCTGCCAAATGGCGACTGTGTGCCTTTTTCCACGAAGAAACTCTCCTCCGCAGAGAGAAATTACGATGTGGGGAGATAGGGAGTTGTTGCCATCAAGTTAGCTTTTGAGGAATGGCGCCATTGGCTAGAGGGAGCCAGACTCCCTATTACCGTGTTTACCGACCAAAGAATCTGGCCTACTTGGAGTCAGCTAAGCGTCTAAACCCCGCGACAGGCAAGATGGTCTTTGTTCTTTTCAAGGTTTAATTTTGTTGTCACGTTCGCCCTGGGGTTAAGAAATGTGAAGGCGGATGCCCTGTCACGTTGTTTTCCGGGAGGGGGGAACTTTGAAGACCCGAGTACCATTTTGGCTGAAGGGGTGGTTGTCTCTGCTCTTTATCCTGAATTGGAGGCAGAGGTTCAGGCAGCGGCTCCTGATCCTTGTCCTCCTGGGAGGTTGTTTGTGCCTCTCGCTTTACGACACAAGGTTTTTAAGGAGCACCACGATACTGTCCTTGCTGGACACCCGGGGGGGTAGAGCCACAGTGGATCTCATTGCTCAGAGATTCTGGTGGTCGGCTCTTTGTAAATTGGTTGAGGGTTTTGTGGCAGCCTGCAAGACCTGCGCTCGTGCCAATGTCCCTCATTCACGGCCATCAGGTCCTCTCCTCCCGTTACCCATTCCTTCCCGTCCTTGGACACATCTGTCCATGGACTTCATTACGGACCTGCCTCATTCCTCGGGGAAGACTGTGATTCTGGTGGTGGTGGACCGTTTTAGCAAAATGGCACATTTCATTCCTTTTCCTGGGTTGCCCAATGCTAAAACGCTGGCGCAAGCATTTATTGATCACATTGTCAAATTGCATGGTATTCCTTCAGACATAGTCTCTGATAGGGGCACGCAGTTTGTTTCCAGATTCTGGAAGGCTTTCTGTTCTCGCTTGGGGGTTCGGTTGTCATTCTCTTCTGCTTTCCACCCGCAGTCGAATGGCCAGACAGGTGGAAAGCAGTCGAATGGCCAGACAGAGCGTGTCAATCAGAATCTGGAGACATATCTGCACTGTTTTGTGGCGGAGAATCAGGAGGATTGGTGTTCTTTTTTGTCCCTTGCTGAGTTTGCTTTAAATAACAGTCGCCAGGAGTCCTCTGATAAGTCACCATTTTTTGGTGCATATGGGTTTCATCCGCAGTTTGGGACATTCTCTGGAAGGGGGTCTTCTGGTTTACCTGATGAGGAAGATTCTCCTCGTCCTTTGTCATCTATTTGGCAAAAGATTCAGGATAATTTAAAGAGCATGAGTGAGAGATATAAGCGAGTGGCGGATTAAGACTGTGCCTGGTCCGGACCTGAATGTTGGTGATCTGGTGTGGTTGTCTACTAGAATATCAAATTGAAAGTTTCCCTCCTGGAAGTTGGGGTCCTAAGTTTATTGGGCCTTACATAAGTCTTGTCCGTCATCAATCCCGTTGCCTTCCGTCTTGATCTTCTCTCAGACTTGGGGGGAAGAATCCATAATGTTTTTCACAAGTCCCCTATTAAAACCTTATGTCCAACCCACTGTACCCACTGGCCTCGTCCTCCGATTGTGGTTGATGGTAATCAACCAGATCTCTAGGATTGTTGGATTCTCGTATTATCCGCGGTTCTCTCCAGTACCTCGTTCATTGGGAGGGTTATGGTCCAGAGGAGAGGATGTGGGTCCCAGTGGCGACATTAAGGCCACTCGTCTTATCAGGGCGTTCCTTAGTTCCCATCCTGAGAAGGTGGGCTCTGAGTGTCCGGAGTCCACTCGTAGAGGGAGGGGTACTGTCACCGCCAGATCTCTGAGAAGTTCTGACAGACGTTCTTCAGTACCTCCTGCATGATGTTCTTTTGTTTTGGTTTTCGCTTTGACATCTCTTCTCCCTCTCCAGCTGTCATCTATTAGCAGTGATTGCCTCCCTTTATATCCCCTCCCATACTGCCTCACTTTGCGTTTATACTACTTCCTGGATTGTGCTCACTGCTAGAAGTTGCAACTGCTGGTTCCTCAGATAAGTCTATTCCTTTATTTGTGTTTTCCTGTTAGCTTGATTCTAGGTGACCCTGACTCCCTCCGTATTGAGTGCAGGGTGCCTGTGGTCGTGTCCCCTCACTATTATAGGGTTTTCAGGTGTCACTCAGTCTAGGTACGTGGACATGCAATTTTCTATCATAGAGATCTTTGCATGGGCTGAGCAGTCAGGGAGAGCTCTAGGGCTTTTATAGGGCTCACCCTTTTGTTCCTTAGTTTGGGATCAAGTCAGTCGGATCTTTATTTGTTACTTCTTGTTTTCTGCAACACCATCCGTGACAAGGAGAGCGACTAAACTGATAAGGAGCATGGAGGGTCTTAGTTATAAAAAAAATATATAATAATTAAATTTATTTAGTCTTGGGAAGAGATGTGTAAGGGGGAGATGATTAACCTATACAAATATATAAATGGGCCATACAAAAAATACAGTGAAAAACTGTTCCATGTAAAATGCCCTTAAAAGACAAGGAGGCACTGCCTTCTACTGGAGAAGGAAAAGTTCAGTCTCCAGAAGCATTGAATCTGTGGAATAGACTTCCTCAGAACGTGGTCACAGCAGGAACAGTGGACAGTTTTAAAAAGGGTTTTGATGAATTCTTAAAAGTAAACAACATTAATGCTTATGAAAATGTGTAGAAATCTTAGTTTCATTTCCTTTTGGGATTCGCGTCCCCACTTGTCCCTTGGTTGAACTTGATGGACTTATGTATTTTTTCAACTGTATTAACTATATAACTCCACTGCAGGGGAACCAGCAGGCTGCTACCTCCTTGAAGTAGTTTGTTAAATATAGTATACAGATGATGCAGGGGGGGTTAAGAGACACTGGTGTGAAACATTGAGTGGTCAGGCAAAACCATAGTCAGGGACAAGTCAAGGTCAAGCCAGGCAGATTTCATGTAGTTCGAAGTAAGTCTGAGGATCAGGGAAGGCAGCTCATGGTATGTACGGAGGTCAGACAGCGACCCATTGGGACCCGTTGATGGTTACGCAACTGTGTCCACAGGGAGGAATGATTGAGGATGTGGTGGACACGGACTACCAGTGTAACAGGTGTTACCTAGCCTTGTTTAGATTGCTAGCAGTTGTTTGGCTCCAGCTGTACTTGCTATTTGAAACGGTGACAAGTACAGGTATAATCTGCATGCCGATCCCTTTGTCAGCCTGCACCGTGGACAGGCCCCCCGGGTGGTATCTATTCTTCTTTGTAATAATAATAAGCTATATTTTGTTTTAGATCACAGCCAGATAAGTCTGAAGAAGAAAAGCTGTTATTAGCGAAGAAATTAGAACAAAAAGCCAAGGGGGATGGAATACCAACAACAGCTAAGGTAAATAAATATTTTCAGGATTTCCTCCAGTTTAAAAACAAAAAGTCAAGTATCACATAAGCAAGTAATATGCAGGGCCACACCTGCATCTTGAACATCTTGTCTCAGGCACCAGCATACAGCTTCATGGTGCGGGTCCATTTATCAAACAGAAATATGCCCAAATTAGGCCTCTTTCACACTTGCGTTGTCCGGATCCGGCGTGTACTCCACTTGCCGGAATTACACGCCGGATCCGGAAAAACGCAAGTGTACTGAAAGCATTTGAAGACGGATCCGTCTTCAAAATGCGTTCAGTGTTACTATGGCAGCCAGGACGCTATTAAAGTCCTGGTTGCCATAGTAGGAGCGGGGGAGCAGTATACTTACAGTCCGTGCGGCTCCCGGGGCGCTCCAGAGTGACGTCAGAGCGCCCCATGCGCATGGATGACGTGATCCATACGACACGTCATCCATGAGCGTGGGGCGCCCTGACGTCACTCTGGAGCGCCCGGGGAGCCACACGGACGGTAAGTATACTGCTCCCCCGCTCCTCGCTCCACTTTACAATGGCTGTCAGGACTTTAGCGTCCCGGCAGCCATGGTAACCATTCAGAAAAAGCTAAACGTCGGATGCGGCAATGCGCCGAAACGACGTTTAGCTTAAGGCCGGATCCGGATCAATGCCTTTCAATGGGCATTAATTCCGGATCCGGCCTTGCGGCAAGTCTTCAGGATTTTTGGCCGGAGCAAAAAGCGCAGCATGCTGCTGTATTTTCTCCGGCCAAAAAACGTTCCGTTCCGGAACTGAAGACATCCTGATGCATCCTGAACGGATTTCACTCCATTCAGAATGCATTAGGATAAAACTGATCAGGATTCTTCCGGCATAGAGCCCCGACGACGGAACTCTATGCCGGAAGAAAAGAACGCAGGTGTGAAAGAGCCCTTAGGTGTAATTCAGGTGAAGATTTCAGCACAAAGGGCCTTTCATTTCAGAACCCTGAACAGGTGAATTTTCTGTAGCATGTCTAGTAGATTAAATTATTCAATAGAGTCTTTCTTTCTGACTGACTCCCTTACATAAGTAAATAAACCAACATACACTATTACATTTTTTATGGTTTAATTTGCATTGAATAACTTATGTTGTCATGCTAAAGGTGTTCCTTACCCATTTGTTTGCAGCTAAAGATAGATGAATTTGAATCAAATGTAAATGAAATCAAGGATCCTTATCCTTCTGCAGACTTTCCAGGTAAGACATTTTCTTAAATACATTTTCTAGAAAGTCTTAAAAACAATTCTATTGCAAATGTGAAGGCATGAAAAACTATAAACTTTGTGAAATATCATCATAAAATTTACCTAAATACTAGTTACGAAAGAATGATTTTACAGTTCAGCTTAATTAAATGGTTTTATGCCTTTACTAAAGAAGAATTTTGTGATCTGTCAATAGGACTCCATGTAAAACCTGATCAGATGCTATCTGGACTGCCACCCATCTCAAATATAATTTTGACTTGATATAAACCGTGATGTGTAGAGTGGGGAAGGGACCACTTTTGAAAAAAATGTCTGGGCACACTGTCGTGAATTGTTGCCTATCAAAGATTTTGCAAAAATGTTGTAATATTGCATTGAATTTATATTATGAGTAGAGTTGAGCGGACACCTGGATGTTCGGGTTCGACGGGTTCGACTGAACTTAGGAAAAAAGTTTGAGTTCGGACCCGAACTCGAACCGAACTTAACCCCGAAACCGATCCCCATTGAAGTCAATGGGGACCCGAACTTTTGAGCACTAAAATGGCTGTAAAAATGTCATGGAAAGGGCTAGAGGGCTGCAAATGGCGTCAAAATATGGTTAAGAGCATGGCAAGTGCTCTGCAAACAAATGTGGATAGGGAAATGACTTAAAATAACATAAAATACGTAAAAATAAAAAATAATAATCTTGATCAGGTCCATATGGAGAAGGAGGTTGAGGAGGCGGTGGATGTGGCGGTGTAGGTGGAAGTGGCGGTGGAGGAGGAGGAGGTAGCCTACACTGCTTTTTGGTTTTAAATTTATTTATATTTTTTAAATTAGGGTACACCCCAAAACATTGGGAAATATAACCCTCCAGTCGTGCTAAACACACGTTCAGACAATACACTGGCTGCAGGGCAGGCCAGCACCTCCAAGGCGTAAAGGGCAAGCTCAGGCCATGTGCCCAATTTGGAGACCCAGAAGTTGCAGGGGTTGACCCCTGTCAGTCAGTTCGTGTAGGCGTGTGCATACTTACTGCCTCACCCACCATGTTGCACGTCCCCGTGATGTTCACGATCCAATTTGATATCTGCTCTATCAACTTTCGATGTTCTTTTATGCGCCTACCATGGTGATTACGGGTGGTGGGGAATCAGGGTTCCAGGCCGGAGAGGGAGCGTGAGAAAAAGAGACCAAATTTAAGGGAGATAAATTTATTTAAAAAAATTGAGATCAAAAAGAAATGTGGGAAAAGTTATTGAGGCGAAAAAGTGGGACAAATTACAGAAGCCCAAATGTGGGCCAAAAGTGTCAAGCGGAATTGTGGGAAAAGCTATTGAGGCGCAAATGTTGGCCAAAAGAGTATAGCGGAAATGTGGGACAAAGTATTGAAGCTTAAATGTGGTACAACTTGCTTAAGTTTAAGCATTGAATCAAAGGAGGTGGCGCGCATCAATTAAAGAAGCATTTCAGAAATTTTATTCCCTGTCACCTATGCAGAGCAGGGGTTTATTCATGTCTAAATTTGTATAATGTCAACCCAAGAATGTAACAGAAAAATTTCAGAAATTAATTAACCTGTCTACTTGGGTTGTACTGAAGCTGTTAGGATGTACGGTAATATTAGGAGTGAGGGGGCATGTTTAATCACTTAATTGAATAAGACATTTTATATTTGTATACTGGAGTGGCGGGGGGGGGGGGGCTGTGGATGACAGTTTTATGGGGAACATCCGTGGATGTCACTGTTATGGGCTTGGGGGTCTGTGGATGGCACTGTTATGGGCTGGGGGGTCTGTGGATGTCACTGTTATGGGGTGGGGGGTCTGTGGATGGCACTGCTATGGGCTGGGGGGGTCTGTGGATGGCACTGTTATGGGGTGGGGGGTCTGTGGATGGCACATATATAACAGTGCCACCCACAGATCCCCCAAAACAGTGCCATCCACAGATCCCCCTGTAACAGTGCCAGCCACAGGTCCCCCCTGTAATAGTGCCAGCCACAGATCCCCCCCATAATAGTGTCCATCACAGATCCCCCCATAACAGTGTCCGTCATCCACAGATCCCCCCATAACAGTGTCAGTCATCCACAGATCCCCCCATAACAGTGTCAGTCATCCACAGATCCCCCCATAACAGTGTCCGTCATCCACAGATCCCCCATAACAGTGTGTCATCCACAGATCCCCCCCATAACAGTGCGTCATCCACAGATCCCCCCATAACAGTGTTCTTCACAGATCCCCCTATAACAGTGCCATCCACAGATCCCCAGTAATAGTGCCATCCACAGACCACCATTAGTTGGAAGCACACCTTTTGGTTAAAAAATTATGGGCTGGTGCGTCTTATAGGGTGAAAAATATGGTACATCACACCCAAATATTAGTGAATTTCACCATAAAATGTAAGAGACAATTTTTTTTTATTGTTTAACCCGTCTACTAAGTATAGCAGTGGTACTTCACACCCAAAAATTGTTGAATTTCACCAGAAAATGTAACTGACAAATATATATATTTTTTTTTAACCGGCCTACTAGGTATAGCAGTGGTACTATACACCCAAAAATTGGTGAATTTCACCAGAAAATGTTAATGACAATTTTTTTTTTTCAACTGTCATACTAGGTATAGCAAATTTGTGAATTTCACCCTAAAATGTTAATGATAATTTTTTATTTTAGCAGTGGTACATCACACCCAAAAATTAGTGAATTTCACCATTCACTAATTCACCATTTTATTGTTTAACCTGTCTACTAGGTATAGCAGTGGAACTTCACACCCAAAAATTGTTGAATTTCAACTGCAAATGTAACTGACAAATATATTTTGTCTGTTAACTGGCCTGTGGATGGCACCAAAAATTGGTGAATTTCACCCGAAAATGTTAATAACAATTTATTTTATTTTTTTAACCGGCCTACTAGGTATAGCAGTGGTACTATACACCCAAAAATTGGTGAATTTCACCCGAAAATGTAAATGACAAAGTAGTGAAATGATATAAAATAAAACACGTACAAAAAAAAAATTGATTTATGAGGTGGAGTTCCATATGGAGTAGGAGTTTGAGGAGGCGGTGGACGTAGCAGAGTAGGTGGAAGCGGCGGTGGAGGAGGACGAGATAGCCAACACAGGTTTTTGGTTTTAATTAAAATTTTTTCAAATAAGGTACACTCCAATAGAGTGTGAAATATCCAAAATACAAACATGAGCAATTGCACTGCAGTATAACAATGGCTGGTTAGTGCCGGTATACATGTCTATTCTGTACAAGGTACAGACAAGTCCTGAGCAGTGGCGTAGGGATCGCCATAGCAACCATAGCAGTGGCTATGGGGCCCTACGCCACTAGGGGGCCCGTCCGACCGCATTCATTTATTTATTTATTTTTATTGACACTACACACAGGCAGCCAGGAGGTGGCGTAACTACCGGGGAAGCAGCTGCTTCGGGGCCCGACAGTTTATTTTCAAGTTAGTTAAATATCGATGTCTTACTGTTCAGGGCCCCTTCACAGCAGCGGTCTTAATGTTCAGGCCCCCTCGCTAATGTGCTCTAATCTTACTGTATTCTAAAGTCTCCCGATGTGTCTGGGATTCGAACCCACAACCTCCAATGTATCACTGTATCAGAGGCAAAGCATTAACCCTCACAGCCATAAAGGAGGCATTGCACCTGATTGAAAAAATCCCAGCACACTCAGCTCTGCTATATCTCTATATATGAGCAGCTGTCATGTGTATAGATGTACACTTAGCCAGCTATAACAGTAGAAGTCTCATAATTTTTCAGTCAGCAGCAAGGCAGCTGTAATGGTCTTGAGGTTAGATGCTCTGCCTCTGATACAGAAGGTCGTGGGTTCGAATCCCAGCAGAAACATTTTCTGAAATACAAGCAGTGACTCCATATATAGACATACAGGGAGGGACACAGGAAGAGGCTGCATCGCATCGCTGACATGGAGGTAAGTAGAAGTGTTTATTTAATTTTTTTTAATACCCGACTGTTACTGCCATGGGGGTAGCGGGGGGCACTTGATACTGGCACATGGGGGGAGGGGGGTTGGCACCTGACCTGATACTGGCACCTGGGGGGGGGGGTTGGCACCTGATACTGGCACATGGGGGGGGGGGGGAGAGGCACCTGATACTGTGGATGGCACTGTTTAGGGGAGGGGAATCTGTGGACGGCACTGTTTAGGGGAGGGGAATCTGTGGACGGCACTGTTTAGGGGAGGGTGATCTGTGGATGGCACTATTTAGGGGAGAGGGATCTGTGTATGGCACTATTTAGGGGAGGGGGATCTGTGTATGGCACTATTTAGGGGAGAGGGATCTGTGGATGGCACTATTTAGGGGAGGGGGATCTGTGGATGGCACTATTTAGGGGAGGGGGATCTGTGTATGGCACTATTTAGGGGAGGGGGATCTGTGGATGGCACTATTTAGGGGAGGGGGGATCTGTGGATGGCACTATTTAGGGGAGAGGGATCTGTGGATGGCACTATTTAGGGGAGAGGGATCTGTGGATGGCACTATTTAGGGGAGAGGGATCTGTGGATGGCACTATTTAGGGGAGGGGGGATCTGTGGATGGCACTATTTAGGGGAGGGGGGATCTGTTGATGGCACTATTTAGGGGAGGGGGGATCTGTGGATGGCACTATTTAGGGGAGGGGGGATCTGTTGATGGCACTATTTAGGGGAGGGGGATCTGTGTATGGCACTATTTAGGGGAGAGGGATCTGTGGATGGCACTATTTAGGGGAGGGGGGATCTGTGGATGGCACTATTTAGGGGAGAGGGATCTGTGGATGGCACTATTTAGGGGAGGGGGATCTGTGGATGGCACTATTTAGGGGAGGGGGATCTGTGGATGGCACTATTTAGGGGAGGGGGGATCTGTGTATGGCACTATTTAGGGAAGGGGGATCTGTGGATGGCATTATTTAGGGGAGAGGGATCTGTGGATGGCACTGTTTAGGGGAGGGGGGATCTGTGGATGGCACTATTTAGGGGAGAGGGATCTGTGGATGGCACTATTTAGGGGAGGGGGATCTGTGGATGGCACTATTTAGGGGAGAGGGATCTGTGGATGGCACTATTTAGGGGAGGGGGATCTGTGGATGGCACTATTTAGGGGAGGGGGGATCTGTTGATGGCACTATTTAGGGGAGGGGGATCTGTGTATGGCACTATTTAGGGGAGGGGGATCTGTGGATGGCACTATTTAGGGGAGGGGGGATCTGTGGATGGCACTATTTAGGGGAGGGGGATCTGTGGATGGCACTATTTAGGGGAGGGGGGATCTGTGGATGGCACTATTTAGGGGAGGGGGATCTGTGGATGGCACTATTTAGGGGAGAGGGATCTGTGGATGGCACTATTTAGGGGAGGGGGATCTGTGGATGGCACTATTTAGGGGAGGGGGGATCTGTGGATGGCACTATTTAGGGGAGGGGGGATCTGTGGATGGCACTATTTAGGGGAGAGGGATCTGTGGATCGCACTATTTAGGGGAGGGGGATCTGTGGATGGCACTATTTAGGGGAGGGGGGATCTGTGGATGGCACTATTTAGGGGAGGGGGGATCTGTTGATGGCACTATTTAGGGGAGGGGGATCTGTGGATGGCACAGAGGGGGGGGGGGGCATAATTTTTTTTTGCTATGGGGCCCATGCATTTCTAGCTACGCCCCTGGTCCTGAGGGATCCATGCCTGGTTAATTTTAATGAACGTGAGCTTGTCCACATTAGCTGTGGACAGGCGGCTGCGCTTGTCTGTGATGACGCCCCCTGCCAAGCTAAACACACGTTCAGATAATACACTGGCTGCAGGGCAGGCCAGCACCTCCAAGGCGTAAAGGGCAAGCTCAGGCCATGTGCCCAATTTGGAGACCCAGAAGTTGAATGGGGCAGACACGTCATTCAGTACGTGTAGGCGTGTGCACACATACTGCTCCACCATGTTGGTAAAATGCTGCCTCCTGCTAAGACGTTCCAAATCAGCTGGAGGTGCTGGTTGTTGTGGCGTGCTGACAAAGCCTTTCCACATTTCGGCCATGCTAACCCTGCCTTCTGAGGTGCTGGCGGTGACCCAGCTGAGTTGGCGACCTCTTCCTCGTCCTCTGCCTTCGCCTTGTGCTTCCACTATGCCCCCACTGTCAGGTGGGAATGCCACCAGCAGCACGTCTACCAGCGTGCGATTGTACTCGCGCATCTTACAATCACGCTCCAGTGAGGGAATTAAGGACGGTACGCTGTCCTTGTAACGGGGATCCAGCAGCGTGGCCACCCAGTATTTAGTACAAGTTAGAATGTGGGCAACTTAGCAGTCATTGCGGAGACACTGCATCATGTAATCGCTCATGTGTGCCAGGCTGCCCAGAGGCAACGAAAAGCTGTCCTCTGTGGGAGGTGTATTGTCTGTGTCCTCTGTATCCCCCATCCACGCACCAGTGATGGCCATGAGCTGGTCTGGGTGCTACCCTGCTGTGAACATGGTTCCTCCTCCTCCATCTCCTCCTCCTCCACCTCGTCATCCTCCAGAACTGTGCCCTGGCTGGACAATTGTGTACCTTGGGTTTGTTGGTGCAGGAACCCACTTGGGAATGACTGGCCGGAAACCCTACGAAATGATCCCTCTTCCTCCTCCTCCTCCTGTGCCACATCCTCTTCCATCATCGCCAGGAGTGTTTTTTCAAGGAGGCATAGAAGTGGGATAGTAACGCTGAGAACGGTGTTATCGTAGGAGGAGGAAGCAACAGGAGGCAAACTGAAGCGCCCTGCAATCCTCGGTGGTGGAAGGACATGCGCCAAACTGCTATCCGCCTCTGGCCCAGCTGCCACTGCATTTACCCAGTGTGCTGTTATGGAGATATAACGGCCCTGACCATGCTTACTGGTCCACTTATCCGTAGTCAGGTGCACCTTGCCACAGATGGCATTGCGCAGTGCACACCTGATTTTGTCCCCTACTTGGTTGTGCAGGGAAGGGATGGCTCGCCTTGAAAAGTAGTGGCAGCTGGGCACGACGTACTGTGGGACAGCCACCGCCATAAGGCCTTTAAAATCATCCATCTCAATCAGACGGAATGACAGCATTTCAAATGCCAGTAATTTAGAAATGCTGGCATTCAGGTCTAGGGATCGCTGGTGGGTAGGGGGGTACTTCCTCTTCCTCTCCAGAGTTGGGATATGGAGAGCTGAACGCTTGCGTGGGACATTGTGGAGATGCTTGGTGACCCAGGTGTTAGTGTTGCTGGCAGATCCTCTGTTTGTGGGGTGCCAGGTGGCACTGTCACTCCAGAGGTGGATGAAGAGGCCGCGACTGCAGCAGAAAAGAAAGCAGGGGGAGCCAGAGACCTTTCTTGGTTTTTGAGGTGTCTACTCCACTGCAGCTCGTGCTTTGCACTTAAATGCCTGGTCATGCAGGTTGTGCTCAGGTAGAGAACGTTTACTGCCTCGCTTCAGGCTCTGATTTTACAGCGTGCAAACCACTCATGTCTTGTCGTCAGCACATTGTCTGAAGAACTGCCATGCCAGGGAACTCCTTGGAGCTGCCTTTGGTGTGCATGGTCCCTTACTGCGGTGGGCAGTAGCAGGCGTACTGTCTAGGGGACGGCCGCTCCGCTTTTGCACCCTGCTCCCTCTTCTGCTGTGCTGGTGGCTCTGTGCGACCACCGCCTCTTCCTCCGAACTACATCGGATACTCGCATGACCTTGATTCCATGTGGGGTCGAGGACTTCATCGTCCTCCACATCATCTTCCACCCAGTCTTCACCCCTGACTTCCTTGTCGGTCTGCACACTTTCGAAAGCCCCAGCAGTTGGCACCTATGTTTCGTCATCATCCGAGACGTGCTGCGATGGTCCTCCCATGTACTCATCTTGAAAAATAAGTGGTTGGGCATCGGTGCACTCAATATCTTCCACTTCTGGGGGATGGCTAGGTGGATGGCCCTGGGAAACCCTGCTCAGTCATCAAAATGCAGAAGAGACTGCTGCATGACTTGGGGCTCAGACTGCTTGGCTGATTTGCAAGGGCGTGAGGTGAAAGACTGATGGACATCTGCTGCAGGTGCCAACTGTGGTCTTTCAGAAGGAGACTGGGTGGGAGACAATGTGAAGGAACTGGATCCACTGTCAGCAACCCAATCGACTATCTCCTGTACTTGTTCAGGCCTCACCATTCATAGAGCAGCATTAGGCCTGACCAAATACCGCTGCAGGTTTTGTCGCCTACTCGCACCTGAGGAAGGGGTTTCACTTGTGCGTGTAGCTGGCACAGATCGACCACGTCCTCTCCCTGCAACAGGAGCTCCGCCAGCAGCACCACGACTTGGGCCACGTCCCTTATTTGATACTCTCCTCATATTTTTTGAATATAGGATCTTGCCCTAAATGGGTGTTTAATTAATAGTAGAAAAGAACGACAGTATGTAAAGGGTGTATCTCATACGGCCTGAACCAGACTAGGCCTCAATTAAAGATTTCTTTGCACAAAATGTCTGTATTTGAAATGGCTGTATTTCAAATGCTTAATTCAAACCCCTGTATGTAGAGGTGGTATCTCAGAGGGCCTGAACCTCTGTAGGCCTGAAGTAAATATATCTTTGCACAAAATGGCTGTATTTCAAATGCCTAATTCAAACCCCTGTATGTATAGGGGGGATCACACACACCCTGAACAAGTGTAGGCCTGCAGTAAATATATATTTGCACAAAAAGGCTGTATTTCAAATGGCTGTATTTCAAATGCCTAATTCAAACCCCTGTATGTAGAGGTGGTATCTCAGCGGGCCTGAACCTCTGTAGGCCTGAAGTAAATATATCTTTGCACAAAATGGCTGTATTTCAAATGGCTGTATTTCAAATGCCTAATTCAAACCCCTGTATGGAGAGGTGGTATCTCAGAGGGCCTGAACCTCTGTAGGCCTGAAGTAAATATATCTTTGCACAAAATGGCTGTATTTCAAATGCCTAATTCAAACCCCTGTATGTATAGGGGGGATCACAAACGCCCTGAACCAGTGCAGTCCTGCAGTAAATATATCTTTTCACAAAATGGCTGTATTTGAAATGGCTGTATTAAAAATTTGTTTGTTTAAAAACTGAATTTGACAGCAGTATATAAGCCTGTAATTTCACACGTGCAAGGCCTGAAAATAGTGTTTTTTGTCAAAAGAGTGTGTTTTTCAAACCCCAGAAAATGATGGGTGTATTTCTACTTTAAACTACACACTGACTAATACAGATGTTGTAGATTGCCAAAAAAGTCTTTTTTTGCTAACAGAATATGAAAGCTGTATATATTAAACTTGAATTTAACACTTGCAGATCTGGAAAATACTGTTTTTTTTGGGGGGGAAAGTGTGTTTTTCAAACCCCAGAAAATGATGGGTGTATTTCTACCTTAAATTGCACACTGACTAATACAGATGTTGTAGTTTGCCCCCAAAAAATGGTGATTTGCAATGTCCCAAAAGCTCAGATGCAGTGCTAGTGCACTGAGCATGCATAAAATGTCTGCCGCCGCCACCTACCTAACTAACAGAATTCTAAAAGTTAGTATTTTTTGGTCAGGGCAGGGCAAAACGAGCTCAGGGCAGGGCAAAACGATAGTGCCCTGCACCCACACAACTATTTGCCTGTAGATCGCTGAGTTAGATTCTCTCCTATGCTTTTCCTGAAATCACAAGTCCAGCAGCATCCTCTCCCTACACTTGTAACAGCAGAGTGACGTGCAGCGCTACGTGACTCAAGCTTATATAGAGGCTGGGTCACATGTTGCTCCGGCCAATCACAGCCATGCCATTAGTATGGCCACTTGGGGCAAATAGTATGACGCTTGTTGATTGGCTGCTGTACAGCCTTTCAAAAAGCGCCAAGAAAGTGCCGAACACCGAACCCGAACTTTTACTGAAATGTTCGGGTTCGGGTCCGGGGTCCCAAAATCCTAAAGTTCGGTACGAAGCCGAACTTTACAGGTCGGGTTCGCTCAACCCTAATTATGAGATACTGCAAAAAGTAAGCAATTTTGAAATTGTCTTGGTCAAAGGGGTTGTCCGGGTTCAGAGCTGAACCCGGACAAACCTCCATTTTTACCCAGGCAGCCCCCCTGACTAAAGCATCGGAGCAGTTCATGCCCTGCGCAATTTAGTCTCTTTTGTTTACAACACACCGCCCAGCAGTGTGTTCAGTGACATCATTGGCTCTGATGGGCGGGCTTTAGCGCTGCCCTAGCCGTTTTCCTGGCTAGAGCAGTGCTAAAGCCCGCCCATCAGTGCCGGTGACGTCACTGGGTTCCCTTAGCAGCCGGAATAAGAGGCTTCAGCTAGCCTGAAGAGACCCGGTACGTCACCGAGTATAAGAAAACAGTCACTTCCGGCTAATAATTTCCTATATGAAAACGGGGCTTCAGAAATATGTGGCAAAGGTAGGACACGCATGTATGTAATATGTATGTCACTTTAGTACTATTATACCAATGTCCCAAATCCTGGACAACCCCTTTAAAAAGTATCACATATGATTGTAGTACCAAATGGTCATAAATACAAATTGTTTGTAAACTGTAACCATGGAGTCACACAATTAGCCCCTTTCCTGACCAAGCAATGTTTTTGTTTTTTTGTTTTTTTTACTGCATACTGTATATTCTCGGAGCCATAACTTTTTTAGTTTTCCATTCACAAGAGGGCTTGTTTTTTGCAGGACAAGTTCCACTTTCAAATGGCATTTAATATTTCATATGATGTAGCGGTAAGCTGTAAAAAATTTAATGGAATTGAAATTTAAAAAAAAATTCAATTCCACCACAGTTTTATGGGCTTAATTTTTTAATTGTTCCCTATGCAATAAAACTGCCATATTAAAGGGGTTGTCTCATCATGGACAGTGGGGGCATATCGCTAGGATATGCCCCCATTGTCTTATAGGTGCGGGACCCGCACCTATATCAAGAATGGAGCCCTGCAAGTGAAGGAGGGCGCACTGCGCATGCGCAGCCGCTCCCCATTCATTTTCTATGGGGCCGGCGAAAATAGCCAAGCCCTGTCTCGGCTATTTGCGTCAGCCCCATAGAAATAAATGGGAGTGGGGGCTGCACAAGCACGGTATGCTCCATTTCACCTCTATGGGGAGCCGGCTTGGTGGTGGCTTGACCGGATTCCTCCAACCACCAACTTGCGGGGCTCCGTTCTCGATATAGGTGCGGGCCCCTATTATCTATGATAAGACAACCCATTTAACTTCATTCTCTGGGTCAGCACGATTACAGCAATACCAAATTACAATTACAATTAGGTGTAATTACAACGCCGCTGTCCCATTCACTTAAGTGGGTGGAAGCAGTTGTAGTCACACTCTGTCCTATTTAAGTGAATGGGACATAGGATTGTAAATACACTGCTCCTATGCTGCCATGTTCATGTCGAACAAAACCTAAACAAATAATGGAGCTCGCAAAGTACAAATAAAGAGTATCATATTTTATTAATCACAAAGTATAAAAGACAATGTCATTTTAAAAGGAAAGGTAGCAGAGAGAAACACACCATCCTGGCAGAGCACAGGCTAGATATATTAATATGTTATAAGTTCTTATGTAAGAGATTTTATACGGGTATGTCCCATACATAAATAATGTAGCAGTAATAAATATCAGGTATCCATAATAGTTAACACCAGTCAAAATGCGAAATAACAATAATATTATATCAGGGAGAGAAATAACATGCTCCCCTCTGCATGGAAAAACCTGGGACCTGTTGCATGTAACTTACCCAGAGCGCTGTGCCCACAACCAGGATGGCGCTACCTCGACGCGCTTTTCGGCATCATGTTCATGGCGAGTAGGTATACAGTGAAGGGAGTGCAGAGCTTGTGGGAGCTCTGTGTTCTTTTCAATCAGCTGATCTGCGGAGTGCCAGGAGTTGGACCCTCGCTGATCTGTTATTGATGACCTATCCTGAGGACAGGTCATCTATAAACCAGAAAACCCCTTTAAAAAAAAAGGTTGGGAAATTTTATTTTATTTGCATTGATATATTCTGAGCCCTGTAACTTTTTTATATTTACATTTATATTTTTTATATATATATATATATATATATATATATATATATATATATAAAAATATTTTTGTCTATGGAGCTGTGTGAGGACTCTATGACTTTTTGATCACTTTTTGAAGAGACAAGAAAACAGCGAATAATCCATTTTTGCTCATTTTGATTTTCTTTCCCCGTTACACCATACTTTTTTTTTAATATAAATATTAATTTTTATTTAAACATGATTACATACAACTTATGGACATGATTAAAGAAAAAAAGAAAAAAGTAAATACAGAGACAAAAGACGACGTTGACTAAAGAATCATACAGCAGATAACACATTCACGAGTAATGCATATGCATATACATATTTAACTTAAGGTGCTAGTGCAATAGACATACAACATATATCTAAAAGCATACATGTAAAACATATGTCTCCTTTGTCTTAAAGATCATCAATAAGTTGGCATTCAATTTACAATTTCTTAATATCGAAGTTTAAACCCACTAACCCTATCCCTACCCAACCTTTCCCTATACCACTGATGACCCCGAACTCAAGAAACTCTAGTTCCAACATCGCTAGGTTTTAATCCAATTCTTCTTATTATTAAAGAATATGCCCTCATATATTTTGATTTTATCCATATATTCTTTCCATTCTGCAAATTATGTTTTGTTTTTTTATCCCCAATATTTTGTTATAACAATTTTAGCTAAGACCATCCCTTTAAGCCACAGTGATTGTTCACCTTTGTATCTCGTGGTTTCCGGAAAGATACTAAAAACTGCGAGTTCAATACTAAGGGGGTAATCAAGAGATATACAACTCAGAATCTCCTCAAATATCTTTGACCAATACTCCTGGATATCCGAACATTCCCATAATAGGTGCAGATAGACAAATGCCAAGCAGATAAGGCAGACTATCTATCTTCCCTATCTTTATAAATCCTAGACAGAAATAGTGGAGTGTAATATAGACAATGTATGATCTTAGTTAATATTAATCTGTGTGCTCGCGAAACAGAGGATTTCTTTATGTTACCATATACAGTTGCAAGAAGAAGTATGTGAACCCTTTGGAATGATATGGATTTCTGCACAAATTGGTCATAAAATGTGATCTGATCTTCATCTAAGTCACAACAATAGACAATCACAGTCTGTTTAAACTAATAACACACAAATAATTTAATGTTTTTATTGAACACACCATGTAAATATTCACAGTGCAGGTGGAAAAAGTATGTGAACCCATAGACTAATGACATCTCCAAGAGCTAATTGGAGTAAGGTGTCTGGAGTCCAATCAATGAGATGTGATTGGAGGTGTTGGTTACAGCTGCCCTGCCCTTTAAAAAACACACACTAGTTCTGGGTTTGCTTTTCACAAGAAGCATTGCCTGATGTGAATGATGCCTCACACAAAAGAACTCTCAGAAGACCTACAATTAAGAATTGTTGACTTGCATAAAGCTGGAAAGGGTTATAAAAGTATCTCCAAAAGCCTTGCTGTTCATCAGTCCATGGTAAGACAAATTGTCTATAAATGGAGAAAGTTCAGAACTGCTGCTACTCTCCTTAGGAGTGGCTGTCCTGTAAAGATGACTGCAAGAGCACAGCGCAGACTGCTCAATGAGGTGAAGAAGAATCCTAGAGTGTCAACTAAAGTCTCTGGAATATGCAAACATCCCCATTAGCGAATCTACGATACGTAAAACACTAAACAAGAATGGATTTCATTGGAGGATACCACAGAGCAAGCCACTGCTGTCCAAAAAAAGACATTGCTGCACGTTTACAGTTTGCACAAGAGCAGCAGTACTAGCAAAATATTCTGTGGACAGATGAAACCAAAGTTGAGTTGTTTGGAAGAAACACACAACACTATGTGTGGAGAAAAGAGGCACGCACAACAACATCAAAACCTCATCCCAACTGTGAAGTATGGTGGTGGGGGCATCATGGTTTGGGGCTGCTTTGCTGCGTCAGGGCCTGGACGGATTGCTATCATTGAAGGAAAAATTAATTCCCAAATTTATCAAGACATTTTGCAGGAGAACTTAAAGCCATCTGTCCACCAGCTGAAGTTTAACAGAAGATGGATGTTGCAACAGGACAACAACCCAAAGCATAGAAGTAAATCAACAACAGAATGGCTTAAACAGAAGAAAATACGCCTTCTGGAGTGGCCCAGTCAGAGTCCTGACCTCAACCTGTTTGAGATGCTGTGGCATGACCTCAAGAAAGCGATTCACACCAGACATCCCAAGAATATTGCTGAACTGAAACCGTTCTGTAAAGAGGAATGGTCTAAGAATTACTCCTGCACATCTGATCTGCAACTACAGGAAACGTTTGGTTGAAGTAATTGCGGCTAAAGGAGGTTCAACCAGTTGTTAAATCCAAGGGTTCACATACTTTTTCCACCTGCACTGTGAATGTTTACATGGTGTGTTCAATAAAAACATGGTAACATTTAATTCTTTGTGTGTTATTAGTTTAAGCAGACTGTGATTGTCTATTGTTGTGACTATGAAGATCAGATCACATTTTATGACCAATTTGTGCAGAAATCCATATAATTCCAAAGGGTTCACATACTTTTTATTGCAATTGTATAATGTTCCAAGGTAAGTTAATACTACTGTGTAGTTCCCTTTCCCATTTACTTTCACTCCAAAATGTATTACTTCTCTTGAATTATTTTTTCAAGTTCTTATATATCGTGGAAATAGGATAATTCTTTTGTGATGCATAATATAAAAAATAAACAAGAATTTTTAGTGACTATTAAATACTCCGTATTCTCCGTGTATTTCAGAGCATGGCTCAATTGTACATACCGGAACCTATCAATAAAACCCAGTGTCGTGTCTGGCAATATTTCTTCAAGTGATTTCAACAACCCATGTGAAACAATTTGTGATATATATAAGATTCCCCTCAATTCCCAATATTTAGTATCAGGAATTTTGTTGAAATGTGGTAAAAGTGTATTTCTCCATATAGGAGTAAAAGTAACAGCATGTATCTCCTCTGCAATGTATCTAGTATATTTCCAGTTTTTTTTTTAACATCTTACTAAATATACATCCATTTATTTCTTCCAGTTTAATATCCCGTTCTAAAATGCAAAAGATTTCTTCATGTGGCCCGTCATAGTTCTTAACCTCTTCAGGACACATGACGTACCGGTACGTCATGATGTCCTGGTACTTAAAGACACATGACGTACCGGTACGTCATGTGTTGTTCCAATCACTGCCACCCGGCCGGCTGTGATCGGAACAAGGTGCCTGCTCAAATCATTGAGCAGGCACCTCGGCAAAATGCGCGGGGGGGTCTCGTGACCCCCCATGTCGGCGATAGCAAAAAAAACGCAGGTCAATTCAGACCTGCGGTTTGTTGCGCTTTCAGCCGTTTCTGATCAGAAACTTTATATGCCTAAAATATAGTTTTATTCACCCCCGCACCCCCGAATGATTTTATGGCGGTGGGAGGTGCAGGGGAGGGTTGCGGGCGGTGCGGGAGGCGGGCGGTGCTGCAGGCGGGATCGCGATCCCCCGCCAGCCTCCCCTTGAATAATCGTTGGTGTACAGTGGGTATACCAGGGTGTCAGCACATTGCTGACACCCTGGTATAAACGGCTGACATCTGTGATGCGATGTCAGCCGTTTAACCCTTTCCATACCACGGTCCGTACGGACCGCTGTATGGAAAAGGTTAACAGCTCAGGGAGCTCCCTCCCTCTCCCATCGGGGGGCTGCTGTGCCTTTGCAGCCCCCCGATGGAGAGGGAGAGAGCCCCCAAAGAGCCCCCCTCCTTACCCTTCCCCGTCTGCGCAGTTCTGGCCACTACTGAGCAGACGAGGAAGGTTCCCATGGCAACAGGACGCCGTCTCAGGCATCCTGCTGTCCATGGGGCTGAACAGATCTGTGCTAAAGGCATAGATCTTTTCAGACAAAGTGTAAGTAAAATACAGTAAAGTACACTATATATTGTACTGTACTGTATTATACAGACATCAGACCCACTGGATCTTCAAGAACCGAGTGGGTCTGGGTCCAAAAAATAGTTAAAAAAAGTAAAAAAAAAAAGTAAAAATAAAAAAACACATTTATCACTGATTAAAAATGAAAAAAATTAAAATTTCCTTCACATGTTTGGTATCACCGCGTCCGTAACGACCTGATCTATAAAATGGTCATTTTACTTTACCCGAACGGTGAACGCCATAAAAATAAAAAATAAAAAACTATGATGAAATTGAAATTTTGCCCACCTTACTTCCCAAAAAAGGTAATAAAAGTGATCAAAAAAGTCGTATGTACGCCAAAATTGTAACAATCAAACCGTCATCTCATCCAGCAAAAATCATACCCTACCCAAGATAATCTCCCAAAAACTGAAAAAACTATGGCTCTTAGACTATGGAAACACTAAAACATGATTTTTTTTGTTTCAAAAATGAAATCAGTTTGTAAAACTTACATAAATAAAAAAAGTATACATATTAGGTATCGCTGCGTCCGTATCGACCAGCTCTATAAAAATATCACATGACCTAACCCCTCAGATGACCACCGTAAAAAAATAAAAATAAAAACTGTGTAAAAAAAGCAATTTTTTGTCATCTTACGTCACAAAAAGTGTAATAGCAAGCGATCAAAAAGTCATATGCACCCCAAAATAGTGCCAATCAAACCGTCATCTCATCCTGCCAAAAATAAGACCCTACTTAAGATAATCGCCCAAAAACTGAAAAAACTATGGCTCTTAGACTATGGAGACACTAAAACTTTTTTTTGTTTTAAAAATTAAATCATTGTGTAAAACTTACATAAATAAAAAAAAATTGTATACATATTAGGTATCACCGTGTCCGTGACAACCTGCTCTATAAAATTACCACATGATCTAACCTGTCAGATGAATGTTGTAAATAACAAAAAAAAAAACAGTGCCAAAAAAGCTATTTCTTGTTACCTTGCCGCACAGAAAGTGTAATATAGAGCAACCAAAAATTATATGTACCCTAAACTAGTACCAACAAAACTGCCACCCTATCCCGTAGTTTCTAAAATGGGGTCACTTTTTTGGAGTTTCTACTCTAGGGGTGCATCAGGGGGGCTTCAAATGGGACATGGTGTCAAAAAAAACAGTCCAGCAAAATCTGCCTTCCAAAAACCGTATGGCATTCCTTTCCTTCTGCGCCCTGCAGTGTGCCCGTACAGCAGTTTACGACCACATATTGGGTGTTTCTGTAAACTACAGAATCAGGGCCATAAATAATGAGTTTTGTTTGGCTGTTAACCCTTGCTTTGTAACTGGGAAAAAAAATATTAAAATGGAAAATCTGCCAAAAAAGTGAAATTTTGAAAATCTATCTCTATTTTCCATTAAATCTTGTGCAACACCTAAAGGGTTAACAAAGTTTGTAAAATCAGTTTTGAATACCTTGAGGGGTGTAGTTTCTTAGATGGGGTCACTTTTATGGAGTTTCTACTCTAGGGGTGCATCAGGGGGGCTTTAAATGGGACATGGTGTCAAAAAAACAGTCCAGCAAAACCTGCCTTCCAAAAACCAAACCGCGCACCTTTCAATCTACGCCCCGCTGTGTGGCCGTACAGTAGTTTACGGTCACATATGGGGTGTTTCTGTAAACAGCAGAGTCAGGGCAATAAAGATACAGTCTTGTTTGGCTGTTAACCCTTGCTTTGTTAGTGGAAAAAATGGGTTAAAATGGAAAATTAGGCAAAAAAATTAAATTCTCAAATTTCATCCCCATTTGCCAATAACTCTTGTGCAACACCTAAAGGGTTAACGAAGTTTGTAAAATAAGTTTTGAATACCTTGAAGGGTGTAGTTTATAGAATGAGGTCATTTTTGGGTGGTTTCTATTATGTAAGCTCGCAAAGTGACTTCAGAGATGTAGTGGTCCCTAAAAATAGTGTTTTTGTAAATTTCTGAAAAATTTCAAGATTTGCTTCTAAACTTCTAAGCCTTGTAACATCCCCAAAAAATAAAATATCATTCCCAAAATAATTCAAACATGAAGTAGACATATGGGGAATGTAAAGTCATCACATTTTTTAGGAGTATTACTATGTATTACAGAAGTAGGGAAACTAAAACTTTGAAATTTGCTAATTTTTCTAAATTTTGGGTAAATTAGGTATTTTTTTATGCAAAAAAAAAAATTTTTGGACTTCATTTTACCAGTGTCATGAAGTACAATATGTGACGAAAAAACAATCTCAGAATGGCCTGGATAAGTCAAAGCGTTTTAAAGTTATCACCACTTAAAGTGACACTGGTCAGATTTGAAAAAAATGGCCTGGTCCTTAAGGTGAAATAAGGCTGTGTCCCTACGGGGTTAAATAGATACTTAATGTAGCAGCTATTTCTGCACCACCTTAATTGTGCAGCAATGTAGTACCCTTTAAGATATGGTAGGGAGAGTCCCCCCTCCTCCTCAGCTAGAGCCAGAGATCTTAATTTAATTCTAACCCGTTTCCGGCCCCATATTAGTTCATTGAGTAAAGAATCCAGTAGGCGAAAAAAGGAATCCTCTATCCATATAGGACATGAGACCAAAGCATACAAAATTATGGGCAATAATATCATTTTAATCAGGGCAATCTGATTAATTTGGGATATCGGGAGTTTTAACCATGTTCTTATTTTACTCCTAACTTTTCCTATCATTGGGAGAATGTTTAACTTAGGATCCAATTTGGAGAGCTATACTATTTGAATACCAAGATATGTTAAGGATTCTGTAGGTAATAAGGTGTGTACCCTATTACGAGGATTGGGGGGTGCCGGTCGTTCAAGGGTAATAATTTGGATTTTTCCCAATTGATTTCATATCCAGATATTAAACCGAAGTCATCAATGGTTTTCATAAGTTTTGGTAGCCCAATGTATCCAGTTTTTAAGAATAGTAATTAGAGTTGAGCGGACACCTGGATGTTCGGGTTCGACGGGTTCGGCCGAACTTTGGAAAAAAGTTCGAGTTCAACTTGACCCCTAACCCGAACCCCATTGAAGTCAATTGGGGCCCAAACATTTGAGCATTAAAATGGCTGTAATAATGTCATGGAAAGGGCTAGAGGGCTGCAAATGGCATCAAAATGTGGTTAAGAGCATGGCAAGTGCTCTGCAAACAAATGTGGATAGGGAAATTACTTTAAATAACATAAAATGCGTAAAAATAAAAAATAATAATCTTGATCAAGGAGGACGAGGTTCATATGGAGTATGAGGTTGAGGAGGCGGTGGATGTGGCGGTGTAGGTGGAAGCGGCGGTGGAGGAGGAGGTAGCCTACACTGGTTTTTGGTTTTAAATTTTATTTTTTAAATTAGGGTACACCCCAAAACATTGGGAAATATAACCTGTGATACCCCCTGCAGTCGTGCTAAACACACGTTCAGACAATACACTGGATGCAGGGCAGGCCAGCACCTCCAAGGGGTAAAGGGCAAGCTCAGGCCATGTGCCCAATTTGGAGACCCAGAAGTTGCAGGGGCTGACCTCTGTCAGTCAGTTCGTGTAAGCGTGTGCAAGAAATTATTAAAGCATACAAGTGTGACAACTTTTTAAAGTTTAAGCATTAAATGAAAGGATGTGGCGCGCATTAATTACTGAAGAATTTATAAAATTTTATTCCTTGTCACCTATGCAGAGCAGGGGTTTATTCACATCTAAAATTGTATAATGTCAACCCAAGAATGTAACAGAAAAATTTGTGAAATGTATTAACCTGTCTACTTGGTATAGCAGGAGTTTATTGTCACCCGAAAAATTATCAAAATTTATTAAGCTGTCAACTAGGTAGAGGAGAGGTATATTACACCCAAAAATTGGTGAATTTCACCCAAAAATGTAACAGACCAATTTTTTTTTTTACCTGTCTACTCGTATAGCAGTGGTACATCACACCCAAAAATTGTTGAATTTCACCAGAAAATGTAACTGACAATTATTAATTTTTTAAACCTGTCTACTCGGTATAGCATTGGTACATCACACCCAAAAGTTGTTGAATTTCACCAGAAAATGTAACTGACTTTTATTTTATTTTTAACCACTTAAGGATTCTGTAGGTAATAATTCTGTAGATAATAAGGTGTGTACCCTATTACGAGGATTGGGGGGTGCCTCTATGGGTGGACCTCTATTTCTGAAAGCACGTTTTAAAACGTCCTTTCAGAAATCGCAGCTGCACGCTAATCGTGCAGCTGCTGATCGGGTTGCCCGCTGTCAGTGACAGCAGGGCAACCCTTAGAGAAGGCAGGGACAGTTCCCAGGTGTCCCTGCCTTCTGGATCGCTGCAGACACAGCGCTCACCGAGCGCTGTGTATACAGAGCAGGAAGCGCTATGCGCTTCCTGTTCCGGCCCGGCGGTCATGTGACCGATGGGACCGGAGAGTGCAGGAGCTGTGTGAGGTCTTTCACAGACCTCGATCAGCCCTACTCTGAGGCTGTACAGCGCAGAATTATGCTGTACAGCCTCTCTGGGGGGTGCATTTCTTCTGTAACTGGGGCTACTATGTCAGCCCCAGTTACAGGAGAAATCAACAGTGAAAAAAAAAAAGAAAAAGTGAAGCAAATGTACCCCAGAGGTCTTGTATGACCTTATGTGGGACGAAAAGTGTAAAATAAAATAAAAAAAAATAAAGGGTATAAAAATATCACATGAGCTAACCCCTCAGATGAACAAAAAAAACTGTGTCAAAACAAGCAATTTTTGTCACCTTGCATCACAAAAGGTGCAACACCAAGTGATCAAAAACGCGTATGTCCCACAAAATGGTACCAATAAAACCGTCACCTCATCCCGCAAAAAATGAGCCCCTACATAAGAAAATCTCTCAAAAAATAAAAAAACTATAGCTCTCAGAACATGGACACATTAAAACATAATTTTTTTGTTTCAAAAATGCTATTATTGTGTAAAACTTTAATAAATGAGAAAAAGTATACATATTAGGTATCGCCACGTCCGTAACAATCTGCTCTATACAAATGTCACTTGACTGAACCCCTCAGGTGAACGCTGTAAAAATAAATAAATAGAAACTGTGCTAAAACAATTAATTTTTTGGTCACCTTGCCCCATAAAGTGTTACAATGAATGATCAAAAAATCCTATGTACCCAAAAATAGTACTAATAAAACTGGCACCTTATCCCCTAGTTTCCAAAATGGGGTCACTTCTTGGGAGTTTCTACTGTAAGGGTGCATCAGGGGGCTTCAAATGGGACATGGCATCTAAAAACCATGTGGAGTTCCTTTTCTTCTGTGCCCTGCCGTGTGCCCATACAGCAGTTTATGACCACATGTGGGGTGTTTCTGTAAACCATCGATGTGTTAAAGAAAAAATTGGATTAAAATGGAAAATCTGCCAAAATTTCATTCTTGTGGAACGCATAAAGGGTTAACAAAGTTTGTAAAATCGGTTTTGAATACCTTGAGGGGTGTAGTTTCTACAATGGGGTCATTTATGGGGGTTTCCACTATGTAGGCCCCACAAAGTGACTTCAGACCTGAACTGGTCCTTAAAAAGTGGGTTTTGGCAATTTTCTTAAAAATTTGAAGAATTGCTTCTAAACTTCTAAGCCTTCTAACGTCCTAAAAAAATAAAATGACATTTCCAAAATGATGCCAACATAAAGTAGACATATGGGGAATGTTAAGTAATAAATATTTTATGAGGTATCACTTTCTGTTTTAAAAGCATAGAAATTGAAATTTTTCAAATTTTTGGGTAAATTTGGGATTTTTCCATAAATAAAGGTGAAATATTTTGACTCAAATTTATGACTATCATGAAGTACAATGTGTCACGAGAAAACAATCTCTGAATGACTTGGATAAATAAAGGCGTTCCAAAGTTATTACCACATAAAGTGAGATATGTCAGTTTTGCTAAATTAGGCCTGGTCAGGAAGGGGGCAAATGGCCCAGATGGGAAGTGGTTAACCTGTCTTTGAGGTATAGCAGTGGTACATCACACCAAAAATTTGTGAATTTCACCAGAATATGTAACTGACACAATTATTTTTATTTTTTTACCGGTCTACTAGGTATAGCAGTGATACATCACACCCAAAAATTGGTGAATTTCACCCGAAAATGGAAATGCCATTTTTTTTTTGTTTAACCTGTCTACTAGGTATAGCAGTTGGTACTATACACCCAAAGATTGGTGAATTTCACCAGAAAATGTAACCGACAAAGTAGTGAAATTACATAAAAGAAAATATGTACAAAAAAAAATTATATTTGAATTATGAGGTGGAGATCCATATGTAGAGGGAGTTTGAGGAGGCGGTGGACGTAACGGTGTAGGTGGAAGCGGCGGTGGAGGAGGACGAGGTAGCCAACACAGGTTTTTGGTTTTAATTTTATTTTTTAAAATTAGGGTACACTCTAAAAGAGTGTGAAATATCCAAAATACAAGAATGAGCAATTGCGCTGCAGTATAACAATGGCTGGTTAGTGACGGTATACATGTCTATTCTGCACAAGGTACGGACAAGTCCTGAGGGATCCATGCCTGGTTCATTTTCATGAACATGAGCTTGTCCACATTGGCTGTGGACAGGCGGCTGCGCTTGTCTGTGATGACGCCCCTGCCGTGCTAAACACACGTTCAGATAATACACTGGCTGCAGGGCAGGCCAGCACCTCCAAGGCGTAAAGGGCAAGCTCAGGCCATGTGCCCAATTTGGAGACCCAGAAGTTGAAGGGGGCAGACCCGTCATTCAATACATGTAGGTGTGTGCACACATACTGCTCCACCATGTTGGTGAAATGCTGCCTCCTGCTAAGACGTTCCATATTAGATGGTGCTGCTGGTTGTTGTGGCGTGCTGACAAAGCTTTTCCACATTTCGGCCATGCTAACCCTGCCTTCTGAGGTGCTGGCGGTGCCCCAGCTGCGTTGGCGACCTCTTCCTCTTCCTCTGCCATCGCCTTGTGCTTCCACTGAGCCCCCACTGTCAGGTGGGAATGCCACCAGCAGCGCGTCTACCAGCGTGCGCTTGTACTCGCGCATCTTACGATCACGCACCAGTGAGGGAATTAAGGACGGTACATTGTCCTTGTAACGGGGAAACAGCAGCGTGGCCACCCAGTAATCAGCACAAATTAGAAATCAGGTGGTGGTGTTGCTGGAAGATCCTCTGTTTGCGGGGTGGCAGGTGGCACTGTCACTCCAGAGGTGGATGAAGAGGCCAAGACTGCAGCAGAAGAGAAAACAGGAGGAGCCAGAGACCTTTCTTGGTTTTTAAGCTCGTGCTTAGCACTTAAATGCCTGGTCATGCAGGTTGTGCTCAGGTTGTGCTCAGGTTGAGAACGTTTATGCCTCGCTTCAGGCTCTGATTGCACAGCGTGCAAACCACTCGTGTCTTGTCGTCAGCACATTGTCTGAAGAACTGCCATGCCAGGGAACACCTTGGAGCTGGCTTTGGTGTGCTCGGTCCCTTGCTGCGGTGGGCAGTAGCAGGCGTAGCACCCTGCTCCCTCTTCTGCTGTGCTAGTGGCTCTGTGCGACCACCGCCTCTTCCTCCGAACTACATAGGTCACTCGCATGACCTTGATTCCATGTGGGGTTGAGGACCTCATCGTCCACATCATCTTCCACCCAGTCTTCACCCCTGCCTTCCTTGACGGTCTGCACACTTTCGAAAGTCCCAGCAGTTGGCACCTGTGTTTCGTCAATATTCGAGACGTGCTGCGATGGTCCTCCCATGTACTCATCTTGAAAGATAAGTGGTTGGTCATCGGTGCACTCAATCTCTTCCACTTCTGGGGCAGGGCTAGGTGGATGGCCTTGGGAAACCCTGCTAACAGAGTCATCAAAAAGCAGAAGAGACTGCTGCATGACTTGGGGCTCAGACTGCTTGGCTGATTTGCAAGGGGGTGAGGTAAAAGACTGATGGACATTGGCAGCAGGTTCCAACTGTGGTCTTTCAGCAGGAGACTGGGTGGGAGACAATGTGAATGAACTGGATCCACTGTCTGCAACCCAATCTACTATCGCCTGTACTTGTTCAGGCCTCACCATTTGTAGAGCCGCATTAGGCCTGACCAAATACCGCTGCAGGTTCTGTCGCCTACTCGCACCTGAGGAAGGGTTTTCACTTGTGCGTGTAGCTGGCACAGATCAACCACGTCCTCTCCCTTCAACAGGAGCTCCACCAGCAGTACCACGACCTGGGCCACGTCCCTTATTTGATGCTCTCCTCATTTTTCTTGAATTTAGGATCTTGCCCTAAATGGGTGTTTAATTAAAAGTAGAATAGAACGACAGTATGTAACATAGTAACATAGTACATAAGGCCGAAAAAAGACATTTGTCCATCCAGTTCGGCCTGTTATCCTGCATGTACAGGGTGCATTTCTGTACATGCAGACTAGGCCTCAATTAAATTTGTTTGCCCAAAATGGCTGTATTTCAAATACCTGAATAGAAGCCCTGTATTTAAAGAGTGTATCTCACACGGCCTGAACCAGACTAGGCCTCAATTAAATTTGTTTGCCCAAAATGGCTGTATTTCAAATACCTGAATAGAAGCCCTGTATTTAAAGAGTGTATCTCACACGGCCTGAACCAGACTAGGCCTCAATTAAATTTGTTTGCCCAAAATGGCTGTATTTCAAATATTTGAATTAAACCCCTGTATTTAAAGGGTGTATTTCACACGCCCTGATCCACACTAGGAAACTATCAAAGAATTGTGCCCAAAATGGCTTTAATTTAAATAACTGAATAGGAAGACAGTATGTAAAGGCATCTCACAATGACATCTGCAGCAAATGCTGCCAACTAAATTTTTTTTGCCCAAACGGGTGTTTGTTTAATAACTGAATTTGACAGCAGTATAAAACCCTGGAATTTCACACGTGCTGATGCTGCAAGGCCAGAAAAAAAAGCGGAATCTGGCAAAAAAGTGTGTTTTTAAAAACCCAGAAAATGATGGCTGTATTCCTAGCTTAAATTGCACACTGACTAAACCCAGATGTTGTATATTGCCAAAACAGTGTATTTTTGGTAACAGAATATGAAGGCTGTATATATTAAACTTGAATTTAACACTTGCAGATCTGGAAAATAGTGTTTTTTGGCAAAGAAAAGTGTGTTTTTAAAAACCCAGAAAATGATGGCTGTATTTCTAGCTTAAATTGCACACTGACCAATCCAGATGTTGTATATTGCCAAAAAAGTGTTTTTTTGGTAACAGAATATGAAGGCCGTATATATTAACCACCTCAGCTCCCCTAGCTTAAACACCCTTAATGACCAGACCACTTTTTACAATTCTGCACTACACTACTTTCAAGGTTTATTGCTCGGTCATACAACTTACCACCCAAATAAATTTGACCTCCTTTTCTTCTCACTAATAGAGCTTTCATTTGGTGGTATTTCATTGCTGCTGACATTTTAACTTTTTTTGTTATTAATTGAAATTTACCGATTTTTTTTGCAAAAAAATGACATTTTTCACTTTCAGTTGTAAAATTTTTCAAATAAAACTACATTTCTATTTACATTTTTCTCTAAATTTATTTTTTTACATGTCATTGCTAAAAAAAAATGTTTGGGTAAAAAAAAATGGTTTGGGTAAAAGTTATAGCGTTTACAAACTATGGTACAAAAATGTGAATTTCCGCTTTTTGAAGCAGCTCTGACTTTCTGAGCACCTGTCATGTTTCCTGAGGTTCTACAATGCCCAGACAGTAGAAAAACCCGACAAATGACCCCATTTCGGAAAGTAGACACCCTAAGGTATTCGCTGATGGGCATAGCGAGTTCATCGAACTTTTTATTTTTTGTCACAAGTTAGCGGAAAATGATGATTTTTTTTTTTTCCTTACAAAGTCTCATATTCCACTAACTTGTGACAAAAAATAAAAACTTCCATGAACTCACTATGCCCATCACAAAATACCTTGGGGTGTCTTCTTTCCAAAATGGGGTCACTTGTGGGGTAGTTATACTGCACTGGCATTTTAGGGGCCCTAATGCGTGAGAAGTAGTTTGAAATCAAAATGTGTAAAAAATGCCCTGTGAAATCCTAAAGGTGCTCTTTGGAATGTGGGCCCCTTTGCCCACCTAGGCTGCAAAAAAGTATCACACATGTGGTATCGCCGTACTCAGGAGAAGTTGGGCATTGTGTTTTGGGGTGTCTTTTTAAACATGCCCATGCTGGGTGAGATAAATATCTCTGTCAAATGACAACTATGTATAAAAAAAATGGGAAAAGTTGTATTTTGCCAAGATAATTCTCTCACCCAGCATGGGTATATGTAAAAAGACACCCCAAAACACATTGCCCAACTTCTCCTGAGTACGGCGATACCACTTGTGTGACACTTTTTTGCATCCTAGGTGGGCAAAGGGGCCCACATTCCAAAGAGCACCTTTAGGATTTCACAGGGCATTTTTTACACATTTTGATTTCAAACTACTTCTCACGTCTTAGGGTCCCTAAAATGCCAGGGCAGTATAACTACCCCACAAGTGACCCCATTTTGGAAAGAAGACACCCCAAGGTATTTTGTGATGGGCATAGTGAGTTCATGTAAGTTTTTATTTTTTGTCACAAGTTAGTGGAATATGAGACTTTGTAAGAAAAAAAAAATTAAAAATAATCATTTTCCGCTAACTTGTGACAAAAAATTAAAAATTCTAGGAACTCGCCATGCCCCTCACGGAATACCTTGGGATGTCTTCTTTCCAAAATGGGGTCACTTGTGGGGTATTTATACTGCCCTGGCATTTTAGAAGACCTAATGCGTGAGAAGTAGTTTGAAATCAAAGTGTGTAAAAAATGCCCTGTGAAATCCTAAAGGTGCTCTTTGGAATGTGGGCCCCTTTTCCCACCTAGGCTGCAAAAAAGTGTCACACATGTGGTATCGCCGTACTCAGGAGAAGTTGGGCATTGTGTTTTGGGGTGTCTTTTTAAACATGCCCATGCTGGGTGAGATAAATATCTCTGTCAAATGACAACTATGAATAAAAAAAAATGGGAAAAGTTGTATTTTGCCAAGATAATTCTCTCACCCAGCATGGGTATATGTAAAAAGACACCCCAAAACACATTGCCCAACTTCTTCTGAGTACGGCGATACCACATGTGTGATACTTTTTTGCATCCTAGGTGGGCAAAGGGGCCCACATTCCAAAGAGCACCTTTAGGATTTCACAGGGCATTTTTTACACATTTTGATTTCAAACTACTTCTCACGCATTAGGGTCCCTAAAATGCCAGGGCAGTATAACTACCCCACAAGTGACCCCATTTTGGAAAGAAGACACCCCAAGGTATTTTGTGATGGGCATAGTGAGTTCATGTAAAAAAAAATTTTTTGTCACAAGTTAGTGGAATATGAGACTTTGTAAGAAAAAAAAAATAAAAAATCATCATTTTCCGCTAACTTGTGACAAAAAATTAAAAATTCTAGGAACTCGCCATGCCCCTCACGGAATACCTTGGGATGTCTTCTTTCCAAAATGGGGTCACTTGTGGGGTATTTATACTGCCCTGGCATTTTAGGAGACCTAATGCGTGAGAAGTAGTTTGAAATCAAAGTGTGTAAAAAATGCCCTGTGAAATCCTAAAGGTGCTCTTTGGAATGTGGGCCCCTTTTTCCACCTAGGCTGCAAAAAAGTGTCACACAAGTGGTATCGCCGTACTCAGGAGAAGTTGGGCAATGAGTTTTGGGGTGTCTTTTTACATATACCCATGCTGGGTGAGTGAAATATCTCGGCAAAATACAACTTTTCCCATTTTTTTATACAAAGTTGGCATTTCACCGAGATATTTATCTCACCCAGCATGGGTATATGTAAAATGACACCCCAAAACACATTGCCCAACTTCTCCTGAGTACGGCGATACCACACGCTTTAGGGCCCCTAAAATGCCAGGGCAGTATAAATACCCCACATGTGACCCCATTTTGGAATTAGACACCCCAAGGTATTTAATGAGGGGCATGGCGAGTTCATAGAAGATTTTTTATTTTTTTGGCACAAGTTAGCGGAAAGTCTCCCTTTCCGCTAACTTGGGACAAAAAGTTCAATCTTTCATGGACTCAATATTGCTCTCAGCGAATACCTTGGGGTGTCTTCTTTCCGAAATGGGGTCACATGTGGGGTATTTATACTGTCCTGGCATTTTAGGGGCCCTAAAGCGTGAGAAGAAGTCTGGAATATAAATGTCTAAAAAATTTTACGCATTTGGATTCCGTGAGGGGTATGGTGAGTTCATGTGAGATTTTATTTTTTGTCACAAGTTAGTGGAATATGAGACTTTGTAAGAAAAAACAAAAAAATAATTAATTTCCGCTAACTTGTGCCCAAAAAATTTCTGAATAGAGCCATACAGGGGGGTGATCAATGACAGGGGGTGATCAGGGAGTCTATATGGGGGTGATCACCCCCCCCGTCATTGATAACCCCCCTGTAAGGCTCCATTCAGACGTCCGTATGTGTTTTGCGGATCCGCGGTGTCCGTGTTTTGCGGATCCGCAAAACACATACGGACGTCTGAATGGAGCCTTAGGCCTCATGCACACGACCGTTGTGTGCATCCGTGGCCGTTGTGCCGTTTCTGAAAATGCACCGTTTTGCAGCCGCATCCGTGATCAGTGTTTCCTGTCCGTCAAAAAAATATGACCTGTCCTATTTTTTTGACGGACAACGGTTCGCGGACCCATCAAGTCAATGGGTCTGTGAAAGAACACGAATGCACACAAGATTGGCATCCGCGTCCGTGATCCGTGTCCGTGGGTTACTTTCATACAGACGGATCCGAAGATCCGTCTGCATAAAAGCTTTTTCAGAGATGAGTTTTCACTTCGTGAAAACTCATATCCGACAGTATATTCTAACACAGAGGCGTTCCCATAGTGATGAGGACCTTTCTAGTTAGAATATACTAAGAACTGTGTACATGACTGCCCCCTGCTGCCTGGCAGCACCCGATCTCTTACAGGGGGCTGTGATCCGCACAATAAACCCCTCAGGTGCTGCACCTCAGGGGTTAATTTTGCATATCATAGCCCCCTATAAGAGATCGGGGGCTGCCAGGCAGCAGGGGGCAGACCCCCCTCCCTCCCCAGTTTAAAATTCATTGGTAGCCAGTGCGGCCCCCCCCCCCCCGGCCCCACCTCCCTCCCACTATTGTATTATTGTCATTGGTTGCACAGTGTGAGGCCCCCCCCCGGGCCCCCCTCCCTCTATTGTATTATTTTCATTGGTGGCACAGTGTGCGGCCCCCCACGTCCCCCCTCCCTCCCTCTATTGTATTATTTTCATTGGTGGCACAGTGTGCAGCCTCCCCTTACTTAGCAATATTAGAAGCATCATACTTACCTGCTGCGCTGTCTGTGACCGGCCGGGAGCTCCTCCTACTGGTAAGTGACAGATCATTAAGCAATGCGCCGCACAGACCTGTCACTTATCTGTAGGAGGAGCTTCCGGCCGGTCACAGACAGCGCAGCAGGTAAGTATGATGCTTCTAATATTGCTAAGTAACCATGGCAACCAGGTCTGCAGTAGCGTCCTGGTTGCTATGGTTACCGATCGGAGCCCCAGCGATTAAACTGGGACTCAGATCGGAACTCTCTGCTGCCACCAATGATCGGGGAAGGGGGGGGGAGAGGGGAGGCCGCACACTGGCCACCAATGATATTAATACAATAGAGGGGGGGCGCACACTGGCCACCAATGATAATACAATAGAGGGAGGGAGGGGGGGCGCACACTGGCCACCAATGATAATACAATAGAGGGAGAGAGGGGGGGGGCCGGGGGGGGCGCACTCTGGCCACCAATGATAATACAATAGAGGGAGGGGGGCCGGGGGGGGGCGCATACTGGCCACCAATGATATTCAAACTGGGGAGGGAGGAGGGTGTGCCCCCTGCTGCCTGGCAGCCCCTGATCTCTTACAGGGAGATATGATATGCACAATTAACCCCTTCAGGTGCGGCACCTGAGGGGTTAATTGTGCGGATTACAGCCCCCTGTAAGAGATCGGGTGCTGCCAGGCAGCAGGGGGCAGTCATGTACACTGTTCTCAGTATATTCTAACTTGAAGCGTCCCCATCACCATGGGAACGCCTCTGTGTTAGAATATACTGTCGGATCTGAGTTTCACGATCGAACTCAAATCCGATGGTATATTCTAACATAGAGGCGTTCCCATGGTGATGGGGACGCTTCAAGTTAAAATATACCATCCGATTGGAGAAAACTCCGATCCTATGGTATATTAACTCCTGACTTTACATTGAAAGTCAATGGGGGACGGATCCGTTTGCAATTGCACCATATTGTGTCAACGTCAAACGGATCCGTCCACATTGACTTGCATTGTAAGGCCTATTGCACACAACCGTATGGCTTTTTCAGTGTTTTGCGGTCCGTTTTTCATGGATCCGTTGTTCCGTTTTTTGTTTCCGTCGTGTTTCCATTTCTGTTCCGTTTTTCTGTTCCGTTTTTCCGTATGGCATATACAGTATACAGTAATTACATAGATAAAATTGGGCTGGGCATAACATTTTCAATAGACGGTTCAGCAAAAAACGGAACGGAAACGGAAGACATACGGATGCATTTCCGTATGTGTTCAGTTTTTTTTGCGGACCCATTGACTTGAATGGAGCCACGGAACGTGATTTGCGGGCAATAATAGGACATGTTCTATGTTAATACGGAAACGGAATGCATACAGAGTACATTCAGTTTTTTTTGCGGAACCATTGAAATGAATGGTTCCGTGTACAGACCGTATACAGAACGCAAAAAACGGCCAGTAAACGGGAAAAAAAAACGGCCGTGTGCAGGAGGCCTAAGTCAGGACGGATCCGTTTGACTCCGCACGGCCAGGCGGACACCAAAACGACTTTTTTTTCATGTCCGTGGATCCTCCAAAAATCAAGGAAGACCCACGGACGAAAAAACGGTCACGGATCACGGACCAACGGAACCCCGTTTTGCGGACCGTGAAAAAATACTGTCGTGTGCATGAGGCCTTACAGGGGGGTGATCAATGATGGGGGGTCACCCCATATAGACTCCCTGATCACCCCCCTGTCATTGATCACCCCCCTGTAAGGCTCCATTCAGACGTCCGTATGTGTTTTGTGGATCTGATCCATGGATCCGTGGATCCGTAAAACACATACGGACGTCTGAATGGAGCCTTACAGGGGGGTGATCAATGACAGGGGGGTGATCAATGACGGGGGTGATCAGGGAGTCTATATAGGGTGATCACCCCCCTGTCATTGATCACCCCCCTGTAAGGCTCCATTCAGACGTCCGTATGTGTCCATGGATCCGTAAAACACATACGGACGTCTGAAAGGAGCCGTACAGGGGGGTGATCAATGACAGGGGGGTGATCAGGGAGTCTATATGGGGTGATCACCCCCCTGTCATTGATCACCCCCCTGTAAGGCTCCATTCAGACGTCCGTATGTGTTTTGCGGATCCGATCCATGGATCCGTGGATCCGTAAAACACATACGGACGTCTGAATGGAGCCTTACAGGGGGTGATCAATGACAGGGGGATGATCAGGGAGTCTATATGGGGTGATCAGGGGTTAATAAGTGACAGGGGGGTGTAGTGTAGTGTGGTGCTTGGTGCTACTTATTACAGAGCTGCCTGTGTCCTCTGGTGGTCGATCCAAGCAAAAGGGACCATCAGAGGACCAGGTAGCAGATATATTAGACGCTGTTATCAAAACAGCGTCTAATATACCTGTTAGGGGTTAAAAAAAATCGCATCTACAGCCTGCCAGCGAACGATCGCCGCTGGCAGGTGGTAGATCCACTCGCTTACCTGCAGTTCCTGTGAACGCGCGCGCCTGTGTGGATATCTTGTGTCTCGCGAGATGACGGGTATATGCGTCTAGGAGGAATGAATCGACCGCCGCCAGAACGCATCCCTGCGTTAGGCGGTCGGGAAGCAGTTAAACTTGAATTTAACACATGCAGATCTGGAAAATAGTGTTTTTTGGCAAAAAAGTTGGTTTTTAAAAACACAGAAAATTATGGCTGTATTTCTAGCTTAAATTGCACACTGACTAAGTCTCATGCACACACGACTGTTGTGTGCATCCGTGGCCATTGAATTTCAATGGGTCCGTGGAAAAATCGGAAAATGCACAGTTTTGCAGCCGCATCCGTGATCAGTGTTTCCTGTCCGTCAAAAAAATATGACCTGTCCTATTTTTTTGACGGACAACGGTTCACGGACCCATTCAAGTCAATGGGTCCGTGAAAGAACACGGATGCACACAAGATTGGCATCCGCGTCCGTGATCCGTGGCCGTAGGTTACTTTCATACAGATGGATCCGAAGATCCGTCTGCATAAAAGATTTTTCAGTATATTCATTGGTGGCCAGTGTGCGGCCTCCCCCGGCCCACCCTCACTCCCTCTATTGTATTATCATTGGTGGCCAGTGTGCGGCCTCCCCCGGCCCCCCCCTCCCTCCCTCTATTGTATTATCATTGGTGGCCAGTGTGCGGCCCCCCCCGGCCCCCCCTCTATTGTATTAATATCATTGGTGGCCAGTGTGTGGCCTCCCCTCTCCCCCCCCGCGATCATTGGTGGCAGCGGAGATTTCCGATCGGAGTCCCAGTTTAATCGCTCTGGGGCTCCGATCGGTAACCATGGCAACCAGGACGCTACTGCAGGCCTGGTTGCCATGGTTACTTAGCAATATTACAATATTAGAAGCATCATACTTACCTGCTGCGATGTCTGTGACCGTCCGGGAGCTCCTCCTACTGGTAAGTGACAGGTCTGTGCGGCGCATTGCTTAATGATCTGTCACTTACCAGTAGGAGGAGCTCCCAGCCGGTCTCAGACAGTGCAGCAGCGCCTGCAGTAGCCTCCTGGTTGCCATGGTTATCGATCGGAGCCCCAGAGCGATTAAACTGGGACTCCGATCGGAATCTCCGCTGCCACCAATGATCGGATCCGGGGGAGGGGGGAGGCCGCACACTGGCCACCAATGATATTAATACAATAGAGGGGGGGCCGGGGGGGCGCACACTGGCCACCAATGATAATACAATAGAGGGAGGGAGGGGGGGGCCGCACACTGGCCACCAATGATGATACAATAAAGGCAGGGAGGGTGGGGCCGGGGGAGGCCGCACACTGGCCACCAATGATGATACAATAAAGGCAGGGAGGGTGGGGTCGGGGGGGGCCGCACACTGGCCACCAATGATGATACAATAAAGGGAGGGAGGGTGGGGCCGGGGGAGGCCGCACACTGGCCACCAATGATATTACAATAGAGGGAAGGGGGCCGGGGGGGCCGCACACTGGCCACCAATGATATTACAATAGAGGGAGGGGGGCCGGGGGGGCCGCACACTGGCCACCAATGATAATACAATAGAGGGAGGGGGGGCGGGGGGCCGCACACTGGCCACCAATGATAATACAATAAAGGGAGGGGGGGCGGGGGGGGCCGCACTGGCTACCAATGAAATTAAAACTGGGGAGGGAGGGGGGTCTGCCCCATGCTGCCTGGCAGCCCCTGATCTCTTATAGGGGGCTATGATATGCACAATTAACCCCCTCAGGTGCAGCACCTGAGGGGTTAATTGTGCGGATCACAGCCCCCTGTAAGAGATCAGGTGCTGCCAGGCAGCAGGGGGCAGTCATGTACACAGTTCGTAGTATATTCTAACTAGAAGCATCCCCATCACTATGGGAACGCCTCTGTGTTAGAATATACTGTTGGATAGGAGTTTTACGATCTAACTCATATCCGACAGTATATTCTAACATAGAGACGTTCCCATGGTGATGGGGACGCTTCAAGTTAAAATATACCATCAGATTGGAGAAAACTCAGATCCTATGGTATATTAACTCCTGACTTTACATTGAAAGTCAATGGGGGACGGATCCGTTTGAAATTGCACCATATTGAGTCAACGTCAAACGGATCCGTCCCCATTGACTTGCATTGTAATTCAGGACGGATCTGTTTGGCTCCGCACAGCTAGGCAGACACCAAAACGACTTTTTTTAACCACTTCAGCCCCCAGTGCTTAAACACCCTGAAAGACCAGGCCACTTTTTACACTTCTGACCTACACTACTTTCACCGTTTATTGCTCGGTCATGCAACTTACCACCCAAATGAATTTTACCTCCTTTTCTTCTCACTAATAGAGCTTTCATTTGGTGGTATTTCATTGCTGCTGACATTTTTACTTTTTTTGTTATTAATCGAAATTTAACGATTTTTTTTGCAAGAAAATGACATTTTTCACTTTCAGTTGTAAAATTTTGCAAAAAAAAACGAGATCCATATAGAAATTTTGCTCTAAATTTATTGTTCTACATGTCTTTGATAAAAAAAAAATGTTTGGGTAAAAAAAAAATGGTTTGGGTAAAAGTTATAGCGTTTACAAACTATGGTACAAAAATGTGAATTTCCGCTTTTTGAAGCAGCTCTGACTTTCTGAGCACCTGTCATGTTTCCTGAGGTTCTACAATGGCCAGACAGTACAAACACCCCACAAATGACCCCATTTCGGAAAGTACACACCCTAAGGTATTCGCTGATGGGCATAGTGAGTTCATAGAACTTTTTATTTTTTGTCACAAGTTAGCGGAAAATGATGATTTTTTTTTTTTCTTACAAAGTCTCATATTCCACTAACTTGTGACAAAAAATAAAAACTTCTATGAACTCACTATGCCCATCACGAAATACCTTGGGGTCTCTTCTTTCCAAAATGGGGTCACTTGTGGGGTAGTTATACTGCCCTGGCATTTTAGGGGCCCAAATGTGTGGTAAGGAGTTTGAAATCAAATTCTGTAAAAAATGACCTGTGAAATCCGAAAGGTGCTCTTTGGAATATGGGCCCCTTTGCCCACCTAGGCTGCAAAAAAGTGTCACACATCTGGTATCTCCGTACTCAGGGGAAGGTGAGGAATGTGTTTTGGGGTGTCTTTTTACATATACCCATGCTGGGTGAGATAAATATCTTGATCAAATGCGAACTTTGTATAAAAAAATGGGAAAAGTTGTCTTTTGCCAAGATATTTCTCTCACCCAGCATGGGTATATGTAAAATGACACCCCAAAACACATTCCCCACCTTCTCCTGAGTACGGCAATACCAGATGTGTGACACTTTTTTGCAGCCTAGGTGGGCAAAGGGGCCCATATTCCAAAGAGCACCTTTCGGATTTCACAGGTCATTTTTTACAGAATTTGATTTCAAACTCCCTACCACACATTTGGGCCCCTAGAATGCCAGGGCAGTATAACTACCCCACAAGTGACCCCATTTTGGAAAGAAGACACCCCAAGGTATTCCGTGAGGGGCATGGCAAGTTCCTAGAATTTTTTATTTTTTGTCACAAGTTAGTGGAAAATGATGATTTTTTTTTTATTTATTTTTTTCATACAAAGTCTCATATTCCACTAACTTGTGACAAAAAATAAAAACTTCCATGAACTCACTATGCCCATCAGCGAATACCTTGGGGTCTCTTCTTTCCAAAATGGGGTCACTTGTGGGGTAGTTATACTGCCCTGGCATTCTAGGGGCCCAAATGTGTGGTAAGGAGTTTGAAATCAAATTCTGTAAAAAATGACCTGTGAAATCCGAAAGGTGCTCTTTGGAATATGGGCCCCTTTGCCCACCTAGGCTGCAAAAAAGTGTCACACATCTGGTATTGCCGTACTCAGGAGAAGGTGGGGAATGTGTTTTGGGGTGTCATTTTACATATACCCATGCTGGGTGAGATAAATATCTTGGTCAAATGCCAACTTTGTATAAAAAAATGGGAAAAGTTGTCTTTTGCCAAGATATTTCTCTCACCCAGCATGGGTATATGTAAAATGACACCCCAAAACACATTCCCCACCTTCTCCTGAGTACGGAGATACCAGATGTGTGACACTTTTTTGCAGCCTAGGTGGGCAAAGGGGCCCATATTCCAAAGAGCACCTTTCGGATTTCACAGGTCATTTTTTACAGAATTTGATTTCAAACTCCTTACCACACATTTGGGCCCCTAGAATGCCAGGGCAGTATAACTACCCCACAAGTGACCCCATTTTGGAAAGAAGAGACCCCAAGGTATTCGCTGATGGGCATAGTGAGTTCATGGAAGTTTTTATTTTTTGTCACAAGTTAGTGGAATATGAGACTTTGTATGAAAAAAAAAAAAAAAAAAAAAATCATCATTTTCCACTAACTTGTGACAAAAAATAAAAAATTCTAGGAACTCGCCATGCCCCTCACGGAATACCTTGGGGTGTCTTCTTTCCAAAATGGGGTCACTTGTGGGGTAGTTATACTGCCCTGGCATTTTCCAGGGGCCCTAATGTGTGGTAAGTAGGTAAATGACCTGTGAAATCCTAAAGGTGCTCTTTGGAATATGGGCCCCTTTGCCCACCTAGGCTGCAAAAAAGTGTCACACATGTGGTATCGCCGTATTCAGGAGAAGTTGGGGAATGTGTTTTGGGGTGTCATTTTACATATACCCATGCTGGGTGAGAGAAATATCTTGGCAAAAGACAACTTTTCCCATTTTTTTATACAAAGTTGGCATTTGACCAAGATATTTCTCTCACCCAGCATGGGTATATGTAAAATGACACCCCAAAACACATTCCCCAACTTCTCCTGAGTACGGCGATACCAGATGTGTGACACTTTTTTGCAGCCTAGATGCGCAAAGGTGCCCAAATTCCTTTTAGGAGGGCATTTTTAGACATTTAGATACCAGACTTCTTCTCACGCTTTGGGGCCCCTAGAATGCCAGGGCAGTATAAATACCCCACATGTGACCCCATTTTGGAAAGAAGACACCCCAAGGTATTCAATGAGGGGCATGGCGAGTTAATAGAAATTTTTTTTTTTTGGCACAAGTTAGCGGAAATTGATATTTTTAATTTTTTTCTCACAAAGTCTCCCGTTCCGCTAACTTGGGACAAAAATTTCAATCTTTCATGGACTCAATATGGCCCTCACGGAATACCTGGGGGTGTCTTCTTTCCGAAATGGGGTCACATGTGGGGTATTTATACTGCCCTGGCATTCTAGGGGCCCTAAAGCGTGAGAAGAAGTCTGGAATATAAATGTCTAAAAAATTTTACGCATTTGGTTTCCGTGAGGGGTATGGTGAGTTCATGTGAGATTTTATTTTTTGACACAAGTTAGTGGAATATGAGACTTTGTAAGAAAAAAAAAAAAAAATTCCGCTAACTTGGGCCAAAAAAATGTCTGAATGGAGCCTTACAGAGGGTGATCAATGACAGGGGGGTGATCAATGACAGGGGGAGTGATCAATGACAGGGGTGGTGATCAATGACAGGGGTGGTGATCAATGACAGGGGTGGTGATCAGGGAGTCTATATGGGGTGATCACCACAGTCATTAATCATGCCCCTGTAAGGCTTCATTCAGACGTCCGGATGCGTTTTGCGGATCGGATCCATCTATCAGTGCATCCGTAAAAATCATGCGGACATCTGAATGGAGCTTTACAGGGGGTTGATCAATGACAGGGGTGTAATCAATGACAGGTGGGTGATCAGGGAGTCTATATGGGGTGATAACCACAGTCATTGATCACGCCCCTGTAAGGCTTCATTCAGACGTCCGGATGCGTTTTGCGGATCGGATCCATCTATCAGTGCATCCGTAAAAATCATGCGGACATCTGAATGGAGCTTTACAGGGGGGTGATCAGGGAGTCTATATGGGGTGATCACCACAGTCATTGATCACGCCCCTGTAAGGCTTCATTCAGACGTCCGGATGCGTTTTGCGGATCGGATCCATCTATCAGTGCATCCGTAAAAATCATGCGGACATCTGAATGGAGCTTTACAGGGGGTTGATCAATGACAGGGGTGTAATCAATGACAGGGGGGTGATCAGGGAGTCTATATGGGGTGATCACCACAGTCATTGATCATGCCCCTGTAAGGCTTCATTCAGACGTCCGGATGCGTTTTGCGGATCGGATCCATCTATCAGTGCATCCGTAAAAATCATGCGGACATCTGAATGGAGCTTTACAGGGGGGTGATCAGGGAGTCTATATGGGGTGATCACCACAGTCATTGATCATGCCCCTGTAAGGCTTCATTCAGACGTCCGGATGCGTTTTGCGGATCCGATCCATCTATCAGTGCATCCGTAAAAATCATGCGGACATCTTAATGGAGCTTTACAGGGGGGTAATCAATGACAGGGAAGTGATCACCACAGTCATTGATCATGCCCCTGTAAGGCTTCATTCAGACGTCCGGATGCGTTTTGCGGATCGGATCCATCTATCAGTGCATCCGTAAAAATCATGCGGACATCTGAATGGAGCTTTACAGGGGGGTGATCAGGGAGTCTATATGGGGTGATCACCACAGTCATTGATCATGCCCCTGTAAGGCTTCATTCAGACGTCCGGATGCGTTTTGCGGATCGGATCCATCTATCAGTGCATCCGTAAAAATCATGCGGACATCTGAATGGAGCTTTACAGGGGGGTAATCAATGACAGGGGGGTGATCAGGGAGTCTATATGGGGTGATCACCACAGTCATTGATCATGCCCCTGTAAGGCTTCATTCAGACGTCCGGATGCGTTTTGCGGATCCGATCCATCTATCAGTGCATCCGTAAAAATCATGCGGACATCTGAATGGAGCTTTACAGGGGGGTAATCAATGACAGGGGGGTGATCAGGGAGTCTATATGGGGTGATCACCACAGTCATTGATCATGCCCCTGTAAGGCTTCATTCAGACGTCCGGATGCGTTTTGCGGATCCGATCCATCTATCAGTGCATCCGTAAAAATCATGCGGACATCTGAATGGAGCTTTACAGGGGGGTAATCAATGACAGGGGGGTAATCAATGACAGGGGGGTGATCAGGGAGTCTATATGGGGTGATCAGGGGTGATCAGGGGCTAATAAGGGGTTAATAAGTGACGGGGGGGGGGGTGTAGTGTAGTGTAGTGGTGCTTGGTGCTACTTTACTGAGCTACCCGTGTCCTCTGGTGGTCGATCCAAACAAAGGGGACCACCAGAGGACCAGGTAGCAGGTATATTAGACGCTGTTATCAAAACAGCGTCTAATATACCTGTTAGGGGTTAAAAAAAACACATCTCCAGCCTGCCAGCGAACGATCGCCGCTGGCAGGCTGGAGATCAACTCTCTTACCTTCCGTTCCTGTGAGCGCGCGCGCCTGTGTGCGCGCGTTCACAGGAAATCTCGGCCATCGCGAGATGACGCATATATGCGTGACTCTGCGCAGGGCTGCCACCTCCGGAACGCGATCCTGCGTTAGGCGGTCCGGAGGTGGTTAATGTCCGTGGATCCTCCAAAAATCAAGGAAGACCCACGGACGAAAAAACGGTCACGGATCACGGACCAACGGAAACCCGTTTTGCGGACCGTGAAAAAATACTGTCGTGTGCATGAGGCCTAAGCCTGCAAATGCACCAGATGTTGTAAATTGCCCATTTGTGCTGTTTTTAAAGCTTGGATTTTAATGTCCCAAAAGCTCAGATGCAGTGCTGGTGCACTGAGGTTGCATAAAATGGCTGCCGCTGCCGCCGCCGCCGCCGCCCACCTAACTGACTTATAAAAGTTATTTTTTTCTGTCACTGGGCTCAGGGCAGGATAAAAAAATTGTGCCATGCACCCACACTACACAATGTATGTAGATCGCTGAGTTAGAGTCACGTTTTGAGCAAAGATTCTCTCCTATTCCCTCCCTGAAATCACCAGCAGCATCCTCTCCCTACACTAAGCACAGCAGAGTGACGTGTAGCGCTACGTGACTCCAGCTTGTATAGAGGCTGGGTCACATGCTACACTGGCCAATCACAGCCATGCCATTAGTAGGCATGGCTGTGATGGTTTCTAAAGCACAGAGTTAAACGCTTGTTGATTGGCCGCTCTGCAGCCTTTTAAAAAGCACAGAATAATCACCGAACACCGAACCCGAACCTGAACTTTTACTGAAATGTTTGTGTTCGGGTCCGGATTCCAAAAATCCTACAGTTCGGGTTTTGTCTATATCTCCTTCTCCACCAAATCCAACAATTTCTTCATCACTTTGGATCTTACAAGCAAATGGCTCCATAAAGATTGCAAAAAGTAATGGAGAAAGGGAGCATCCCTGACGAGTCCCCCGCGTCAGCTGAAACAATGGGGAATATTCCCCATTAATGCGAATTTTCGATATTGGGTTCTGATACATAATCTGAACCCATTTGATGAAGAAAGTACCCAGTTTCATTCGTTCCATTACTGCCCAGAGGAATGACCACTCCACCATTCAACATACTTGATAAAAAAAAATTGATTCTAATTGTAATGGCATTTTAGGACATGGCAATGCTAATGATTTTTTTTTTTTTATTGTTTTTTTAATGTATGGGGAAAAAGGAGGTATTTACAGTGTCCCCCATAACAGTTACCTCCACAGCACCCCAGCCTGTTTAACAGCGACCTCCACATTGCCCGACCCCCTTAACTGTGACCTCCACGGTGGTCTGACCCCTTAACTGTGACCTCCACCGCACCCCACCCCCTTAATAGTGATCTCCCCAGTGCCCTGCCCTCTTAACACCTATGACAGTGAAGAAATTTTTTATGGATAACTGATCTAAAACTGTGTGTATGTCAGTGAAGACTGCAAGCTTCTGTTGGCCAATAAGGATCATGTGACTGTGTGAATGTCAGTTTGGATATGACTGAAAGACCTGAGAGTGCCATATTTGGATTTTTTGGGAATATCTCAAGAACAGTATGTCCTAGAGAGCTAAGACCTTTATGAAAACCTTCCTAGACTCTCAATGGTACAGATCAGTCCAGTCGTTTGGATGTGCATAAAGAACATGCTTTTATTCCCACTTATTTTAAGTCCTCTTAGGGGACTTTAACATGCAATCATCTAATCACTTATTCCATAGACTGCAATGATTTAACATTGCAGACTTTGGCAGATTCACTGTGTTTCTTCAAAAGGCCTGAGACTGCCATAGAAACCGAACAGCTCCATTGATCTTGGCACAGCATGGCGTTAATTTCATTGCTCAGGTGACATGGCCACAGTTGACGATAGCATCTGAGGGTTTAAAAGTCTGCAATCGGCGATAACAACTCCTGGTGTCTGCTGTGCAAAATGGACGTATATGTACAGTGGATGTGTGGAAGGGGTTGAAAGATGTTAGCAAAGCTGCTTATTATTTTTTATTTATTTATTTGAGGTGTATTGGAGGAATACAGCTTTTAAACTTTCAAGAGGCAAGTCAATTTTGGCAGGTACAGTTTTTGACCCCACTTTCCAAAAAGCATTATTATTATTTTTTTTTGTACTCTGTACTAGTATACAGGTCCTTTTCAAAAAATTAGCATATTGTGATAAAGTTCATTATTTTCTGTAATGTACTGATAAACATTAGACTTTCATATATTTTAGATTCATTACACACAACTGAAGTAGTTCAAGCCTTTTCTTGTTTTAATATTGATGATTTTGGCATACAGCTCATGAAAACCCAAAATTCCTATCTCAAAAAAATTAGCATATCATGAAAAGGTTCTCTAAACAAGCTATTAACCTAATCATCTGAATCAACTAATTAACTCTAAAAACCTGCAAAAGATTCCTGAGGCTTTTAAAAAATCCCAGCCTGGTTCATTACTCAAAACCGCAATCATGGGTACGACTGCCGACCTGACTGCTGTCCAGAAGGCCATCATTGACACCCTCAAGCAAGAGGGTAAGACACAGAAAGAAATTTCTGAACGAATAGGCTGTTCCCAGAGTGCTGTATCAAGGCACCTCAGTGGGAAGTCTGTGGGAAGGAAAAAGTGTGGCAGAAAACGCTGCACAACGAGAAGAGGTGACCGGACCCTGAGGAAGATTGTGGAGAAGGACCGATTCCAGACCTTGGGGGAGCTGCGGAAGCAGTGGACTGAGTCTGGAGTAGAAACATCCAGAGCCACCGTGTACAGGCGTGTGCAGGAAATGGGCTACAGGTGCCGCATTCCCCAGGTCAAGCCACTTTTGAACCAGAAACAGCGGCAGAAGCGCCTGACCTGGGCTACAGAGAAGCAGCACTGGACTGTTGCTCGTCATTCGGAAATAAAGGTGCCAGAGTCTGGAGGAAGACTGGGGAGAGGGAAATGCCAAAATTCCTGAAGTCCAGTGTCAAGTACCCACAGTCAGTGATGGTCTGGGGTGCCATGTCAGCTGCTGGTGTTGGTCCACTGTGTTTTATCAAGGGCAGGGTCAATGCAGCTAGCTATCAGGAGATTTTGGAGCACTTCATGCTTCCATCTGCTGAAAAGCTTTATGGAGATGAAGATTTCATTTTTCAGCATGACCTGGCACTGCTCACAGTGCCAAAACCACTGGTAAATGGTTTACTGACCATGGTATTACTGTGCTCAATTGGCCTGCCAACTCTCCTGACCTGAACCCCATAGAGAATCTGTGGGATATTGGGAAGAGAAAGTTGAGAGACGCAAGACCCAACACTCTGGATGAGCTTAAGGCCGCTATCGAAGCATCCTGGGCCTCCATAACATCTCAGCAGTGCCACAGGCTGATTGCCTCCATGCCACGCCGCATTGAAGCAGTCATTTCTGCAAAAGGATTCCCGACCAAGTATTGAGTGCATAACTGAACTTAATTATTTGAAGGTTGACTTTTTTTGTATTAAAAACACTTTTCTTTTATTGGTCGGATGAAATATGTTAATTTTTTGAGATAGGAATTTTGGGTTTTCATGAGCTGTATGCCAAAATCATCAATATTAAAACAAGAAAAGGCTTGAACTACTTCAGTTGTGTGTAATGAATCTAAAATATATGAAAGTCTAATGTTTATCAGTACATTACAGAAAATAATGAACTTTATCACAATATGCTAATTTTTTGAAAAGGACCTGTATATACATGTCTATCAAGTATTGGATACATTGTCACACTTGTTGAATCGCACTATATTGCACTTATTGCATATATGTATTCTATGACTTGTTCCTTTTGTGATGCACCGCATGAGACAATAGGCATCTATTCATTTATATATTTATACGTGCGGTCACATCCGTCCCTTGTTTCGTTTCCTTTGTCCTTTTTCTTCCCTGTCATTTCATCTCCTTACTAGACGGAGATGTTCTGATTTCAGTAGTGGATAGGTGGATGTTCCACTGCTCCTCCCCTGCTGTGATGCGGCTGCGGGGTGGCCGGACGTGTCTGCGCTGGAGTGTTCGCGCGCCGTGAAGCATACACACCTGGGGAAAAGTAAGTGCTGGCTCCTGATTGGTTTAGAGCAGGGGTCAGCAACCTTTTACACACCGAGTGCCATTTATGAAACCATCAGACAACCGGGTGCCAGTGAACAACAGCGCTCCATAGTGTTAGTTCGATTTTCATTTTTATACTTTTTATACAGTACAAGTACATAGTTGTACTGCTAATAGTAAGTTAAACTCACTAATTAATTAAAGGTGTTTACCTTGCCATTAGCAGCACAGCTATAAGTGAAAAAATTGATATATAGGACAGGAATAAAATCAATGCTATTTGTGGCTGATACAGCTGTGCACTTGTATGAGTCTGCATGCCAGGGGAGACTTCCTCCCGTCACCCTAAGCTCAGTATAACGCGAGCTACAGCTATGTGCATGTGTTAGCTCACCTCCCGATCTACTGAGCCGACCTGTGACAGTCTCATTGTCACAGGTCGGCTAGAACTATGAGGTGAGTGAAAAGCACTCACCTCATAGTTCTCCTTTAAGGCAGTGAGAAATTCTATTCCACATTACAAAAAGACCTCAGATCAGCCCTAAACACTGCACCTTCATAAAACACAGGGTTTTTACTTACCTGATGGAGAGCTGAGACAAAAGACCGGAGGCGTGTGGGCTGTAGGCGTTCAAGCTGTAGACTTCTGACTGTAGGTTACTGGCAGGTATTTTCTTCTGGTAGACTGGAAGAAATACAAAATAATTATTACTTACAGAAAATAATTTCTAACAGGCCTACAGCATCACCAAAAGACCTCACGTCAGCCTCAAACCTTTTACCAGACCTCAGACCAGCAGCAATACACAGGAGACCTCAGAACACCACCAATGCACAGCAGACCTCAGATTAGCAGCAATGAGTGGCAGACCAACACCAATCCACATACTTCAGGCTGCAACAGCCCCAATTTTGAAATGAAAAAGAAAACAAGTATTGTAGCAGAAGTCTCCCCTGGCATGCAGACTCATACAAGTGCACAGCTGTATCAGCCACAAATAGCATTGATTTTATTCCTGTCCTATATATTAGGACAGGAATAAAATCAAAGCTATTTGTGGATCAAGATACTGCAGTGCATTTGTGGGGATCTGCGTGTGTGCAGGTTTGAGGACCAACATTGGCTGTATACAGAGAGCATGGGCCACATACAGTATTCCTGAGCAGTATATGGAGAGCATGGGCCACATTAAGTAATCCTGAGCATACAGAAAGCATGGGGCACATAAAGTAATCCAGAGCAGTATATGGAGAGCATGGGGCACGTAAAGTAATCCTGAGCAGTATATGGGGAGCATGGGCCACATTAAGTAATCCTGAGCAGTATATGGGGAGCATGGGCCACATTAAGTAATCCTGAGCATACAGAAAGCATGGGGCACATTAGGTAATCCTGGGCAGCATACAGACAGCATGGGGCACATTGGGTACTCCTGGGCAGCATACAGACCTCATGGGGCACATTGGGTACTCCTGGGCAGCATACAGACAGCATGGGGCACATTGGGTAATCCTGGGCAGCATACACACAGCATGGGGCACATAAAGTAAAACTTGGCGACATACATACAGCATGGAACACATAAAGTAAAATTGGGCAGCATACAGACAGCAGGCAGAAAGCATGGGGCACATACCGTAAACCTGCAGGGTGATCCTTCAGCTCTCTCCACTGCGCTCTGGCTCCTGATGAAACTGGGCAGGGAACAATTTCTGCTGCTGTACGAGGGAACCGCCAGGCACTGCAGGCGGGAGATCGGGCAGACCGCTGAGAGCCTCCTCAGCGCGCCTTTGCAAGCCAATGAAATGCGCCAATGTCAGAGGTGGGTGGGCGAATCACGTACCGTATTTTTCGCCCTATAAGACGCACCGGCCCATAAGACGCACATAGGTTTTTGGGGAGGAAAATAAGAAAAAAAATATTTTTAACCAAAATGTGTGCTGTGTGTTTGGTGGGTTTGGAACTAATGGTGGTCTGTGGATGGCTGACACTGTTATGGGGGGATCTGTGGATGACGGACACTGTTATGGGGGGGATCTGTTGATGACAGACACTGTTATGGGGGATCTGTGGATGACGGACACTGTTATGGGGGGGATCTGTGGATGACAGACACTGTTATGGGGGGATCTGTGGATGACGGTCACTGTTATGGGGGGGATCTGTGGATGACGGACACTGTTATGGGGGGATCTGTGGATGACGGACACTGTTATGGGGGGGATCTGTGGATGACGGACACTGTTACAGGGGGATCTGTGGCTGGCACTGTTACGGGGGGGGGGGGGGTCTGTGGCTGGCACTGTTACAGGGGGGGATCTGCGGATGGCACTGTTATGGGCTGGGGGGATCTGTGGGTGGCACTGTTATATATGTGCCATCCACAGACCCCCCAGCCCATAACAGTGCCATCCACAGACCCCCCCAGCCCATAACAGTGCCATCCACAGACCCCCCCCAGCCCATAACAGTGACATCCACAGACCCCCCCCAGCCCATAACAGTGACATCCACAGACCCCCCCAGCCCATAACTGTGCCATCCACAGATCGCCCCCGCCTCCAGTATACAAATATAAGATGTTATATTCATTTATTGGTTATTAAACATGCCCCCTCAGTCCTATTACTACCTTACATCCTAATCGCTTCTGTAGAATTCAGGCAGCCCAAGCCGGGCGGCCGGCGCGTCTCTCACTGACGTCACTTGCCTGCGCCGCCTGCTTCATTCAGGCACATGACAAGAGTTACGCTGCCGCCCGCCTGGCCTGCCTGAATTCTACAGATGCGATTAGGATGTAAGGTAGTAATAGGACTGAGGGGGCATGTTTAATAACCAATAAATGAATATGACATCTTATATTAGTATACCGGAGCGGCGGGGCGGGGCTATACTACACTGACTGCACTGCCCCGCCGCTATTGCCAGCCCCCAGATCCTCCTCCCAGTCCCTCCCCGAGTCCCCGCTCGCTCCTACATCGCAGCTTGCGATGTAAAACGGCAAGCATTCGCCCCATAAGACGCAGGGGCATTTCTCCCCCATTTTGGGGGAAGAAAAAGTGCGTCTTATGGGGCGAAATTGACAGCCGTTCACAAGTGCCAGCAGAGACAGACTCGCGTGCCATGCCGGGCACGCGTGCCGGGGGTTGCCGACCCCTGGTTTAGAGAGACCATAAAACATTTGATTCACAGTGATGGCGTTACCCCCTGACGAAGGCACGCCGAAACGCGCGTTGGGGTAGCGCAGGCTCGGACTGGCTCACCGGGAAGCCGGTGAAATGCCCGGTGGGCCCCTTGCCTGTCTGCTTATACTATAGCCAGAGCCACCAGCAGGGCAGTTACTATACTTTCAGGCACCTGGCTGTTATCAGGTGCTGGACTGCAGCACTGGCACACATATCATTTTACTTTGGTGAAAGGGACAGCACAATACTTTGCAGCGCTTGTTCCTTTCACCAAAGTAATTAAATTCACCGACCCGACATGAGCAGAGCAGACAGCTCCCCCCCTGCAGTGTGATATTCCATCATGTGTGAGGAGGGGGCGGAGCCAGAGGAGCCGACAGCCGAGGCAGCAGCAGGAGATCATGGAGACGCTGCTCTCTGAGTCACTGTGCCTCCAGTATAAAGTTCTGTCCTCTTCTCTGGTCCCACTACTCCACACAGCAGAACTGGGGTAAGTTACTGTGGGAGGGAAGTGGGAAGTTAGGAGAGTCCTGAAGCTGCTGCCCCTGCACATCTTGTGTCCCTGTTCCAGCCCCTCACAGACCTTTTCCACCAACTATCTCACCTATACTTTATACAGGGCAAGAAGTTATGTCTCCCAGTGTCCCCCTCTTCCCTCTCATCAGTGGCATTTCACACTTTCCCAGCCCCTCACCCCCACATAATATGTAATGTCTCTGGAGCAGTGGCGTACACACAATCCATGGGGCCCAGGTGCAAAACTGAACCATGGGGCCCCCCTCCCCGTCGCCGCCCCCCCCCCCCCAACCTTCCTCCACCAGCAGCAGAGTTAGGCTACTTTCACACCTGCGTTAGGTGCGGATCCGTCTTGTATCTGCACAGACGGATCCGCACCTATAATGCAAACGCTTGTATCCGTTCAGAATGGATCCGTTTGCATTACCACGAACAAAAAAAAACAAGATAATGCAAACGGATCCGTTTTGACTTACACTAAAAGTCAATGGGGGACGGATCCGTTTTCAATTGCACCATATTGTGTCAGTGAAAACGGATCCGTCCTCATTGACTTACATTGTAAGTCAGGATGGATCCGTTTGGCTCCGCATCGCCAGGCGGACACCAAAACGAATCTGCACAGATGGATCCGCACCTATAATGCAAATGCTTGTATCCGTTCAGAACAGATCCGTTTGGCTGCAAGCAGCGTTTTGGTGTCCGCCTCCGGAGCGGAATGGAGGCTGAATGGAGTCAAACTGATGCATTCTGAACGAATCCTTATCCATTCAGAATGCATTGGGGCTGAACTGATCCGGTTTGGGGCGCTTGTGAGATCCCTGAAACAGATCTCACAAGCGGACCCAGAAACGCAGGTGTGAAAGTAGCCTAACTCTGCTATATTTCTGTAGCCTGCAACCTCTGACTGCCCAGTTGGGCTGAAACTACTACACCCAGCATGTTCTGGCAGGAATAGTAAATGGATATTGGTGCAATTCTGAGCTACTAGTCTATATAATACAATATAATACAATATAATATTATATAGACTAGTAGCTCAGAATTGCACCAATATCCATTTACTATTCCTGCCAGAACATGCTGGGTGTAGTAGTTTCAGCCCAACTGGGCAGTCAGAGGTTGCAGGCTACAGAAATATAGCAGAGCTAGTTATAAAGCCAGCCCCCATCAGACCCCACTCTGAACTCACTGACCATAAATGTTATGAGCAATTATAAGGACCTTTTTTTTTTTTTTTTTTTTACAAATCTTATCTCCACTTCCGGACCGGCACCGGCTTCTTCACGCTCTCCCGAAAGCTTTTCCGGCGCCTTCTCCCTGCTGCGTCTCGGCGTTGTTGTGCGCCTGCGCAGCCTAGGGAAACGTCATGTCTGGTGCGGCCACCCAACAGGAAATGACTAGCCACGCCGCACCCGCACGAGGAGAATCAGGGGGAGGAGACTCTCACTCAAGGAGGGTAGGGCTGGCCTGGCCTGGCACTGCAGCGCAGAAACGCAACACTGGGCGGCGGGCCCCGGGACGGCCGCCCGGGTTAAGGCTGTTTCACACGAGCGAGTCCATTGCGGGAATCACGCTCCGTGTGTGAGTGTGATCCTCCGCTCTGGACTTGCAGGAGCGCACGGCATCATCATGATTTATAATGCTATGTGCCTCTGCTTGACCTTATTTCTACAGAATCACAGCTTTATGTCGCTATGTCCAGAGCGGAGGTTCACACTCACACACGTTTGAAACACTCACTCGCTCGTGTGAAACAGCCCTTATACAGGCAGGCACAGCACTACTGCAGGGCGGGGCCAGGGGTCCACAGGCAGCTGGGCCCCCTGGAGTGCCGGGCCCGGTCGCAACTGCGACCCCTGCATGTACGCCCCTGCTCTGGAGGTTATATCAGTACTGGAGCGATATAAGAGGAGTGGCTGATATCAGTCACATAGGATGTAATGTCCCTGAAGGTTATATCAGCGTTGGAGCGTTATAAGAGGAGCGGCTGATATCAGTCACATATGATGTAATGTCTCTGGAGGTTACCGTATTTTTCGCCCCATAAGACGCACTCCCCCCCCCCCCCAAAATGGGGGAAAAATGCCCCTGTGTCTTATGGGGCGAATGCTGACATTTTTACATCGCAGGCTGCGATGTATGAGCGAGCAGGGAGGGACTGGGAGGAGGAGCTGGGGGCTGGCAATTGCGGCAGGGCTGGTGCAGTCACTGTACTCCGGCCCCGCCACTCCAGTGCTGCACTATAGAAATATAAAATGTCTCATTCAATTAACGTGATTAAACATGCCCCCCCACTTTTAATATTACCGTACACCCTAACAGCTTCTGTAGAATGCAGGGCGGGCGGCAGCATAACTCCCTGATGTCACTTGCCTGCGCCACCTACTTTATGAATCAAGCAGGCGGCGCAGGCACGTGACGTCAGTGAGTGACGCGCTGGCCGCCCGCCCGGCCTGCCTGCGTAGTACAGAAGCTGTTAGGGTGTACGGTAATATTAGGAGTGAGGGGGCATGTTTAATCACTTTTAATTGAATGAGACATTTTATATTTGTATACTGCAGCACTGGAGCGGTGGGGGGGGTTCTGTGGATGACAGTTTTATGGGGGACATCTGTGGATGGCACTGTTAAGGGGTGGGGGGGTCTGTGGATGGCACTGTTATGGGGTGGGGGGGGTCTGTGGATGGCACTTTTATGGGGTGGGGTGGTCTGTGATGGCACATCCATAACAGTGCCATCCACAGATCCCCCATAACGGTGCCATCCACAGATCCCCCATAACGGTGCCATCCACAGATCCCCCATAACGGTGCCATCCACAGATCCCCCATAACTGTGCCATCCACAGATCCCCCATAACAGTGCCATTCACAGATCCCCCCATAACAGTGCGTCATCCACAGATCCCCCCATAAGGCCTCATGCACACGACCGTTGTTGTGTTCCGTTCCGCAAAATGGGGTTCTGTTGTTCCGTTTCCGTTTTTGTTTCCTTGTGTCTTCCTTTATTTTTGGAGGATCACCAGACATGAAGGAAAGTAAAAAAAAATCTAAGTCAAGTTTGCCATGCAAATGATAGGGAAAAAACGGATGCGGACACGTGGACGTGGATTACAATCTTGTGTGCCTTCGCGTTTTTTCACGGTCCCATTGACTTGAATGGGTCCGCAAACCGTTTTCCGTGGAAAAAATAGGACAGGTTATATTTTTTTGACGGACTGGAACCACGGATCACGGACGCGGATGACAAACGGTGCATTAGCCGAGTTTTCAACAAACCCATTGAAAGTCAATGGGTCCGCAGAAAATCACGAAAAACGGAACAACGGACACGGAATAAAACAACGGTCGTGTGCATGAGGCCTAACAGTGCGTCATCCACAGATCCCCCATAACAGTGCCATCCCTAGATCCCCCCATAAGTGTCCTTCACAGATCCCCCCCATAACAGTCTCCTTCACAGATCCCCAGTAACAGTGCCATCCACAGACCACCATTAGTTCCAAACCCACCAAAAGCACACCTTTTTGGTTAAAAATTTTTTTTTTCTTATTTTCCTCCCCAAAAACCTAGGTGCGTCTTATGGGCCGGTGGGTCTTATAGGGCGAAAAATACGGTATATCAGTACTAGAGCGTTATAAGAGGAGCGGCTGATATCAGTCACATGTGATGTAATGTCTCTGGAGGTTATATCAGTGCTGGAGCGTTATAAGAGGTGGGGGTCTGACACCCGGGACTAGGGATCAACTGATATAGATTTTTTTTAGAGCCGATAACCTGTGAACTTTCAGGCCGATAGCCGATAATTTATACCAATATTTTGTGCATTTTCACAAATTCCTACACAAATCTGTTGTTAAATGAAGAGATGCCATTATATATCTAAGATTAAATATTTATACTTAATATTTTGGTGTTTTTTTTAAATTTAATAACTATCTCCCCCTTAGGGGCTAGAACCTGGATCCCTTGTCCTATTCACCCTAATAGAGCTCTATTAGGGTGAATAGGACTTCACACTTTCCCTGCTGTCCTGTGCATAGTACACATGGCAGCAGGGAGCTGACTATGGCAGCCAGGGCGTCAGTAGCGTCCTGGCTGCCATGGTAACCGATCAGAGCCCTGCAATTACACTGCTTGGGCTCTGATCAGAAGCTGCCACTGCCACCAATGAAGATAACTTGCCCATTAATTAAAATATAGCGACACCTGACCTCTATGAGAGGTAGCTGCGATCCGCGACAGTTAACCCCTCAGGTGCAGCTATATGATTCACCCGCCTCCTATATTTGAATTAATAACTGAGTTAACATCATTGGTGGCGCAATGGCCACAGCGCCTCCCCTCCTCCTCCCCTCTTGCCTCTCACTGGTGGCAGCAGCGGCACATTGGGGAGGGACTGGTTCCTTCTCCCCTGTGCTGCTGAGGGAACATTGATCGTGTTGATAGCAGCGCGATCCATGTTCGCGATTCGTTATCGGCATATCGGCAAGGTTAGATGCTGATACCGATAACTTTGAAAATCCTGAATATCGGCCGATAATATCGGTAAATCCGATAATCGGTCGATCCCTACCTGGGACCACTGCCGATCAGCTGTATGAGAAAGCACCGGGGCTCCTGTGAGCCCTGTGCCCTTCTCTGTGATTTTTCTGTGCCATGTGATGTCACGTTCAATGATCAAGTGGCCTAGGAGCAGCTCAGCCCCATAGAGGTGAAAGGGGCTGAACATGATACCAAGCGCAGCCGCTATACAATGTACGGCGCTGAGCTTGGTGAGCTGTGAGGAGGCCGAGCACTACTGCCAGCACTTCAATAAACTTATCCTTTTGAATATGCAGGAAACATTTCCTTCACTTTGGATATTGTTTAGGCTGGGAAACTGGGTGGTTCATCTAGGACATGGAATGTCCACGTGTGACTGCTGTCTAAACTACTGACAGTAAATAACAGATACAGTTATCAACTAAATGAGTTGCTTAAAGGGAGTCTGTCATCACAGTTTCACCTTTTTAACCCTTCCCATAGCTTTCGAGCAGCATTACAGTTGATAAAAACGTTACCTTTATAAGCAATCGTGGACTTATAAAACTGGCAAATCATCTTAGTAGGATATGCAAATGAGGGCTCGCAAGTGCCCAGGCGCGGCGTCAACCTCGTAGGTGCCGAGATCCCGCACCTGCGCACTGAGTCCATCGGCCGGCGCATGCGCACTGCGATGTCCATTCCTGGTACGGCATCACAGTAATTAATGCGCATGTGCCGGTAAACGGACTCAGTGCGCAGGCGCGGGATCTCGGCAAAAGAAGAAGTAAGAAGATGGGCGGGCAGAGGGAAAGGATGAGCGGGGGGAAGCGACGATAAGGCAGAGCTGCCTGGGCACCTACGAGGTTGACGCCGCCCCTGGGCACTTGCGAGCCCTCATTTGCACATCCTACTAAGATGATTTTTGCCAGTTATATAAGTCCACGATTACTTATAAAGGTAACGTTTTTATCAACTGTAATGCTGCTCGAAAGCTATGGGAAGGGTTAAAAAGGTGAAACTGTGGTGACAGACTCCCTTTAAAGAGAAACTATTTGATAGAGTGCAGTGCACAATACTGTTCTGTTTAGCATACTGTTACTGTATTGTGTGCTAAAATGCATACATTCATGTGTGCGAGACTGAAAAATGAACAAGTTATATCTCCAGCTCTAGGGTGGGCCCCCAAAATCAATTCCACTGGTGGGCCCTAGGCACCCCAGTCCGACACTGGGGTAGCACCATCCTGGTTGTTACACTTCTGGTCTTCTTTTGGTGAGTCCTTCCTGCATGTTTACCACCTTTACATTTTTTCCGTCCTTGGATGCTCACTGATCTCCGGTCTGCATTCAGTGCGGCTATTCCTTATAGCTGCTTGTCCTTATTCATCATTATCATTATCATTTTTGGTTTTTCTGCAGTTGATTAGTGACTCACCTTTCACCATGTATATGTATGTGATCTTAGGGTAGGTTATTATACCATACACATCCCTATCTGATCCTTTATATTTACGGATTTTTGACCAGTGTGTTCCTCCCAGGGTGGCGCCGTTTTCTCCTTCCCTGTTCCTTTTTGTTCCTTGTCTCCTGGCATCTCATGCATGTAATTGCATTTTTATCTGTGCTTTGTCATATAATAAAAGTCTACATTTTTACCATTTATCATCTGGCATTTTTGGCTCCATTTTCTTCCGTTTTTCTTACAATTTATATGTAGAATACAGGTGGATTATGTGTAGAATGGTTTATACAGTATAAAATAGCAGATAAGAACACTTGGGTAAATAATACAGTGTACTGTATATAAAATCGCAAATATGAAAACTTGTGTATAAAATTGCAGATATAAGCACCTATAAAAAAAATCGCATATATAAACACCTATAAAAAAATTGCATAAGATGGCTATATGAACAAGCATAGATATTTGTATATAAAATCGCAATGTAAATGGGTATAGTATAGTCCCAATCCTATAACCTGGATGGTCCTCTTACTCGATGTTGAGCAGACAATATCTACAGTTCTGACTATGGTAAGCAATGTCAATTCGAATAAAGAATATGTAGAAAAGATGACTTTTTTAGAATAAGTAATCGAATAATGGATCGGTAACAGTTGATTGTCAGTCTGCACCTCTGCTACTATGTGGCGTCCCACGGAGCGGGCAGTAGTCAACCTTACCTCCCTCTTATGGATGACTCAGGCCGTATTCGCTCGCCGTCCGAATGTGATACCCCGTGTGGTCCTGAAGGTGTCAGCTCGGCGTCCCACGTGCTCGGGTAAATTTGATTCCTGGCTGTACGGTCGAGTCTTGTTTATCAGAGGTGGTATGAAAGTTTGTAGCAAAGAAGCGCTTCTATCTTTCAAATATTCATCAATGGAAAGTCAAGAGTAGGTCCTGCGACATGGGGATCCAAACCATACGCGTTTCAAAGTGTATGCTCACTTCATCAGTGGTCATGTATTCCGCCATATCTTGCCTACTCTTATAGATCTCTAATTAGACACCTGGAATTCTGAAAGATTTGTAAAACCAATCCTGGATCACTGCTTTTTATTTAGATAATCTTGATTGTTGTCCACCTTTTAAGGTTATTTGAAAGTGGATATAATTCACAGTGGTGGGCATCCATAGGTCAAAAAACGCACCTGCGATTATGGTGTGTTTTTTATGCGTTTTCAGTGCGATTTCCCTTTTTTTGAGAAATTTTGCTTGCCAATATTATGTTTAATCATTTTACAATAGAGAGAATATTATGTTTAATCATTTTACAATAGAGAGAATCAACATATAGATATAAATGGTATAGTATACAAATTTACAATAAAAATTCTCCGACCTTGTATAGATAATGATACTTCGTGAATAGTTAGGTGTACATTGTATGAACCATAAAAATATACACATTTGTATATATAAAATGTATATATGTAAAATGTACAGTACAGACCAAAAGTTTGGACACACCTTCTCATTCAAAGAGTTTTCTTTATTTTCATGACTATGAAGGCATCAAAACTATGAATTAACACATGTGGAATTATATACATAACAAACAAGTGTGAAACAACTGAAAATATGTCATATTCTAGGTTCTTCAAAGTAGCCACCTTTTGCTTTGATTACTGCTTTGCACACTCTTGGTATTCTCTTGATGAGCTTCAAGAGGTAGTCCCCTGAAATGGTCTTCCAACAGTCTTGAAGGAGTTCCCAGAGGTGCTTAGCACTTGTTGGCCCTTTTGCCTTCACTCTGCGGTCCAGCTCACCCCAAACCATCTCGATTGGGTTCAGGTCCGGTGACTGTGGAGGCCAGGTCATCTGGCGCAGCACCCCATCACTCTCCTTCATGGTCAAATAGCCCTTACTTTCAAAGTTTTCCCAATTTTTCGGCTGACTGACTGACCTTCATTTCTTAAAGTAATGATGGCCACTCGTTTTTCTTTACTTAGCTGCTTTTTTCTTGCCATAATACAAATTCTAACAGTCTATTCAGTAGGACTATCAGCTGTGTATCCACCTGACTTCTCCTCAACGCAACTGATGGTCCCAACCCCATTTATAAGGCAAGAAATCTCACTTATTAAACCTGACAGGGCACACCTGTGAAGTGAAAACCATTTCAGGGGACTACCTCTTGAAGCTCATCAAGAGAATGCCAAGAGTGTGCAAAGCAGTAATCAAAGCAAAAGGTGGCTACTTTGAAGAACCTAGAATATGACATATTTTCAGTTGTTTCACACTTGTTTGTTATGTATATAATTCCACATGTGTTAATTCATAGTTTTGATGCCTTCAGTGTGAATCTACAATTTTCATAGTCATGAAAATAAAGAAAACTCTTTGAATGAGAAGGTGTTTCTAAACTTTTGGTCTGTACTGTATATACATAAAAAACTATTTAAAAACATTAAATAAGAAAAACATTCAATATGAGGATTTCATAAAAGTGCAAAGAATATGAACAATGTGAAAAATACAGTTGCAATAAAAAGTATGTGAACCCTTTGGAATGATATGGATTTCTGCACAAATTGGTCATAGAATGTGATCTGATCTTCATCTAAGTCACAACAATAGACAATCACAGTCTGCTTAAACTAATAACACACAAAGAATTAAATGTTACCATGTTTTTATTGAACACACCATGTAAACATTCACAGTGCAGGTGGAAAAAGTATGTGAACCCTTGGATTTAATAACTGGTTGAACATCCTTTGGCAGCAATAACTTCAAACAAACATTTCCTGTAGTTGCAGATCAGACGTGCAAAACGGTCAGGAGTAATTCTTGACCATTCCTCTTTACAGAACTGTTTCAGTTCAGCAATATTCTTGGGATGTCTGGTTTGAATCGCTTTCTTGAGGTCATGCCACAGCGTCTCAATCGGGTTGAGGTCAGGACTCTGACTGGGCCACTCCAGAAGGCGTATTTTCTTCTGTTTAAGCCATTCTGTTGTTGATTTACTTCTATGCTTTGGGTCGTTGTCCTGTGGCAACACCCATCTTCTGTTGAGCTTCAGCTGGTGGACAGATAGCCTTAAGTTCTCCTGCAAAATGTCTTGATAAACTTGGGAATTTATTTTTCCTTCGATGAGAGCAATCCGTCCATTCCCTAACACAGCAAAGCAGCCCCAAACCATGATGCCCCCACCACCATACTTCACAGTTGGGATGAGGTTTTGATGTTGTTGTGCTGTGCCTCTTTTTCTCCACACATAATGTTGTGTGTTTCTTCCAAACAACTCAACTTTGGTTTCATCTGTCCACAGAATATTTTGCCAGTACTGCTGTGGAACATCCAGGTGCTCTTATGCAAACTGTAAACGTGCAGCAATGTTTTTTTTGGACAGCAGTGGCTTCCTCTGTGGTATCCTCCCATGAAATCTATTCTTGTTTAGTGTTTTATGTATCGTAGATTCGCTAACAGGGATGTTAGCATATGCCAGAGACTTTTGCAAGTCTTTAGCTGACACTCTAGGATTCTTCTTCACCTCATTGAGCAGTCTGCGCTGTGCTCTTGCAGTCATCTTTACAGGACGGACACTCCTAGGGAGAGTAGCAGCAGTGCTGAACTTTCTCCATTCATAGACAATTTGTCTTACCGTGGACTGATGAACAGCAAGGCTTTTGGAGATACTTTTATAACCCTTTCCAGCTTTATGCAAGTCAACAATTCTTAATTGTAGGTCTTCTGAGAACTCTTTTGTGCGAGGCATCATTCACATCAGGCAATGCTTCTTGTGAAAAGCAAACCCAGAACTGGTGTGTGTTTTTTATAGGGCAGGACAGCTGTAACCAACACCTCCAATCTCATCTCATTGATTGGACTCCAGTTGGCTGACGCCTCACTCCAATTAGCTCTTGGAGATGTCATTAGTCTAGGGGTTCACATACTTTTTCCACCTGCACTGTGAATGTTTACATGGTGTGTTCAATAAAAACATGGTAACATTTAATTATTTGTGTGTTATTAGTTTAAGCAGACTGTGATTGTCTATTGTTGTGACTTAGATGAAAATCAGATCACATTTTATGACCAATTTGTGCAGAAATCCATATAATTTCAAAGGGTTCACATACTTTTTCTTGCAACTGTATATGGCATATACACTCACCTAAAGAATTATTAGGAACACCTGTTCTATTTCTCATTAATGCAATTATCTAGTCAACCAATCACATGGCAGTTGCTTCAATGCATTTAGGGGTGTGGTCCTGGTCAAGACAATCTCCTGAACTCCAAACTGAATGTCAGAATGGGAAAGAAAGGTGATTTAAGCAATTTTGAGCATGGCATGGTTGTTGGTGCCAGACGGGCCAGTCTGAGTATTTCACAATCTGCTCAGTTACTGGGATTTTCACGCACAACCATTTCTAGGGTTTACAAAGAATGGTGTGAAAAGGGAAAAACATCCAGTATGCGGCAGTCGTGTGGGCAAAAATGCCTTGTTGATGCTAGAGGTCAGAGGAGAATGGGCCGACTGATTCAAGCTGATAAAAGAGTAACGTTGACTGAAATAACCACTCGTTACAACCGAGGTATGCAGCAAAGCATTTGTGAAGCCACAACATGCACAACCTTGAGGCGGATGGGCTACAACAGCAAAAGACCCCACCGGGTACCACTCATCTCCACTACAAATAGGAAAAAGAGGCTACAATTTACACAAACTCACCAAAATTGGACTGTTGAAGACTGGAAAAATGTTGCCTGGTCTGATGAGTCTCGATTTCTGTTGAGACATTCAAATGGTAGAGTCCGAATTTGGCGTAAACAGAATGAGAACATGTATCCATCATGCCTTGTTACCACTGTGCAGGCTGGTGGTGGTGGTGTAATGGTGTGGGGGATGTTTTCTGGGCACACTTTAGGCCCCTTAGTGCCAATTGGGCATCGTTTAAATGCCATGGGCTACCTGAGCATTGTCTCTGACCATGTCCATCCCTTCATGACTACCATGTACCCATCCTCTGATGGCTACTTCCAGCAGGATAATGCACCATGTCACAAAGCTTGAATCATTTCAAATTGGTTTCTTGAACATGACAATGAGTTCACTGTTCTAAAATGGCCCCCACATTTACCAGATCTCAACCCAATAGAGCATCTTTGGGATGTGGTGGAATGGGAGCTTCGTGCCCTGGATGTGCATCCCTCAAATCTCCATCAACTGCAAGATGCTATCCTATCAATATGGGCCAACATTTCTAAAGAATGCTATCAGCACCTTGTTGAATCAATGCCACGTAGATTGAAGGCAGTTCTGAAGGCAAAAGGGGGACCAACACCGTATTAGTATGGTGTTCATAATAATACTTTAGGTGAGTGTATATGTAAAAAAGTTGTCTTACTATCATCATAAATTCCTGCTTGGATATTTTCTATATTTTTCTAGGAAGTATAGGACCGCGGCCTCACTGCAAGGGAGAATCGGAGAGTTGGAACAAACAGCTAACTACCGATTCCCCGTCGAAGCGAGGCAGCCGTCCAAGTCTATAAAAAACCAAACAGCTCCATTTCTGCATTGAGACATCCAGGTAAAAGTGTATTGAACTAAAGTTTTTCCTAGATTCCAAGCGGGACATATGACTGATATGGTCTCCATCTCTCCAATGTTTTTTTACTTGTTCAAGTGCTGCAAAAGTCATTCCTTTTGGGTCTTGATTATGGTATTGTTTAAAGTGTTGAGATAATGAATGTTTCTCATAACCCTTTTTTATATTGGATACATGTTCTGCAATACGTTTATTCAATGTTCATTTAGTTCGGCCTATGTATTGTTTCCCACATGGACATTCTATAATGTAAATGACATTCATAGAACTACAAGTAAGGAACTCCTTAATCTCATGTATGAATCCATTTTGTGTTGACGTGATTTTAAGTGTTTTACGGAAATGTTGAGATTTTGCAATTGTTGCATTTTTCACATTTAAAAAATTCTTTTAAGTTTAGCCACTTATTGATAGATTGTTTATCTGGTTATTTTTAATTGTTGGGGCTATCTTCAAACCAAGGTTCGGAGCTTTAGTGTATGCTATTTGGGGGGTGTTTGTTAATATGGGGCCAATATATTTATCTTTTAGAATAAGATGCCAATGTTGTTTAATACTTTGTCAAAGTTTCCTATATTGGCAGTTAAAGTAGAAACCATACGCATAATTCTACCATCTATCTGGTAACTTTGTTTTAGGGGAGGCCTTTTTAAAGAAAGTCTGTCTGTCCAATTGATTCACCTTCATTAGAGATTGATCTATTATATTTATAGGGTACTCTTTCGTCAGGAATTGTTCCTTCATCTTATTCACCTTTTTTTTAAATTGTTCATCTGAGTTACAGTTTCTTTTTAGTTGACGGAACTGACCTACAGGTATATTCGAAAGCCATCTTGGCAGGTGGCAACTCGAATATAATATGTACCCATTTTTGGCCACTTGGTTTTGATAAGTGGTACACATCAATCTGTCATGTTCCACTGTAATTTGTAGGTCAAGGAATTCCACTTGAGATTGACTTATATTAGCTGTAAATTGTAGGTTGTACATGTTTCTATTAAGTTCATGTAAAAATGTTTGAAGTTCAATCTCATCCTTCTGCCATATAAACAAAATATCGTCTATATAGCGTTGCCAGAGGACCAGGTCTGCCCCCAGCCTTGGAGTGATGTGGTTAATTTCCCATTGGGCCATGAACAAATTGGTGTAACTAGGGGCAAACCTGGTCCCCATGGCAGTACCCCTGATCTGAAGGTAATAGTCAGATTCAAAATTAAAACAATTGTGATCTAAAATGAATTTAACTCCCTCTGCTAAGTAATTAATTTGGTGTTCATGAAATTTTTCTCCTTGTTTTAATTGTGATTTCATGGCTTCAATGCCCTGCTCATGCTCTATTATGGTGTACAGAGAATGTATGTCAAGTGTGCCTATTATTCAATGAGGTTCAAACTTTAATTGTTCTAAAGTCTGAATGATTTGTGTGGTGTCCTTAATTTAAGATTTGATTTCTTTGACTGTTGATTGTAATAATCTGTTGATATAATGGGATAAATTAGATGTTATGGATAGAGTTGAGCAAACACCTGGATGTTCGGGTTCGAGAAGTTCGGCCGAACTTCCCGGAAATGTTCGGGTTCGGGATCCGAACCCGACCCGAACTTCGTCCCGAACCCCATTGAAGTCAATGGGGACCCGAACTTTTCGGCACTAAAAAGGCTGTAAAACAGCCCAGGAAAGGGCTAGAGGGCTGCAAAAGGCAGCAAAATGTAGTTAAATCCCCTGCAAACAAATGTGGATAGGGAAATGAATAAAAATAAAAATAAAATAAATAAAAATTAACCAATATCAATTGGAGAGAGGTCCCATAGCAGAGAATCAGGCTTTATGTCACCCAAAACTGGAAGAGTCCATTGTCAGATATTTAGGCCCCGGCATCCAGGCAGAGAAGAGAGGTCCCATAACATAGAATCTGGCTTCATGTCAGCAGAGAATCAGTCTTCATGTCATAGCAGAGAATCAGGCTTCATGTCACTCACCACTGGAACAGGCCACTGTCAGATATTTTTAGGCCCCGGCACCCAGACAGAGGAGAGAGGTCCCATAACATAGAATCTGGCTTCATGTCAGCAGAGAATCAGTCTTCATGTCATAGCAGAGAATCATGCTTCACGTCACGCACCACTGGAACAGTCCATTGTCACATATTTAGGCCCAGGCACCCAGGCAGAGGAGAGAGGTCCCATAACATAGAATCTGGCTTCATGTCAGCAGAGAATCAGTCTTCATGTCATAGCAGAGAATCAGGCTTCATATCACCCACCACTGGAACAGGCCACTGTCAGATATTTTTAGGCCCCGGCACCCTGACAGAGGAGAGGTTCATTCAACTTTGGGTTGCCCCGCAATATAATGGTAAAATGAAAATAAAAATAGGATTGAATGAGGAAGTGCCCTGGAGTACAATAATATATGGTTAAGGGGAGGTAGTTAATGTCTAATCTGCACAAGGGATGGACAGGTCCTGTGGGATCCATGCCTGGTTCATTTTTATGAACGTCAGCTTGTCCACATTGGATGTAGACAGGAGGCTGCGTTTGTTTGTAATGACGCCCCCTGCCGTGCTGAATACACGTTCAGACAAAACGCTGGCCGCTGGGCAGGCCAGCACCTCCAAGGCATAAAAGGCTAGCTCTGGCCACGTGGACAATTTGGAGACCCAGAAGTTGAATGGGGCCGAACCATCAGTCAGTACGTGGAGGGGTGTGCACAGGTACTGTTCCACCATGTTAGTGAAATGTTGCCTCCTGCTAACACGTTCCGTATCAGGTGGTGGTGCAGTTAGCTGTGGCGTGGTGACGAAACTTTTCCACATCTCTGCCATGCTAACCCTGCCCTCAGAGGAGCTGGCCGTGACACAGCTGCGTTGGCGACCTCTTGCTCCTCCTCTGCCTTCGCCTTGGGCTTCCACTTGTTCCCTTGTGACATTTGGGAATGCTCTCAGTAGCGCGTCTACCAACGTGCGCTTGTACTCGCGCATCTTCCTATCACGCTCCAGTGCAGGAAGTAAGGTGGGCACATTGTCTTTGTACCTTGGATCCAGCAGGGTGGCAACCCAGTACTCCACACACGTTAAAATGTGGGCAACTCTGCTGTCGTTGCGCAGGCCCTGCAGCATGTAGTCGCTCATGTGTGCCAGGCTGCCCAGAGGTAAGGACAAGCTGTCCTCTGTGGGAGGCGTATCGTCATCGTCCTGCGTTTCCCCCCAGCCACGCACCAGTGATGGGCCCGAGCTGCTTTGGGTGCCACCCCGCTGTGACCATGCTTCATCCTCATCCTCCTCCACCTCCTCCTCATCCTCGTCCTCCAGTAGTGGGCCCTGTCTGGCCACATTTGTACCTGGCCTCTGCTGTTGCAAAAAACCTCCCTCTGAGTCACTTCGAAGAGACTGGCCTGAAAGTGCTAAAAATGACCCCTCTTCCTCCTCCTCCTCCTGGGCCACCTCCTCTTCCATCATCGCCCTAAGTGTTTTCTCAAGGAGACATAGAAGTGGTATTATAACGCTGATAACGGCGTCATCGCCATTGGCCATGTTGGTGGAGTACTCGAAACAGCGCAACAGGGCACACAGGTCTCGCATGGAGGCCCAGTCATTGGTGGTGAAGTGGGGCTGATCCGCAGTGCGACTGACCCGTGCGTGCTGCAGCTGAAACTCCACTATGGCCTGCTGCTGCTCGCACAGTCTGTCCAGCATGTGCAAGGTGGAGTTCCACCTGGTGGGCACGTCGCATATGAGGCAGTGAGCGGGAAGGCCGAAGTTACGCTGTAGCGCAGATAGGCGAGCAGCGGCAGGATGTGAACGCCGGAAGCGCGAACAGACGGCCCGCACTTTATGCAGCAGCTCTGACATGTCGGGGTAGTTGCGAATGAACTTCTGCACCACCAAATTCAGCACATGCGCCAGGCAAGGAATGTGCGTCAAATCGGCTAGTCCCAGAGCTGCAACGAGATTTCGCCCATTATCGCACAACACCAGGCCGGGCTTGAGGCTCACCGGCAGCAAACACTCGTCGGTCTGTTGTTCTATAGCCCGCCACAACTCCTGTGCGGTGTGGGGCCTGTCCCCCAAACATATGAGTTTCAATATGGCCTGCTGACGTTTACCCCGGGCTGTGCTGAAGTTGGTGGTATAGGTGTGTGGCTGACTGGATGAGCAGGTGGAAGAAGAGGAGGAGGAAGCCGAGTAGGAGGAGGAGGCAACAGGAGGCAAAGAATGTTGCCCTGCGATCCTTGGCGGCTGAAGGACGTGCGCCAAACAGCTCTCCGCCTGGGGCCCAGCCGCCACTACATTTACCCAGTGTGCAGTTAGGGAGATATAGCGTCCCTGGCCGTGCTTACTGGTCCACGTATCTGTGGTTAGGTGGACCTTGCCACAGAGGGCGTTGCGCAGTGCACACTTGATTTTATCGGATACTTGGTTGTGCAGGGAAGGCACGGCTCTTTTGGAGAAGTAGTGGCGGCTGGGAACAACATACTGTGGGACAGCAAGCGACATGAGCTGTTTGAAGCTGTTTGTGTCCACCAGCCTGGATGACAGCATTTCATAGGCCAGTAGTTTAGAAATGCTGGCATTCAGGGCCAGGGATCGAGGGTGGCTAGGTGGGAATTTACGCTTTCTCTCAAATGTTTGTGAGATGGAGAGTTGAACGCTGCCGTGTGACATGTTGAGATGCTTGGTGACGCAGGTGGTGGTGTTGGTGGTACATCCCATGTTTGCTGGGCGGCAGGTGCCAACGTTCCTCCAGAGGCGGAGGAAGAGGCAGAGGCGGCAGCAGCAGAAGAGGCCGAGGCGGCAGCAGCAGAAGAGGTAGCAGGGGGAGCCTGAGTGACTTCCTTGTATTTAAGGTGTTTACTACACTGCAGTTCATGCTTTGCATGCAGGTGCCTGGTCATGCAGGTTGTGTTAAGGTTCAGAACGTTAATGCCTCGCTTCAGGCTCTGATGGCACAGCGTGCAAACCACTCGGGTCTTGTCGTCAGCACATTGTTTGAAGAAGTGCCATGCCAGGGAACTCCTTGAAGCTGCCTTTGGGGTGCTCAGTCCCAGATGGCGGCGGTCAGTAGCAGGCGGAGTCTCTTGGCGGCGGGTGTTCTGCTTTTGCCCACTGCTCCCTCTTTTGCTACGCTGTTGGCTCAGTCTCACCACTGCCTCTTCCTCCGAACTGTGAAAGTCAGTGGCACGACCTTCATTCCATGTGGGGTCTAGGACCTCATCGTCCCCTGCATCGTCTTCCACCCAGTCTTGACCCCTGACCTCCTGTTCAGTCTGCACACTGCAGAAAGACGCAGCAGTTGGCACCTGTGTTTCGTCATCATCAGAGACGTGCTGAGGTGGTATTCCGATGTCCTCATCATCAGGAAACATAAGTAGTTGTGCGTTAGTGCATTCTATCTCTTCCACCCCTGGGGAAGGGCTAGGTGGATGCCCTTGGGAAACCCTGCCAGCAGAGTCTTCAAACAGCATAAGAGACTGCTGCATAACTTGAGGCTCAGACAGTTTCCCTGATATGCATGAGGGGGTGATGTGACAGACTGATGGGCTTGGTTTTTATGCGCCATCTGTGCGCTTTCTGCAGAAGACTGGGTGGGAGATAATGTGAACGTGCTGGATCCACTGTCGGCCACCCAATTGACTAATGCCTGTACCTGCTCAGGCCTTACCATCCTTAGAACGGCATTGGGCCCCACCAAATATGGCTGTAAATTCTGGCGGCTACTGGGACCTGAGGTAGTTGGTTCACTAGGACGTGTGGCTGTGGCAGAACGGCCACGTCCTCTCCCAGCACCAGAGGGTCCACTAACACCACCACGACCATGTCCGCGTCCCTTACTAGATGTTTTCCTCATTGTTACCGTTCACCACAATAAGAAAAATATTATTCGGGCCAATGTATTGAATTCAAATTCAGGCCTTTTTTTACAGACACCTAACACTATCTGGCTATCTATTTAGGTACCGTATTACACTAGGCACAGGCACACCAGTAATGACAGATTTAGCTGAATATAAATTTGAGGCCTATTATTTAGGCGCTGGGTGACAGGTATACGTTTACGGACAGAATTAGACTTGGATCTGCACAGTAGCGTGTGTGTGAAGTTATTGAGAATTACCCTATCAGCACCTTGAATCTAATATACCCTTTTAGGGATAGATTTAAAGTAGGCCTGATACAGCAGAAACCACTAATTTAGAGAATTGCAAAATTGGGAATTGTATTTCAACCCAGAACAAAAACTGTGCTTTGACGGACACTAAATAACTTGACCAGCTAAAGCAGTAATGACAGATTTGGATGAATATAAATGTGAGGCCTATTTTTTAGGCGCTGGGTGACAAGTATACGTTTAATCACAGAATTAGACTTGGATCTGCACAGTAGCGTGTGTGTGAAGTTATTAAGAATAACTTGGTGACAGGCTCAGCTTGACCCTGATGTAGGATAAAGCCAAAAAATAACCACACTATTGATGGTTAAATGCACTTTGTGACAGGCTCAGATTGCCCCTGATGTAGTATATGGCCAAAAAAATAACCACACTATTGATGGTTAAATGCACTTGATGACAGCTTGACCCTGATGTAGGATATAGCCAAAAAATAAGCACACTATTGATGGTTAAATGCACTTAGTGACAGGCTCAGCTTGCCCCTGATGTGTTATATGGCCAAAAAATAACCACACTATTGATGGTTAAATGCACTTGATGACAGCTTGACCCTGATGTAGGATATAGCCAAAAAATAAGCACACTATTGATGGTTAAATGCACTTTTTGACAGGCTCAGCTTGCCCCTGATGTAGTATATGGCCAAAAAATAACCACACTATTGATGGTTAAATGCACTTGATGACAGCTTGACCCTGATGTAGGATATAGCAAAAAATAACCACACTATTGATGGTTAAATGGACTTGGTGGCAGCTTGTGCTGGCGCACCACAAGCCACAAAATGGCCGCCGATCAACCCAGAAAAAAGTGAAAGAAAAACGCTCTGGGCAGCCTAAAAACAGTGAGCAATTGAATAGCAGCAGTTCAATGATCTACAGCTGTAGATCGATCACTGAATGAAGTCTTTTGGAGGAGTTAATCACTGCCTAATCTCGCCCTAACGTCGCAGCTGCAACTTCTCCCTACACTTTTATCAGCATAGTGACGTGCAGCGCTACGTGACCCAAGCTTATATAGAGGCTGGGTCACATGCTGCACTGGCCAATCACAGCCATGCCAATAGTAGGCATGGCTGTGATGGCCTCTTGGGGCAAGTAGTATGATGCTTGTTGATTGGCTGCTTTGCAGCCTTTCAAAAAGCGCCAAGAAAGCGCCGAACACCAAACCCGAACCCGGACTTTTACGAAAATGTTCGGGTTCGGGTCCGTGTCACGGACACCCCAAAATTCGGTACGAACCCGAACTATACAGTTCGGGTTCACTCATCTTTAGTTATGGATCCAATTCCGGAGATAATTGGACGTCCTGGAGGATTGGTTTGATCTTTATGTAATTTTGGTATGCAATAAAAAATTGGTGTTCTCTGCTGTGTATTTAATATAAAATTGTGTTCTTGATCTGATAAAATTTGATTCTGCAGCCCTTTTTCACAAAGATCTTTTATTTCCTGATTAAATTCTTTGATGGGTACTCCTTTAAATTTTTTATATGTAGTCATGTCTGAAAGTTGTCTTTTACATTCTTCACTGTATTTTTTTGCTTCTAAAATCACAATAGGCCCTCCTTTATCTGCAGGTCTGATCACAATATCTGTGTCCGTTTGTAAGTCTTTGCTTTGATTTCACCCATAGTCAGATTATTTTTTCTACTCAAGGTATCTTTCATCTTTCTCAGATCGGTTTCCACATTTTTTATAAAAGCTGCCATCTCGTAGCTGATTTCCTGCCTTGGGAATTTCCTTGATTTAGGTCGTAATTTTGTGTGTTGAAACTTACTTGGTTCAAATGTGTTGTGGGTAATGGGATTTTTTAAATTGTATTTTTTTAAACATAACTTTCTTATAAATTTCTATATTCCCACATAAACATAAAATCTATTCATCCTTGCAGTGGGAGCAAATTTAAGACCCTTATTTAACAGTTTCTTTTGTGTATCTGTTAAAACTACCGGACTCAGATTAACTATGGCATCGTGATCTATCGTCTCAATGGTCCCTTGTTTCTTCTGGTTCTTTTTCCCTCGTCCCCTCCGTAATTTCTTCTTACCTCTTCCTGTGTTTGTTCTCTGTGGTGTTGGTCATGTGAGTGATCTTGTCTGTGATTTGTATTTCGGAGTTCCGTGTGTCTCCCTCATTTGGTTGACATTGTGTTGGTGATCTAGATTGGGTTCTCGATCCTGATTCCCAATTCTGTGTCTTGAATTCTGTTGTGTTACACTGTACTAGGGATGTTGTGTCCTGGAGTGTCTGTTCGGTTCCCTGTGTCTTAAATTGCATGGATAAATCAATGGTGATATTGAATGATGAGTTCTTTCGGGTGTTCGTGATGGTGTCCTCCCATTTCCTGACTTGTGATGTGGGGGAGTTCCGTCTAAAAATGGTTGTCTAAAAGTGTTTCGAACCTATTAGAAATTGGGACTGTGTATTTGGTAATTTGGCTTTTTTTTTGATTAATCTCCTCATTTTGTAGGTTATGTGTATCATGTTCATTTTCATTTTGTGATTCTAATCTATTTCCATATCTATATTTTTTAGTTTTTTTAAATATTATTTCTTGTTCCACCCTATCTAATCCTTTACATAGTCTATCTTGCCACAGATCATACTCTTCATTCTTTGGTAGTTTTTCAATAATGTATCTCAATTTATAAATTTTTTCTGTTATGTCTTCAAGGATCTGGATCCTTCGTTTAACTACCATTTGGGTCAGGGCTATAGATTGTGTTAATAAAAGGGAATCCCATTCTTTATTAAATTCTATGCTGTTTAAATCTTGTGCTGGGTTTTTGTACAGCATAAGTCCTTTGGGGACGCTGTTGTGCTCTATATACTGGTTTAATGATCTGATCTCCCATCTCTGTCTTAGTTGTTTCTGTAGGAGATTTTCTAATTCTTTAAACAGCTCAGATGTACTTCTATTTATTTCTGAATCTCCTATTTAGCTCTCAGAACACAGAGACACTAAAACATCATTTTTTTATTTCAAATATGCCATTATTGTGTTAAAGTGAAATAAAAAAATAAAAGTGAACATATTAGGTATTGGCGCGTCCGTAACAACATGCTCGATAAAAATATCACATGATCTAACCCCTCAGGTGAACACCGTAAAAAATAAAAAGAGTGCCAAAAAGCTTTTTTTTTCACCTTACATCACAAAAAGTGCAACACCAAGTGATCAAAAAGGCATATGCCCCCAAAAATAGTACCAATAAATCTGGCACCTTAACCCCCAGTTTCCAAAATAGGGTCACTTTTTGGGAGTTTCTACTGTAGGGGTGCATCAGGGGGGCTTTAAATGGGACATGGCATCTAAAAACCAGTCCAGCAAAATCTGCCTTCCAAAAACCATACGACGTTCCTTTTCTTCTGCGCCCTGCCGTGCGCCCTTACATCAGTTTACAACCACATGTGGGGTGTTTCTGTAAACCGCAGAATCAGGGTAATAAATATTGAGTTTTGTTTGGCTGTTAACCCTCAATGTGTTAAAGAAAAAAATTTAATAAAATGGAAAATCAGCAAAAAAAGTCAAATTTTAGAAATGTATTCTCCATTTTCCTTTAATTCTTGTGGATCACCTAATGGGTTAACAAAGTTTGTAAAATCAGTTTTGAGTAACTTGAGGGGTATAGTTTCTACAATGGGGTCGTTTATGGGAGTATCCACTATGTAAGCCTCACAAAGTGACTTCAGATCTGAACTTAAAAAGGTCCTTAAAAAGTGGGTTTTAGAAATTTTCTTAAAAATTTTAAGAATTGCTCCTAAACTTCTAAGCCTTCTAACGTCCTAAAAAAATAAAATGACGTTTGCAAAATGATGCCAACATAAAGTAGACATATGGGGAATGTTAAGTAATAAATGTTTTATGAGGAATCACTTTCTGTTTTAAAAGCAGAGAATTAGAAATTTAGAAAATTGTGAATTTTTCAAACTTTTTGGTAAATTTGGGATTTTTTCATAAATAAAGGTGAAATATATATCATGAAGTAGAATTTGTCACGATAAAACAATCTCAGAATGGCTTGGATAAATAAAAGTGTTCCAAAGCTATTACCATATAAAGTGACGCATGTCAGATTTATAAAATTTGACCTGGACACCGAAGCATCAATGACCCTTGGTCATGAAAGGGTTAAAAAAATACTATTTTAAGAATCCCATTACCCACAACACATTTGAACCAAGTAAGTTTCAACACACGGAATTACGACCTAATTCAAGGAAATTCCCACGGCAGGAAATCAGCTACGAGATGGCAGCTTTTAGAAAAAATTTGGAAACCGATCTGAGAAAGATGAAAGATACCTCGAGTAGAAAAAATAATCTGACTATGGGTGAAATCAAAGCAATTAAAGACTTACATAATGGACACAGATATTGTGATAATACCTGCAGCTAAAGGAGGGCCTATTGTGATTTTAGAAGCTAAAAAATACAGTGAAGAATGTAAAAGACAACATTCAGACAGGACTAGATATAAAAAATTGAAAAGAGATCCCATCAAAGAATTTAATTAGGAATTAAAAGATCTTTGTGAAAAAGGGCTGCAGAATCAAATTTTATCAGATCAAGAACACAATTTTATATTAAATACACAGCAGAGAAAACCCGTTTTTTTTATTGCATACCAAAATTACCTAAAGATCAAACCAATCCTCCAGGACGTCCAATTATCTCCGGAATTGGATCCATAACATCTAATTTATCCCATTATATCGACAGATTATTACAACCAACAGTCAAAGAAATCAAATCTTATATTAAGGACACCACACAAATCATTCAGACTTTAGAACAATTAAAGTTTGAACCTCATTGGATAATAGGCACACTTGACGTACATTCTCTGTACACCATAATAGAGCATGAGCAGGGCATTGAAGCCATGAAATCACAATTAAAACAAGGAGGAAAATTTCATGAACACCAAATTAATTACTTAGCAGAGGGAGTTAAATTCATTTTAGATCACAATTGTTTTAATTTTGAATCTGACTATTACCTTCAGATCATGGGGACCAGGTTTGCCCCTAGTTACGCCAATTTGTTCATGGCCCAATGGAAAATGAACCACATCACTCCAAGGCTGGGGGCAGACCTGGTCCTCTGGCAACGCTATATACACAATATTTTTTTTATATGGCAGAAGGATGAGATTGAACTTCAAAATTTTTTACATGAACTTAATAGAAACGTGTACAATCTACAATTTACAGCTAATATAAGTCAATCTCAAGTGGAATTCCTTGACCTACAAATTAAAGTGGAACATGACAGATTGATGTGTACCACTTATCAAAAACCAGTGCCCAAAAATGGGTACATATTATATTCGAATTGCCACCTGCCAAGATGGCTTTTGAATATACCTGTAGGTCAGTTCCCTCAACTAAAAAGAAACTGTACCTCAGATGAACAATTAAAAAAAAGGCGAATAAGATGAAGGAACAATTCCTGACGAAAGAGTACCCTATAAATATAATAGAACAATCTCTAATGAAGGTGAATCAATTGGACAGACAGACTTTCTTTAACCCCTTAAGGACTCTATTTCACCTTAAGGACTTGGCCATTTTTTGCAAATCTGACCAGTGTCACTTTAAGTGCTGATAACTTTAAAACGCTTTGACTTACCCAGGCCGTTCTGAGATTGTTTTTTTCGGCACATATTGTACTTCATGACACTGCTAAAATTGGGTCAAAAAAGTTAATTTTTTTGCATAAAAAAATACCAAATTTACCCAAAATTTGGAAAAACTTGCAAATTTCAAAATTTTTGTTTCTCTACTTATGCAATACATAGTAATAACCCCAAAAATTTGGATGACATTACATTTCCCATATGTCTACTTCATGTTTGTATCATTTTGGGAATGGCATAAAATTTTTTGGGGATGTTACATAGCTTAGAAGTTTAGGAAGTTGAGCAAATTTTTAAATTTTTCCGAAATTTTCCAAATCCCACTTTTTATGGACCAGTCCAGGTCTGAAGTCACTTTGTGAGGCTTACGTAATAGAAACCACCCCAAAATGACCCCATTTTAGAAACTACAGTCGTGGCCAAAAGTTTTGAGAATTACATAAATATTGGAAATTGGAAAAGTTGCTGCTTAAGTTTTTATAATAGCAATTTGCATATACTCCAGAATGTTATGAAGAGTGATCAGATAAATTGCATAGTCCTTCTTTGCCATGAAAATTAACTTAATCCCAAAAAAACCTTTCCACTGCATTTCATTGCTGTCATTAAAGGACCTGCTGAGATCATTTCAGTAATCGTCTTGTTAACTCAGGTAAGAATATTGACGAGCACAAGGCTGGAGATCATTATGTCAGGCTGATTGGGTTAAAATGGCAGACTTGACATGTTAAAAGGAGGGTGATGCTTGAAATCATTGTTCTTCCATTGTTAACCATGGTGACATGCAAAGAAACGCGTGCAGCCATCATTGCGTTGCATAAAAATGGCTTCACAGGCAAGGATATTGTGGCTACTAAGATTGCACCTCAATCAACAATTTATAGGATCATAAAGAACTTCAAGGAAAGAGGTTCAATTCTTGTTAAGAAGGCTTCAGGGCGTCCAAGAAAGTCCAGCAAGCGCCAGGATCGTTTCCTAAAGAGGATTCTGCTGCGGGATCGGAGTGCCACCAGTGCAGAGCTTGCTTAGGAATGGCAGCAGGCAGGTGTGAGCGCATCTGCACGCACAGTGAGGCGAAGACTTTTGGAAGATGGCCTGGTGTCAAGAATGGCAGCAAAGAACCCACTTCTCTCCAAAAAAAACATCAGGGACAGATTGATCTTCTGCAGAAAGTATGGTGAATGGACTGCTGAGGACTGGGGCAAAGTCATATTCTCCGATGAAGCCTCTTTCCGATTGTTTGGGGCATCTGGAAGAAGGCTTGTCCGGAGAAGAAAAGGTGAGCGCTACCATCAATCCTGTGTCATGCCAACAGTAAAGCATCCTGAGACCATTCATGTGTGGGGTTGCTTCTCATCCAAGGGAGTGGGCTCACTCACAATTTTGCCCAAAAACACAGCCATGAATAAAGAATGGTACCAAAACACCCAACATCCAACAGCAACTTCTTCCAACAACAGTGAAGAACAATGCATTTTCCAGCACGATGGAGCACAGTGCCATAAGGCAAAAGTGTTAACTAAGTGGCTCGGGGACCAAAACGTTGACATTTTGGGTCCATGGCCTGGAAACTCCCCTGATCTTAATCCCATTGAGAACTTGAGGTCAATCCTCAAGAGGTGGGTGGACAAACAAAAACCCACTAATGCTGACAAACTCCAAGAAGTGATTATGAAAGAATGGGTTGCTATCAGTCAGGAATTAGCCCAGAAGTTGATTGAGAGCATGTCCAGTCGAATTGCAGAGGTCCTGAAAAAGAAGGGCCAACACTGCAAATACTGACTCTTTGCATAAGTGTTATGTAATTGTCGATAAAAGCCTTTGAAACGTATGAAGTGCATGTAATTATATTTCACTACATCACAGAAACAACTGAAACAAAGATCTAAAAGCAGTTTAGCAGCAAATTTGTGAAAACTAATATTTGTGTCATTCTCAAAACTTTTGGCCACGACTGTACACCCCTCAAGGTATTCAAAACTAATTTTTTAAACTTTGTTAACCCTTTAGGTCTTCCACAAGACTTCATGGCAAAATGGACATAAAATTTAAGAATTTAATTTTTTTTGAAGATTTTCCAATATAATCCATTTTTTCCAAGAACAAAGTAAGAAAGTACACCCCTCAAGGTATTCAAAACGGGGTTTACAAACTTTGTTAATCCTTTAGGTGTTCCACAAGAGTTAATGGGAGAAACAATTTTGGAATTTCTATTTTTTGGAAAATTTTCCATTTTAAACCTTACTTTATTACTGGAAAAAATGGGTTAACAGCCAAACAAAACTCAATATGGGGTGCCCTGATTCTGTAGTTTTCAGAAACACCCCATATGTGGTCGTAAACTACTATTTGGCTAAACGGCAGGACATAAAAGAAGGGGAACGCCATATGGTTTTTGAAATGCAGATTTTGCTGGACTGGTTTATTTACACCATGTACCCTTTCAAGCCCCCTGATGCACCCCTAGAGTAGAAACTCCATAAAAGTGACCCCATCTAGGAAACTACGGGATAAGGTGGTTGTTGTTTTGGGACTATTTTAGGGTAAATATGTTTTTGGTTGCTCTATTACATTTTTTTGAGGCAAGGTAACAAAAAATTAAAATTCTAAAATTGTTTCTACATTTGCTATTAAGTTTTGTGGAACATTTAAAGGGTTAAAAAAGTTTGTAAAGTAACTTTTGAATACCTTGAGGGGTGTAGTTTCTTATATGGGGTCACTTCTTTGGAGTTTCTAGTCTAGGCTACATCAGGGGGGCTTCTAATGGGACATGGTGTAAATAAACCAGTCCATCAAAATCTGCCATCCAGAAACCATATGGCGTTCCCTTCGTTCTATGCCCTGGCGTGTGGCTATATAGCCATTTACGACCACATATGGGGTGTTTATGCAAACTACAGAATCAGGGCAATAAATAATTAGTTTTGTTTCGCTGTTAACCCTTGCTTTATTACCAGAAAAAAAGGATTCAAATGGACATTTTGCCAAAAAATGGGTGTTTTGGCACCGTTTTTATTTTATATTTTTAACGATGTTCATCCGAAATGTTTGGTCAAATGTTATTTTTATAGGGCAGATTCTTACGGACGCGGCGATACCTAATGTGTCTACATTTTAAAATGTATTTCGATTTTACACTATATTATCATCTTAGGAACAAAAAAAAATTATTTTAGTATCTCCATAGCCTGGGAGCAAAAAATTTTTTTTTCTGTTGGGCGACTATCTAATGTAGGGGCTAATTTTTTGCGGGATAAGATGGCAGTTTTATTGCCACTAATTGGGGTGCATATGACATTTTGATCGCTCGTTTTTACACTTTTTGTGATGTTAGGTGACAAAAAATGGCTTTTTTTTTACACGTTTTTTTTTTTTTTAACGCTGTTCATCCGGGAGGGTTGGGTTAAATGTTCTTTTTTATAGAGAAGATTTTTACAGACGCGGTGATGCCCAATATGTATGGCTCTCAGACTTTTGAAACACTAAGCAGGCATCCTCAAACTGCGGCCCTCCAGATGTTGTAAAACTACAATTCCCACCATGCCCTGCTGATAGCTGTAGGTTGTCTGGGCATGCTGGGAGTTGTAGTTTTACAACATCTGGAGGGCCGCAGTTTGAGTATGCCTGCACTAAAACTAATATTTTTGGGGAAAAAAATTGTTTCCGTGTCTCCAAAGTCTGAGAGCCATAGTTTTTTATGTTCTCTAGGGGACTGTTGGGCATTATAAAAATGTAGTACTCCATGGAAGTGTGATACTCCCTGAAACAATCGATAACGCAGAGGCCCGGATGATCGGGGCACGTGTCACATTGAGTGGTGGTGTCCTTCCGTATCCCCCTCCTGCGACACACTCTGCACTTTTTTGGGGGTTTGTCCCTTCTTTCCAGTATGGGGGACCACACCTGGAAAATGTTGGCCAGGGACGATCCGGGCGCCTCCAATTCCCGAGGTACTCCGGCCTGCTCTTTCCCTGTCCGAAAACATCAGGGCCTTGAGGACTGCCTCATAGAATTGGACGAATGTCCCTGTGCTGCCAGCGCTTCGGGATAGTACAAAAGAGTTGTACAAGGCAACCTGCACCAAGTAGACCGCAACTTTTTTGTACCATGCCCGGGTTTTGCGCATGGCATTATATGGCTTGAGGACTTGATCAGAGAGATCAACTCCTCCCATATACCGTTTGTAGTTGACGATACAATTGGGCTTGAGGACCGTTGCCGCGGTACCTCGCACAGGGACAGGGGTGATGCTGTTACCGTGGATTGTGGACAGTATAAGGACATCCCTCTTGTCCTTATACCTGACCAGCAACAGGTTTCCACTGGTAAGGGCACGGGTCTCACCCCTGGGGATATGTACCTGGAGGGGGTGGGCAGGGAGGCCGCGTAGATTTTTCCGCACGATCCCTCAAGCGGACATGGATCTGGCGGCAAGGGACCTGAACAAGGGGATACTAGTATAAAAGTTATCCTTGTACAGGTGGTAACCCTTATCTAGCAGTGGGTGCATAAGGTCCCACACGAGTTTCCTGCTAACACCCAGAGTGGGGGGACATTCTGGGGGTTCAATACTGGAATCTCGCCCCTCGTACACACAAAATTTGTAAGTGTACCCTGAGGTACTCCCCCAAATTTTGTACATTTTCACGCCATACCTCGCCCGCTTAGTGGGAATGTATTGGCGGAAACTGAGTCTTTCCTTGAACGCAATGAGAGACTCATCAACCGCGACCTCCCTTCCAGGTACGTAGGCCTGCGCAAATTTGGCCCCGAAGTGATCGATGACCGGCCGTATCTTATACAGACGTCATGGGCAGGATCACATCGGGGGGGAAGGGGGACATGCTGCATTATCTGAATAATGCAGACATTTCCGGATGGCCTAAAACCGGGGACGTGTCATGGCCATACTGTAGAGTGGGGTCTGGTAGAGGACGTCCCCACTCCAGTATTGCCTGACACTGGGTTTTTGCACTAGACCCATGTGATGCACGAGGCCCCAAAATGTCCTCATCTCGGCTGCACTGACCGGCGTCCAGCCACCGGGTCTAGCCAAAAAGGAGCCTGGGTGCTGAGCAACGAACTGTTGGGCGTACAGGTTTGTCTGCTCCACCATCAGATTCACAAATGGGTCACTGAAAAAAAACTTATAAAGTCCATTTCAGTGAAGCCCACTGTGGGAATCTGGATTCCTGGATTGCCAAAAAAATCCGGAATCTCGGGCTCAAAATCCACTGGGGGACACCAGCTAAGTTCACCGGTAGGGGGCTCTGGTGGGGGCTGGGGGGGGGCAAGTGGCAGTGGTGGGTCTAGGGTCTCACTGCTAAGTGCTGTGGACCCCAACCACCAGAAACAAAAAATCAGATAAAGTGTTTTTTTTCCCCTAACTTTTCCCTTCTATCCCTGCCTAATGGTGCCTCTCCCTCACTGACCCTAACCTACCTGGAGGGTGATGGGTGCAGGAGGGTGATGGGTGCAGACGGGGGTATCGCAGGAGCTGGTGAGGACGGTGCAGGTGCAGCAGCAGGAAGAGGAGGGGAGAGAGGAGCGCCGGGAGTTTGAATCTCCCGCCTCTCTCAAGCACCAATTAGCACCATGGACAGCACCCATCAGCACCGCCGAATGGACCGGAAACGCAGCAAACCGCAGGTCTGAATTGACCTGCGGTTTGTTGCGATCGCCAATGCGAGGGTATCACATGACCCCCCCCCCCTCGACGTTGTGACAGGATGCCTGCTGAATGATTTCCGATTAACCCCCGCCGCACCGCAATCGTGTTTTAAAGTTAGGATGTACCGGTACACCCTGGGTCCTTAAGGACTCGGGAAACAGGGCGTACTGGTACGCCCTAAGTCCCTAAGGGGTTAAAAAGGCCTCCCCTAAAACAAAATTACCAGATGAAGTAGAAACCATACGCATAATTCTACCATTTAACTGCCAATATAGGAAAATTGAACAAAGTATTAAACAACATTGGCATCTTATTCTAAAAGATAAATATATTGGCCCCATATTAACAAACACCCCCCAAATAGCATACACTAAAGCTCCGAACCCTGGTTTGAAGATAGCCCCAACAATTAGAAATAACCAGATAAAGAAACAATCAATAAGTGGCTAAACTTAAAAGGATTTTTTAAATGTGAAAAATGCAACAATTGCAAAATCTCAACATTTCTGAAAAAAACACTTAAAATCGCGTCAACACAAAATGGATTCATACATGAGATTAAGGAGTTCCTTACTTGTAGTTCTATGAATTTCATTTACATTATAGAATGTCCATGTGGGAAACAATACATAGGCCGAACTAAACGAACATTGAAAAAACGTATTGCAGAACATGTATCCAATATAAAAAAGGGTTATGAGAAACATTCATTATCTCAACACTTTAAACAATACCATAATCAAGACCCACAAGGAATGACTTTTGCAGCACTTGAACAAGTAAAAAAACATTGGAGAGATGGAGACCATATCAGTCATATGTCCCGCTTGGAATCTAGGAAAATATTTGAGTTCAATACACTTTTACCTGGATGTCTCAATGCAGAAATGGAGCTGTTTGGCTTTTTATAGACTTGGACGGCTGCCCCGCTTCGACGGGGAATCGGTAGTTAGCTGTTTGTTCCAGCTCTCCGATTCTCCCTTGGAGTGAGGCCGCGGTCCTATACTACCTAGAAAAATATAGAAAATATCCAAGCAGGCATTAATGATGATAGTAAGACAACTTTTTTACATATACAGTACAGACCAAAAGTTTGGACACACCTTCTCATTCAAAGAGTTTTCTTTATTTTCATGACTATGAAGGCATCAAAACTATGAATTAACACATGTGGAATTATATACATAACAAACAAGTGTGAAACAATGAAAATATGTCATATTCTAGGTTCTTCAAAGTAGCCACCTTTTGCTTTGATTACTGCTTTGCACACTCTTGGCATTCTCTTGATGAGCTTCAAGAGGTAGTCACCTGAAATGGTCTTCCAACAGTCTTGAAGGAGTTCCCAGAGATGCTTAGCACTTGTTGGCCCTTTTGCCTTCACTCTGCGGTCCAGCTCACCCCAAACCATCTCGATTGGGTTCAGGTCCAGTGACTGTGGAGGCCAGGTCATCTGGCGCAGCACTCCATCACTCTCCTTCATGGTCAAATAGCCCTTACTTACAAAGTTTTCCCAATTTTTCGGCTGACTGACTGACCTTCATTTCCTAAAGTAATGATGGCCACTCGTTTTTCTTTACTTAGCTGCTTTTTTCTTGCCATAATACAAATTCTAACAGTCTATTCAGTAGGACTATCAGCTGTGTATCCACATGACTTCTCCTCAATGCAACTGATGGTCCCAACCCCATTTATAAGGCAAGAAATCCCACTTATTAAACCTGACAGGGCACACCTGTGAAGTGAAAACCATTTTTAGGGGACTACCTCTTGAAGCTCATTAAGAGAATGCCAAGAGTGTGCAAAGCAGTAATCAAAGCAAAAGATGGCTACTTTGAAGAACCTAGAATATGACATATTTTCAGTTGTTTCACACTTGTTTGTTATGTATATAATTCCACATGTGTTAATTCATAGTTTTGATGCCTTCAGTGTGAATCTACAATTTTCATAGTCATGAAAATAAAGAAAACTCTTTGAATGAGAAGGTGTGTCCAAACTTTTGGTCTGTACTGTATATGCTATATATTTTTCACATTTTTCATATTCTTTGCACTTTTCTGAAATCCTCATATTGAATGTTTTTCTTATTAAATGTTTTTAAATAAAGTTTTTTACATATATGCATTTTACATATATAAATTTTATATATACAAATGTGTATATTTTTATGGTTCATATTTTTATGGTTCATACAATGTACACCTAACTATTCATGAAGTATCATTATCTATACAAAGTCGGAGAATTTTTATTGTAAATTTTTATACTATACCAATTATGTCTATATGTTGATTCTCTCTATTGTAAAATGATTAAACATAATATTCTTTCTATTGTAAAATGATTAAACATCATATGGGCAAGCAACATTTCTCAAAAAAAGGGAAATCGCACTGAAAACGCATCAAAAACGCACCATAATCGCAGGTGCGTTTTTTGACCTATGGATGCCCACCAGTGCGAATTATATCTCCTATAGAGGATTTTTCAAATAACCTTAAAAGGTGGACAATAATCAAGATTATCTAGATAAAAAGCAGTGATCCAGGATTGGTTTTACAAATCACTCAGAATATTTGAAAGATAGAAGCGCTTCTTTGCTATGAACTTTCATACCACCTCTGATAAACAAGACTCGACCGTACAGCCAGGAATCAAATTTACCCAAGCACGTGGGACGCCGAGCTGACACCTCAGGATCACGCGGGGTATCGCATTCGGATGGCGAGCGAATACGGCCTGAGTCATCCATAGGAGGGAGGTGCTATTACGTGGGACGCCACGTAATAGCGGAGGTGCAGACGGACAATCAATTACCGATCCATTATTCTAAAAAAGTCATCTTTTCTACAACTTCTTTATTCGAATTGACATTGCTTACCATAGTTAAAACTGTGGATATTGTCTGCTCAACATCGAGTAAGGGGATCATCCAAATACCATCCTTAGGTTATAGGATTGGGACTATACCATACCCATTTACATTGCAATTTTATATACGAATATCTATGCTTGTTCATATAGCAATCTTATGCGATTTTTTTATAGATGTTTATATTAGCAATTTTTTATAGGTGCTTATATCTGCAATTTTATACACAAGTTTTCATATTTGCGATTTTATATACACTGTATTATTTACCCAAGTGTTCTTATCTGCTATTTTATACTGTGTGAACCATTCTACACATAATCCACCTGTATTCTACAAATAAATTGTAAACTCGTGGTGTCAAAGGTCGAGTGCCAGTCACATTATTCTACATTAAATTTTTGTTTCTTCTCTTGACCGGGTGGGTCAACACTTGACTAGAGCACCTATCCATACCTCCAATTGGGTGAGCCTCTATTCCTTCCTTTTTCTACAATGGATTAAAAACATGGCTAACGAAATCCACCCTCTTGGGAAAAAAAATAAATAAATATAAAAATTCGATAACACGTGGTCGTCACAGGTGTTGAATTCCTCCGAGGTCCCAAACATTAGGCATTAACCGGACAGAAAAGAACAAGTAATTATGTGGCTGGAGATATATTAGAAGGTCATTCAATATCAATTTTACTGCAGGCCAGTATAGTACAGGCCCCAAACATTATTCAATCACCTTACAGAAAAGAACAATTGATAATGTGGCTGGAGGTACATTAGGCGGTCACCGTATAACTATTTTTCTGTTGGCCAGTTAGATTACAGGCCCCAAAAATTATGCATTCACCGTACATAAATGATCAAGTTATTATGTGGTTGGAGGTATATTAGACGGCCATTAAATATCATATTTACTGCAGGCCAGAGTAGTACAGGCCCCAAACATTAGTCATTGGATATCAATTTTACTGCAGGCCAGTACAAATAGATGTTAAATACATACGTTTAAAAGAACAAAAAATATAAAATTGGATTAAAAACATGGCTAAGAAATCCCCCCATCTTGAAAAAAAACCAAATGATAATAGTTGAAATTCGATAACACGTGGTCGTCACAGGTGTTGAATTCCTTAGAAGTCCCAAAGATTTGGCATTTACCGGACAGAAAAGGCCGCTTTTATGCCGCTGTTTTACCTAAGACAGGGAAAATTATTTGTTCTGGGTGGTGGCGGATATTTGTGGGCTGTCATGAGGAACTTCAATTAAACGTGGTCGTCACAGGTGTTGAATTCCTCCGAGATCCATGCCTCATTCATTATTAGAAATGTGAGGTAGTCTACACTGTCGTGAGCTAGGCAAGTGCTCTTATCAGTCACGATTTCCTCTGCTGCGCTGAATGTCCTTTCAGACAGGATACTCAACGAGGGGCAAGCCAAGAGTTCCATGGTAAATTGTGCCAGCTCTGGCCACAGGTCAAGCCTGCACACCCAGTAGTCAAGGGGTTCCTCGCTTCTCAGAGCGTCCACATCGGTCGTTAACCCGATGTAGTCGGACACCTGTCCGTCTAGGCATTCCCTGAGGCTGAATCCGGAGGGCGGCTGTCGATAAGTTGGCTGCAAGAATGATCTCATATCTGAAGTGACCAACACATCTCTAAACCGACCTCTTCTTGCATGTGCTGTAAATTTTTTACTCGCAACTGTTTCTCTGTGGGTGGAAATTCCTCTGTCAGCGCCCGCAACAGCAGAATGCAGCATCTCTCACAACAAGGCCTGAAAATGCTGCATTCTGACAGCCCTCTGTGATGCTGGTAACATGTCCGCCATTTTGTGTTTGTATCGGGGGTCTAAGTACATTGCCACCCAGTTCTGCTCCTTGCCCTTTATGCTTATTATACAGGGGTCCCTCTTCAAACACTGGAGCATGAAGGCCCCCATTTGCACTAAATTGGAAGCGGTGGAGCGGCCTGGCTCCTGCTCATCGCCCAGGAAAATGTCGTCCTCTGTCTCCTACCCCATCTACGGACAACACCAGGGATCCCAGAAAAGTTTAAAGCCTGCTCGTCTTGCTCCACCTCCCCCTCCTCCCCCCAGGCACCATCCTCCTCTGACTCCTCTTCAGACTTCTGCTGACTTGTCTCAGATGGAGTAGCCCCCCTTTCCCCAGGAGTTCATTCAGCATTGTGAGTTCCTCATCTTCATGCTCCTGCTCCTCGACGGCTTGATCAATGACACAACGATGTCACTGATGGTGCCCTGGCTGTGACTGACCAGTTTAGTGATCTCATCAAATGGCCTCAGAGGTCTGCATGCGTCACGCAAGAGCAGCCACTGGCGCGGTGAGCAAAAACCAAGCTCCCCAGAACCCGTCCTGCCGCAGAGTACATACAGGTAGTCGTTAACGGCACGTTTCTGCTGAAGAAGCCTATCAAGCATATACAAGGTGGAGTTCCAGCGCGTTGGGTAGTCACAAATAATACGTCTGACGGGCAAGTGGTGACGCCGCTGAAGCAAGGCGAGCTGTGGCCGTGTAAGATCTTCTAAAATGGCCAAAGATTTTCCTGGCCTGCCGCAAGACATCCTGGACCCCGGGGTATTTGGCAACGAAACGCTGCACGACTAAGCTCAGGACGTGTGCCATGCACAGCACGTGTGTCATTTTGCCCTGTTTCAGCGCGCTCAGCAGATTGGCACCGTTGTCGCACACCACTTTACCAACTGTTAAATTAAGCAAGGTTAGCCACTGATCGGCCTGTGACCGCAGAGTTTAAAGGAGTGCAGGACCGGTGTGGCTCTTGGCTTCCAGGCACAACAGCCGCAGCACTGCATGGCAACTTATCACCTGGCACGTCAAATTGGTTCTGGGGAACTTGGGGGGTGCAGTGGAAGAGGCGGTAGAAGTGGAAAAGGAGGAGTCAGCCGAGGAGGAGATGGAGGATGAAGTAGGAGGAGGAGAAGAAGAGGCAGGCCTGCATGCAATCCGTGGTGGTAACACCCAATCCACAGGGGGGCCACGGGTTACATGCTTGATGTCCGTCAGAAGGTTTACCCAGTGGGCAGTAAAAATTATGTACCTTCCCTGCCCGTGTTTGCTAGACCACGTGTCTGTGGTGTGGGGGGGTTAGCTCTTCTCCGGGGGTCATTCTCACAGGTTACTTAACCAGACACGGATATACTGTCCAAACTTTGCATTTATTGTGGAACACCAGCAACAACAAACAATAGCACAAAACAAATACCTGCCCGGCTGGGCTCTAACTAAACATAGGGTAGAATCCCTGACTCCCCTATAGAGTGCTGTTCAGACACGTCATAACCTTCCGCTTTCTCAGCTAGCCCAGCAGCCTCCAGGCTGTAGCAAACGCAAGTCCCTTTTGGGGGATTGTGGTCCAGCAGTCCTCCCGACTCTGACCTTGTGGCCCTTGTACCGCAGGCGTCACTGCGTCCCCCAAATTCCAGGCTGTCACTTAGCCTCGTGGTCCCTCAGCCTAGCCCAGCTGAGACCACACAGACAGAGCCTCCAGGCCTCTGTCTACAGGTAACACACTCCCACCTTGCTGACACTCTGGGAGGTGCTTTATGCCAGGCTGAGTACCTCCAGCCGGTCTCACCTGTGGTGGAACAGGGGTGTGGACCGCACTATCAACCCCTTCCTTGCCTCCAACCTGCGTGAGACCTGTCACTGTCTCACAGTGGTCAGATGTATCTTGGCACCCACACTGTGTGCCAGAGATATATTAACTTGCCGCTGAACGTGGCCATATAGTTCAAGGATGCCTTTCTGGGAGAAATATTTCCTTCCAGGGACCTTCCATTGCGGTGTGCCAATGGCCACAAATTTTCTAAAGCCCTTCGAGTCCACCAATTTATATGGCAGTAGTTGGCGGGCTAGCAGTTCCGACAAGCCAGCAGTCATTCGTTGGGCAAGAGGATTATCCGTCGTCATAATTTTTTTACGCTCAAACATTTGGGCCACGGAAGCCTGCCTTGTGCCAGATGAACGCAACAACCTCATGGTGGAAGGTGGAGTGGAGGACAAATGGCATGAGAGAGGAGAAGGAGAAGAGGCAGGACGTGGAGCACCGGAGTGTGGCTTTGTGGGTTCTGACTGCTCCCAATGGGCTCCCAAGGTAATGAGAGGCCAGGTGCCTTCTTAAAGCGGTCATCCCTAGGTGAGTGTTGGGCTTACCGCGACTTGTGTTGACAGCACAGGCTGCAGATAGCAACACTATTATCAGCAGCTGACACATAAAAAAAAATCCCACACCACGGAGCCATGTGCCGGCATCCTGGGAGCGCAAGATGTGACCGTGCATGGTGGATGACTTGCTTCAGATACATTTGCAGTCTGCTTTTTGCCTCCTGTGCACTGCGAGTTCTGCCTGCTTCTCCTCTTTCTCCTCCCTATCTGCTGCTCCATCTCTACTTCTGAGCTCCCCTCCTCTTCCTCTCTTGTGGGCACTGATGTGACGTCCATCGACACGTCATCATCGTCACCTTCACCAATACTGACATTAGAGATCTTGGAGTAGGCAGCAACAGCAGGGACCACCCTCCTTGGGCTGATCTGGGTACTGTCGTCAGACCGCTGGGTGGCGGCCGTTGCTACCTCCTCTTCCTCATCCGATGCCAAGAATGGCTGCACAACAGTAAGGTCTGGAAATTGATAGGAAAATAATTCCTACTGACTCGAGCGGAGATGCTATGGTGGTGGTGGTGATGTCTTTGGGGGTGCACACAGCAGAGAGGGAGGAGTATGCTGATACAGAGGATGAGGAGGGTGCAGAAGCGCAAGGCTGAGTGAGCCACTGAACCAACTCTGGTGCATCCTTTAACGTAATTGCACGCACCTTCTCCAACTTCCCACTTTTCAAAAGGTGCCTGTGAGAAAAATTCCCTATAGAAGAGCATTATTTGTGGAAGAAGATACAATATCACACCCCTGCCTCAATCACTTTTTTGGGGGGGCAACTGGTATATCACACCAGCTGCAATTAGTTGTTCTAATGGCGTTTGTCCCTCTCTATAGCTGTAGTATCTCAGCAGAACCGCACACAAATGTAGCACAATACAAATGCACTATATAGAAATTATATTTTAGGTATATCACACCCCTGCCTCAATCAGATTTTTTGGGGGGCAACTCGTATTTCACACCAGTTGCAATTAGTTCTTCCAATGGAGTTTGTCCCTCTGTATAGCTGCGGTATCTCAGCAGAACCGCACACAAATGCAGCACAATAAAATTGCACTACGGTGTATATAGAAATTATATTATAGATATATCACACCCCTGCTTCAATCCGATTTTTTGGGGGGCAACTGGTATATCACACCAGTTGCAATTAGTTGTTCCAATAACGTTTGTCCCTCTGTATAGCTGCGGTAACTCAGCAGAACTCACACAAATGCACTATATAGAAAGTATATCACACCCCTGTTTCATTCAGATTTTTTGGGGGGCAACTGGTATATCACACCAGTTGCAATTAGTTGCTCCAATGTCGTTTATCCCTCTGTATAGCTGTAGTATCTCAGCAGAACCGCCAACAAATGTAGCACAATACAATCGCACTATATATAAATTATATTATAGGTATATCACACCCCTGTCTCAATCAGATTTTTTGGAGGGCAACTGGGATATGACACCAGTTGCAATTAGTTGGTCCAATGGCGTTTGTCCCTTTTGTATAGCTGCTGTATCTCAGCAGAACCACACAGAAATGCTGTACTATACAAATGCACTATATAGAAATTATATTATAGGTATATCACACCCCTGCCTCAATCAGATTTTTGTGGGGGCAACTGGTATTTCACACCAGTTGCAATTAGTTCTTCCAATGGAGTTTGTCCCTCTGTATAGCTGCGGTAAGTCAGCAGAACTCACACAAATTCTGCACTATACAAATATATAGAAAATATATCACACCTAGGGATAAGCGAACCCGAACTGTATAGTTCGGGTTCGTACCGAATTTTGGGGTGTCCGTGACACGGACCCGAACCCGAACATTTTCGTAAAAGTCTGGGTTCGGGTTCGGTGTTCGGCGCTTTTTTGGCGCTTTTTGAAAGGCTGCAAAGCAGCCAATCAACAAGCGTCATACTACTTGGCCCAAGAGGCCATAACAGCCTTGCCTACTATTGGCATGGCTGTGATTGGCCAGTGCAGCATGTGACCCAGCCTCTATATAAGCTTGGGTCAATGTAGCGCTGCACGTCACTCTGCTGATTCAAGCATAGGGAGAGGTTGCTGCTGCGACATTAGGGCGAGATTAGGCAGATTAACTCCTCCAAAAGACTTAATTCAGTGATCGATCTCCAGCTGTGGATCATTGAAGTGCTGATATTGAATTGCTCACTTTTTTTAGGCTGCCCAGAGCGTTTTTATATCACTTTTTTCTGGGGTGATCGGCGGCCATCTTGTGGCTTGTGGTGCGCCAGCACAAGCTACCACCAAGTGCATTTAACAATCAATAGTGTGGTTATTTTTTGCTATATCCTACATCAGCTGCAGGCTGAGCCTGTGTCACCCAAGTGCATTTAACCATCAACAGTGTGGTTATTTTTTGGCCATATACTACATCAGGTGCAGGCTGAGCCTGTGTCACCCAAGTGCATTTAACCATCAACAGTGTGGTTATTTTTTGGCCATATACTACATCCGGTGCAGGCTGAGCCTGTGTCACCCAAGTGCATTTAACCATCAACAGTGTGGTTATTTTTTGGCCATATACTACATCAGGTGCAGGCTGAGCCTGTGTCACCCAAGTGCATTTAACCATCAATAGTGTGGTTATTTTTTGGCCATATACTACATCAGGGGCAAGTTGAGACTGTCACCCAGCGCCTAAAAAATAGCCCTGACATTTATATTCCTCCAAATCAGTACTGTTTTAGCTGGTCAAGTTATTTGTAGTGACCGTAAAAGCACAGTTTTTGTTCTGGGTTGAAAAACTATTCCCAAATTTGCCATTCTCAAAATTAGTAGTTTCTGCTATATCAGGCCTACTTTAAATCTATCCCAAAAAGGGTATATTAGATTCAAGGTGCTGATAGTGTCATTCTGAAAAACTTAACACACACGCTACAGTGCAGATACAAGTCTAATTCTGTGATTAAAGGTATACCTGTCACCCAGCGCCTAAAAAAAAACCCTGACATTTATATTCCTCTAAATCAGTACTGTTTTAGCTGGTCAAATTATTTGTAGTGACCGTAAAAGCACAGTTTTTGTTCTGGGTTGAAAAACTATTCCCAAATTTGCCATTCTCAAAATTAGTAGTTTCTGCTATATCAGGCCTACTTTAAATCTATCCCAAAAAGGGTATATTAGATTCAAGGTGCTGATAGTGTCATTCTGAAAAACTTAACACACACGCTACAGTGCAGATACAAGTCTAATTCTGTGATTAAAGGTATACCTGTCACACAGCGCCTAAAAAATAGCCCTGACAATTATATTCCTCCAAATCAGTACTGTTTTAGCTGGTCAAATTATTTGTAGTGGCCGTAAAAGCACAGTTTTTGTTCTGGGTTGAAAAACTATTCCCAAATTTGCCATTTTCAAAATTGTGGTGAACGGGAACAATGAGGAAAACATCTAGTAAGGGACGTGGACGTGGACATGGTCGTGGTGGTGTTAGTGGACCCTCTGGTGCTGGGAGAGGACGTGGCCGTTCTGCCACAGCCACACGTCCTAGTGTACCAACTACCTCAGGTCCCAGTAGCCGCCAGAATTTACAGGGATATTTGGTGGGGCCCAATGCCGTTCTAAGGATGGTAAGGCCTGAGCAGGTACAGGCATTAGTCAATTGGGTGGCCGACAGTGCATCCAGCACGTTCACATTATCTCCCACCCAGTCTTCTGCAGAAAGCGCACAGATGGCGCATGAAAACCAAGCCCATCAGTCTGTCACATCACCCCCATGCATATCAGGGAAACTGTCTGAGCCTCAAGTTATGCAGCAGTCTCTTATGCTGTTTGAAGACTCTGCTACCAGGGTTTCCCAAGGGCATCCACCTAGCCCTTCCCCAGGGGTGGAAGAGATAGAATGCACTAACGCACAACCACTTATGTTTCCTGATGATGAGGACATGGGAATACCACCTCAGCACGTCTCTGATGATGACGAAACAAAGGTGCCAACTGCTGCGTCTTTCTGCAGTGTGCAGACTGAACAGGAGGTCAGGGATCAAGACTGGGTGGAAGACACAGGGGACGATGAGGTCCTAGACCCCACATGGAATGAAGGTCGTGCCACTGACTTTCAGAGTTCGGAGGAAGAGGCAGTGGTGAGAGCGAGCCAACAGCGTAGCAAAAGAGGGAGCAGTAGGCAAAATCAAAACACCCGCCGCCAAGAGACTCCGCCTGCTACTGACCGCCGCCATCTGGGACCGAGCACCCCAAAGGCAGCTTCAAGGAGTTCCCTGGCATGGCACTTCTTCAAACAATGTGCTGACGACAAGACCCGAGTGGTTTGCACGCTGTGCCATCAGAGCCTGAAGCGAGGCATTAACGTTCTGAACCTTAGCACAACCTGCATGACCAGGCACCTGCATGCAAAGCATGAACTGCAGTGGAGTGAACACCTTAAAAACAAGGAAGTAACTCAGGCTCCCCCTGCTACCTCTTCTGCTGCTGCCGCCTCGGCCTCTTCTGCTGCTGCAGCCTCGGCCTCTTCCTCCGCCTCTGGAGGAACGTTGGCACCTGCCGCCCAGCAAACATGGGATGTACCACCAACACCACCACCTGCGTCACCAAGCATCTCAACCATGTCACACGGCAGCGTTCAGCTCTCCATCTCACAAACATTTGAGAGAAAGCGTAAATTCCCACCTAGCCACCCTCGATCCCTGGCCCTGAATGCCAGCATTTCTAAACTACTGGCCTATGAAATGCTGTCATTTAGGCTGGTGGACACAGACAGCTTCAAACAGCTCATGTCGCTTGCTGTCCCACAGTATGTTGTTCCCAGCCGGCACTACTTCTCCAAGAGAGCCGTGCCTTCCCTGCACAACCAAGTGTCCGATAAAATCAAGTGTGCACTGCGCAACGGCATCTGTGGCAAGGTCCACCTAACCACAGATACGTGGACCAGTAAGCACGGCAAGGGACGCTATATCTCCCTAACTGCACACTGGGTAAATGTAGTGGCGGCTGGGCCCCAGGCGGAGAGCTGTTTGGCGCACGTCCTTCCGCCGCCAGCACAGCCCGGGGTAAACGTCAGCAGGCCGTTCTGAAACTCATATGTTTGGGGGACAGGCCCCACACCGCACAGGAGTTGTGGCAGGGTATAGAACAACAGACCGACGAGTGGTTGCTGCCGGTGAGCCTCAATCCCGGCCTGGTGGTGTGCGATAATGGGCGAAACCTCGTTGCAGCTCTGGGACTAGCCGGTTTGACGCACATCCCTTGCCTGGCGCATGTGCTGAATTTGGTGGTGCAGAAGTTCATTCGCAACTACCCCGACATGTCAGAGCTGCTGCATAAAGTGCGGGCCGTCTGTTCGCGCTTCCGGCGTTCACACCCTGCCGCTGCTCGCCTGTCTGCGCTACAGCGTAACTTCGGCCTTCCAGGTCACCGCCTCATATGCGACGTGCCCACCAGGTGGAACTCCACCTTGCACATGCTGGACAGACTGTGCGAGCAGCAGCAGGCCATAGTGGAGTTTCAGCTGCAGCACGCACGGGTCAGTCGCACTGCGGAACAGCACCACTTCACCACCAATGACTGGGCCTCCATGCGAGACCTGTGTGCCCTGTTGCACTGTTTCGAGTACTCCACCAACATGGCCAGTGGCGATGACGCCGTTATCAGCGTTACAATACCACTTCTATGTCTCCTTGAGAAAACACTTAGGGCGATGATGGAAGAGGAGGTGGCCCAGGAGGAAGAGGAGGAAGAGGGGTCATTTTTAGCACTTTCAGGCCAGTCTCTTCGAAGTGACTCAGAGGGAGGTTTTTTGCAACAGAAGAGGCCAGGTACAAATGTGGCCAGACAGGGCCCACTACTGGAGGACGAGGAGGAGGAGGAGGTGGAGGAGGATGAGGATAAAGCATGTTCACAGCGGGGTGGCACCCAAAGCAGCTCGGGCCCATCACTGGTGCGTGGCTGGGGGGAAACGCAGGACGATGACGATATGCCTCCCACAGAGGACAGCTTGTCCTTACCTCTGGGCAGCCTGGCACACATGAGCGGCTACATGCTGCAGTGCCTGCGCAACGACAACAGAGTTGACCACATTTTAACGTGTGCGGACTATTGGGTTGCCACCCTGCTGGATCCCCGGTACAAAGACAATGTGCTCACCTCACTTCCTACACTGGAGCGTGATAGGAAGATGCGCGAGTACAAGCGCACGTTGGTAGACGCGCTACTGAGAGCATTCCCAAATGTCACAGGGGAACCAGTGGAAGCCCAAGGCGTAGGCATAGGAGGAGCAAGAGGTCGCCAATGCAGCTGTGTCACGGCCAGCTCCTCTGAGGGCAGGGTTAGCATGGCAGAAATGTGGAAAAGTTTTGTCACCACGCCACAGCTAACTGCACCACCACCTGATACGAAACGTGTTAGCAGGAGGCAACATTTCACTAACATGGTGGAACAGTACCTGTGCACACCCCTCCACGTACTGACTGATGGTTCGGCCCCATTCAACTTCTGGGTCTCCAAATTGTCCACGTGGCCAGAGCTAGCCTTTTATGCCTTGGAGGTGCTGCCTTTTGTCTGAACGTGTATTCAGCATGGCAGGGGGCATCATTACAGACAAACGCAGCCGCCTGTCTACAGCCAATGTGGACAAGCTGACGTTCATAAAAATGAACCAGGCATGGATCCCACAGGACCTGTCCATCCCTTGTGCAGATTAGACATTAACTACCTCCCCTTAACAATATATTATTGTACTCCAGGGCACTTCCTCATTCATTCCTATTTTTATTTTCATTTTACCATTATATTGCGGGGCAACCCAAAGTTGAATGAACCTCTCGTCTGTCTGGGTGCCGGGGCCTAAATATGTGACAGTGGCCTGTTCCAGTGGTGGATGACGTGAAGCCTGATTCTCTGCTATGACATGAAGACTGATTCTGTGCTGACATGAAGCCAGATTCTCTGTTACGGGACCTCTCTCCTCTGTCTGGGTGCCAGGGCCTAAATGTGTGACAGTGGCCTCTTCCAGTGGTGGGTGACGTGAAGCCTGATTCTCTGCTATAACATGAAGACTGATTCTGTGCTGACATGAAGCCAGATTGTCTGTTACGGGAACTCTCTCCTCTGCCTGGGTGCCTGGGCCTAAATATGTGACAGTGGCCTGTTCCAGTGGTGGGTGACGTGAAGCCTGATTCTCTGCTATGACATGAAGACTGATTCTGTGCTGACATGAAGCCAGATTCTCTGTTACGGGACCTCTCTCCTCTGTCTGGGTGCCAGGGCCTAAATGTGTGACAGTGGCCTCTTCCAGTGGTGGGTGACGTGAAGCCTGATTCTCTGCTATGACATGAAGACTGATTCTGTGCTGACATGAAGCCAGATTCTCTGTTACGGGACCTCTCTCCTCTGTCTGGGTGCCAGGGCCTAAATGTGTGACAGTGGCCTCTTCCAGTGGTGGGTGACGTGAAGCCTGATTCTCTGCTATGACATGAAGACTGATTCTGTGCTGACATGAAGCCAGATTCTCTGTTACGGGACCTCTCTCCTCTGTCTGGGTGCCAGGGCCTAAATGTGTGACAGTGGCCTCTTCCAGTGGTGGGTGACGTGAAGCCTGATTCTCTGCTATGACATGAAGACTGATTCTGTGCTGACATGAAGCCAGATTCTCTGTTACGGGACCTCTCTCCTCTGTCTGGGTGCCGGGGCCTAAATATGTGACAGTGGCCTGTTCCAGTGGTGGGTGACGTGAAGCCTGATTCTCTGCTATGACATGAAGACTGATTCTGTGCTGACATGAAGCCAGATTCTCTGTTACGGGACCTCTCTCCTCTGTCTGGGTGCCAGGGCCTAAATGTGTGACAGTGGCCTCTTCCAGTGGTGGGTGACGTGAAGCCTGATTCTCTGCTATAACATGAAGACTGATTCTGTGCTGACATGAAGCCAGATTCTCTGTTACGGGAACTCTCTCCTGTGCCTGGGCCTAAATATGTGACAGTGGCCTGTTCCAGTGGTGGCTGACGTGAAGCCTGATTCTCTGCTATGACATGAAGACTGATTCTGTGCTGACATGAAGCCAGATTCTCTGTTACGGGACCTCTCTCCTCTGTCTGGGTGCCAGGGCCTAAATGTGTGACAGTGGCCTCTTCCAGTGGTGGGTGACATGAAGCCTGATTCTCTGCTATGACATGAAGACTGATTATGTGCTGACATGAAGCCAGATTCTCTGTTACGGGACCTCTCTCCTCTGTCTGGGTGCCAGGGCCTAAATGTGTGACAGTGGCCTCTTCCAGTGGTGGGTGACGTGAAGCCTGATTCTCTGCTATGACATGAAGACTGATTCTGTGCTGACATGAAGCCAGATTCTCTGTTACGGGACCTCTCTCCTCTTTCTGGGTGCCAGGGCCTAAATGTGTGACAGTGGCCTCTTCCAGTGGTGGGTGACGTGAAGCCTGATTCTCTGCTATGACATGAAGACTAATTCTGTGCTGACATGAAGCCAGATTCTCTGTTACGGGACCTCTCTCCTCTGTCTGGGTGCCAAGGCCTAAATATGTGACAGTGGCCTGTTCCAGTGGTGGGTGACGTGAAGCCTGATTCTCTGCTATGACATGAAGACTGATTCTGTGCTGACATGAAGCCAGATTCTCTTTTACGGGACCTCTCTCCTCTGTCTGGGTGCCAGGGCCTAAATGTGTGACAGTGGCCTCTTCCAGTGGTGGGTGACGTGAAGCCTGATTCTCTGCTATAACATGAAGACTGATTCTGTGCTGACTTGAAGCCAGATTCTCTTTTACAGGACCTCTCTCCTCTGTCTGGGTGCCAGGGCCTAAATATGTGACAGTGGCCTGTTCCAGTGGTGGGTGACGTGAAGCCTGATTCTCTGCTATGACATGAAGACTGATTCTCTGCTGACATGAAGCCTGAATCTCTGTTACGGGACCTCTCTCCTCTGCCTGGGTGCCTGGGCCTAAATATGTGACAGTGTCCTCTTCCAGTGGTGGGTGACGTGAAGCTTGATTCTCTGCTATGGGACCTCTGTCCAATTGATATTGGTTAATTTTTATTTTTTTATTTTTTTTTTAATTCATTTCACTATCCACATTTGTTTGCAGGGGATTTACCTACATGTTGCTGCCTTTTGCAGCCCTCTAGCTCTTTCCTGGGCTGTTTTACAGCCTTTTTAGTGCCGAAAAGTTCGGGTCCCCATTGACTTCAATGGGGTTCGGGACGAAGCTCGGGTCGGGTTCGGATCCTGAACCCGAACATTTCCGGGAAGTTCGGCCGAACTTCTCGAACCCGAACATCCAGGTGTTCGCTCAACTCTAATCACACCCCTTCCTCATTCAGATTTTTTTGTGGGCAACTGCTATATCACACCAGTTGCAATTAGTTGTTCCAATGGCATTTGTCCCTCTGTATAGCTGCGGTATCTCAGCAGAACCGCACACAAATGCTGCACTATACAAATGCACTATATAGAAATTATATCTATATTACAACCCTGCCTCAATCAGTTTTTTGGGGGGGAAACTGGTATATCACACCAGTTGCAGTTGTTCCAATGGCGTTTGTCCCTCTGTATAGCTGCGGTTTTTCAGCAGAACCGCACACAAATGCTGCACTATACAAATGTACTATATAGAAATTATAGGTATATCACACCCCTTCCTCAATCAGATTTTTTGGGGGGCAACTAGTATATCCCTGTAGGGGCACTACTTATTGTAAACTAAAAGGTATAAACTTTATTAAATCAATTAAAATATGGTCTCTGGTAAACCATAACCCCACAATACATTAAAACTCTCAGGTACTGTGCTGGTTTCTAGGTGGCTTTTTCTAATCCCCTCAACAATGTTGCAAGAGGGGGGGGGGGCGTGAGTGGCTACACCTTCTACTGTTTATTGCAGTTGCAATGTTCTGAGTGTAATAGGTCCTTACTAGGAGGTTTGGATTGGTTTGATCCTAAATCAATGAATTATCCTGGGATTATATGTATTCTTGTCTCCAGGATCTTCACTCATATGTGCATTGCTTATTCACTGCATCTTTATTGCCAATTAGGCTGTAGCATTGACACACTCCCTCATGCAATTGTATTCATTGCATGTTGCGTACTAAATATATTTCTATGTACTCAAGACCAGACCACTAGTAACCTGCCTAAAAATAAATGCGCCTAACACTAGTCCCCACCCGACATGTTTCGCTGCGATGCCAGGGGTTCGGGGTATTAGCGTCGGCGCGCTGCGGAGGACCAACTTTTATTAGCTAAGCCACACCCTGTGTTTGCTGACGGTCCCTGTTTCTATTGGCCGCAGCAAAGGGGAGTGTGACGTAAGTGGAATGCGTCCGTCGGTGCATGGTCCCCCCCCCGCACTGGTATGATGCGATCACTACATAATCACCATGCACCGACGGACTCATTCCACATAACGTCACACCCCCCCTTTGCTGCGGCCAATAGAAACAGGGACCATCAGCAAACACAGGGTGTGGCTTAGCTAATAAAAGTTGGTCCTCCGCAGCGCGCCGACGCTAATACCCCGAACCCCTGACGAAGCGGCATCGCGGTGAAACATGTCGGGTGGGGACTAGTGTTAGGCGCATTTATTTTTAGGCAGAGTGTGTCAATGCTACAGCCTAATTAGCAATAAAAATGCAGTGAATAAGCAATGCACATATGAGTGAAGATCCTGGAGACAAGAATACATATAATCCCAGGATAATTCATTGATTTAGGATCAAACCAATCCATACCTCCTAGTAAGGACCTATTACACTCAGAACATTGCAACTACAATATACAGTAGGAGGTATAGCCACTCACGTCCCCCCCCCCTCTTGCAACATTGTTGAGGGGATTAGAAAAAGCAACCTAGAAACCAGCACAGTACCTGAGAGTTTTAATGTATTGTGGGGTTATGGTTTACCAGAGACCATATTTTAATTGATTTAATAAAGTTTATACCTTTTAGTTTACAATAAGTAGTGCCCCTACAGGGATTTTCGGTCTTGTGACCAGTTGTATATTGAAGGTTTACCTCCCGAGGGTCTCTACTAGAGCCCATATAGAAGTGCAACTAGTATATCACACCAGTTGCAATTAGTTGTTCCAATGGCAATTGTCTGTCTGTATAGCTGCAGTATCGCAGCAGAACCACACACAAATGCTGCACCATACAAATGCACTATATAGAAATTATATTCTAGGTATATCGCACCCCTGCCTCAATCAGATTTTTTTGGGGGCAGCTGGTATATCACACCAGTCGCAATTAGCTGTTCCAATGGCGTTTGTCCCTCTGTATAGCTGCGGTATCTCAGCGGAACCGCACACAAATGCAGCACAATACAAATTAACTATATAGAAATTATATTATAGGTATATCACACCCCTACCTCAATCAGATTTTTTGGGGGGTAACTGATATAGCACACCAGTTGCAATTAGTTGTTCCAATAGCGTTTGTCCCTCTGTATAGCTGCAGTATCGCAGCAGAACCGCAAACTGCTGCACAATACAAATGCACTATAATATACTTTCTATGTTGGAAAGTATATTATAAGCATATTACACCCCTCAGTATGTCACACCTATTGATAACACACCTATTCCAGTCCTTAAAAGGACTAGCATTTGGTGTCTCTAACAGTCTGTCCCTGCTCCACACAGCAACCTCTCCCTACACTGGCAAAAAACAGAATGTAAAATGGCGGCCAGATCAGGTTTATTTATAGTGTAGGGGGTGTGTCCATTTACTGAAACGTCACAATTGGCTGTCCTGTCCCACCTGATGGATGTGTCATGGGTCAAAGTTCTGCACAATGCAAAGAATATGGCGCCGGCGGGCATCGCCATATGTTCGCCTGTTCGGCAAACAGCGAACGAGCAAAGTTCGCCAAAAAACGACCACCGGGCAAACCACAATGCCATCTCTAGGGGGCATTGCAGTAACATATGGCAGTGCCAAATCCAGTGAGCTCAGACAGGCTGTTCTCTGCCAGCACAGCCTGCTGGAGCTAATAACACTAGCGTAAAACTAGCCTTACTGTACAAATTATGTTAACAGGAATTAAATCAAAATGGAGGTGAAATGTGAACATTTCTATTTATTCCACTTTTCCTGTAATGCAGCAAGGGTTAACAGCAAAACAACTCCAAATGTTTATTATTAGAGATGAGTGAATTTCTCAAAAATTCTATTCGGCCGGTTCACCGAATCTTCTGAAAAAATGTGCTTTTATCCGAATTTATTTGCGGCGAATCGTTTTAAAAAACGGCTATTTCCTGACCGCAGAGAACCTTTATAGTAGTGTAAAACACTGTGCGTTGGGAGTCTGCTGTGGTAGTGAAATAATACTGTACTACATTTTACAGTACTATCTGGCCAAGTTGCTGGTGTGGCTGGGCAGTAAGCACATTTACCCAGTGGGCCGTAAAGGACATATATTGTCCTTAACCATAGTTACAGCTACTGACCAATTTTCCCCAAAAAGCCTGTATCACAAACAAATTCCACCACTGAATGGATAATCAACTAATTTGGTTCATACAGTAAAAAGTCTACAAAAAAGTCTGTTTCACAAATAAATTTCACTACTGAATGTATAATCAACGATTTCGGTTCCTACAGAAAGTAAACAATCACCCATCATTTTCCCCCAAAATGTCACTACCAGAGCTTTGGGACGTTCTCACAGCTCTGTTTCTCCACCCCTGTGATGATGTCACTACTAGAGTTTGGAGGAGTTCTCACTGCTCTGTTTCTCCGCCCCTGTGATGAAGTCTTTACTTTGTTTCCTTCCTCCCAGCTGTTCCTCCTGCGGTTGATTTCCCTGCCTTTAAATCACCCCTCCTCCTATTGTAGGGCGTGGATTATATTTCTCATTTCAGTTGTAGCTCTTGCTTGAGTATCTTCACTTGTAGCTATCAGTTCACTGGACCTGTGTTCTGCTGCAGCAAGCACTCCGGATATTGCCAGCTGTCCTTGGATCCGTCTACTCTGCGGCCTGCAGCACCTTCAGCTAAGTGTGCAGACATTGTTGTGTACCTGGTTATTTTCTGACTGGATCTGAGGTGGCCACGGTTCCCTCCATATACTGAGCAGGGCACCGGTGGCCGTGCCCCTTCCACTATTGTAGGGGTTACAGTGGTCATCAGTCTTAGGTACGTGGGCATGCCTTGTTCCGCCATTTAAATCCGGGCATGTGCTTTAGCAGCATAGGGAGAGCTTTGAGGGTCTGACAGGGGTCACCCTTATCCTCCTTAGTTTGGGTCCGGTCAGTGGCTCTATTTTCTGTGTATGCTCTAGTTGCTCACATACAGCCGTGACACAAAATGACAGTTTCACAAATAAATTGCACCACTGAATGGATAATCAATGAATTTGGTTCATACAGAACAAAGTCCACAATCACCCATCAATTTTCCCAAAAAAGGCTGTATCACAAACAAATTTCACCACTGAATGACAATGTAAATTCACAGCAGAACGGCTAATAACACGTACTTATTTTTCCCATTAATACACCCCAACAATGGCTGTATAACAATGTCGGTTCACTACAGACCGGATAATAAGATGTATTCTTTTTCCTATTAATATACCCCAAAAAAATAAATATAACAATTACAATTCACTGCTGAACATAAAATATATTTTTCTTTTGCCACTAATACACGGCAAAAAGGGCTTTACAACATATAAGTTATATGTTGTAAAGCCCTTTTTGCCGTGTATTAGTGGCAAAAGAAAAATATATTTGCCGTTCAGTGGTGCAGTTATATAATATAACTGCACCACTGAACGGCAAATATATTTTTATTTTGCCACTAATACATGGCAAAAACTGCTTTATCACATAACTGCACCACTAAATGGCAAATATATTTTTCTTTTTCCACTTCTACACGCCACAAAAGGCTTTAGAACATATAACTGCACCGCTGAATAGCAAATATGTTTTACTTTTGCCACTAATACACGCCACAGAAGGCTTTAGAACATATAACTGCACTGCTGAACGGCAAATATATTTTTCTTTTGCCACTAATACACGACAAAAAGGGCTGTAATGTTCTCACTTCATCACACAAAGGCTAATAAGCCCTTTTGTTCCCACTAATACAAGCCAAAAAATGCTTTACAACATATAACTGCACCGTATAAGGGAAAATAAGACGTAGAAATATTTCCTTGTAATAAACCCTGTTAATGGCTGTATCAAACAGCACTTGCACCCCAATAACAAGAACGGTTTGCTGGTATTACAGAGCTGTATAATGACAATGTCCTCAGTCAGTGCAGCAAGGTGTAATAAGATTGTTCCTATTACCCAGGCTGTAACCTCCCCTACTGAACCATGTTCAACATAAATGCTGTGGAAGGATTCCTCCCTATCCTTTCCCTACACCTTGAATAATCTTTCCCTGCACTTGTAAATCTTTTTTAGCATAATGAAGTCTTTTCTAACACTGTCCCTAGTGCCTACTAACGTCTCTCCCTGCACTAAGTACACTGGAAAATGGCAGAATCCAAGATGGCTGAGGCTATTTATAGGGCTGTGACATCACAGGGCTGGCTGGCTGCTGATAGGCTGCATGCATGGCATTATGGGTGATCCCACCTTCCCAAAGTTCCTTGCTCCATGTCCTCACACGTGCAGCAGCCATTTAAAAATGTGATTTGTTACCACGAAGCGTGAGGAAATTCGGATTCTGTGCAAATCAAATTTTTCCTAAAATTCGGATCGAATTCTACTTCATCAGCTTCGATTCGCTCATCTCTATTTATTACCCTGAGTCTGCAGTTTATTCAGATATCCCATCTGTAGCCCTAGTTTGCAATTTGACTTTTGAGGTCTTGATTTTATTAGACTGTAGAGACATTGCAGAGGCATCGAGCATCCAAAACTTAAGAAACTCCACTCAAATCACCCTATTTTGAAAACTACACCCTGCAGGGATTTATCTAGGGGTGTAATGACCATTTTAACACCACAGGCGTTTCGCAGAATTTATAAACTATAAAAATATAAAATAAAAATATAAACTGGCTTTTGGAGGACAGATTTTGGGCTCTTTCACACTTGCGTTCTTGTCTTCCGGCATAGAGTTCCGTCGTCGGGGCTCTATGCCGGAAGAATCCTGATCAGGATTATCCTAATGCATTCTGAATGGAGAGAAATCCGTTCAGGATGTATCAGGATGCATCAGGATGTCTTCAGTTCCGGAACGGAACGTTTTTTGGCCGGAGAAAATACCGCAGCATGCTGCGCTTTTTGCTCCGGCCAAAAATCCGGAACACTTGCCGCAAGGCCGGATCCGGAATTAATGCCCATTGAAAGGCATTGATCCGGATCTGGCCTTAAGCTAAACGTCGTTCGGCGCATTGCCGGAGCCGACATTTAGCTTTTTCAGAGTGGTTACCATGGCTGCCGGGACGCTAAAGTCCTGACAGCCATGGTAAAGTGTAGTGGGGGAGCAGTATACTTACCGTCCGTGCGGCTCCCCGGGCGCTCCAGAGTGACGTCAGGGCGCCCCAAGCGCATGGATCATGTGATCACATGAATCACGTCATCCATGCGCATGGGGCGCTCTGACGTCATTCTGGAGCGCCCCGGGAGCCGCACGGACTGTAAGTATACCGCTCCCCCCGCTCCCCGCTCCTACTATGGCAACCAGGACTTTAATAGCGTCCTGGGTGCCATAGTAACACTGAACGCATTTGGAAGACGGTTCCGTCTTCAAATGCTTTCAGTACACTTGCGTTTTTCCGGATCCGGAGTGTAATTCCGGCAAGTGGAGTACACGCCGGATCCGGACAACGCAAGTGTAAAAGAGGCCTTTGCTGGAATGGTTTTAGGGCACCATGAGGTACCCGTACAGTGGAAACTTCTAAGAAGTGACCCCATTTTGAACACTACACAACTCAAGTAATGTATCTATTGGTGTATCGAGTATTTTGACCCCATGTATTTTCCAGACATGAATGTGCAGAGGATGGTGAAAAATGAAAATACAGTTTTCCCACGATATTCCATTTCAGTGCTCAATATGTTGTGCCTAACTTGTGCCACTGTGAAAAGTCGGCTCTTTTTATTATGCTGTATTATGCTGTGTTTACAGATTCTGGAAGCCACTCTACATGTGGCTCTAAACTGTTGTCTGAAAATACGATAGAGCCCAAAAATAGGGATGAGTGAATCGATTCTAACACATTGCTTTGTTTAATTAGCAAGAGTTCTAATCTACACTTGAAGAAGTGCCCACCTGCCTGATGATTGACAGGACCAGGCATTTCGCCCTGCCCTGAGAATCTTACGCCTGCCAGACCACGTGCACGCATCTTCAGCTGTCACAGTTGAAGAACTGTTGCTAATGAGACAAATCAATTAGAATCTATTTGCTCATCCCCACTTAGGAGTGTAAGAGCACCAGTCCTAATTTGGTGACTTACACAACATTGGCTGACAATTGCAGAGGTTTTGAGGATGAAATTAAAAAGAAACCCCCAAGAAATGACATTTTGTAAACTACACCCCTCAAGTAATTTATCTATAGGTAAAGTGAGCATTTTGACAACACATTTTTTCCATAAATGAATGAACAGTGAATGGCGAAAAGTAAGCTATGCACTCTGAGTATATCACAGTTTAATAAGGTGGTAAAATTAAAGGCTTCTCAGTTATAATTGGTGTCCTTTTATATCACAGTTATGGAACACGTGCTTCTTGTTTTGGGGGTTCTTCCCTTCCTTGCCATTTGTGGCTTGAACCGTGGAAATGTTGCCCTAGTACAGTGGTTGGCAAACCTAGGCGGCACTCAGAGCACCCTGGAAAAAGTCTATGGTGTACCAATATCCCTTAAACTTTTTCTGTCATTAATCAGCGCAGGGCGCATTGAATGCAGGCAGGCTATTATAGCTAAATGATAAAATACATGTAAGATATACTATATTGGACTGTAGTATTTAGGCTAAATTGCCACATTGGCACTTTGCAATAAATAAGTGGGTTTTGGATTGGATTGAATCACTTGCTAAGAGAATATGTCGATCTCCTAATTATCAGTACGTCCCTATCTCTAATCAAACAATATTAAGAATGGTACTGTAGTGAATGCGTTACATTACTACCAAATTTGTGGATGCCAGATTATTGGGAGGGGTGATCAGGCAGGGAGGGGGGATCCAAGTGCTGGAAATACAGCCTGACTTGGATTCTACGTCCCCACCGGACAACCCCCCCATTAAAGGAATCCAAACAGTTCCATCTCTGCATTGTGTCCATTAGCCATGAGGGTGTTGAACTCGAAAATTCTACGTGATTCTTGTCTGGACATATTCATAATATGATTGCCCCCTCTCCATGACCTCCTGACCTTCTCGATAGCCACGAAGGTCTGGGTAGAGGGGTCACAATCATGAATGTCTTTAAAATGTTTGGAGAGAGGGTGGAGCTCATATCCTTTGCGAATATTGGAAATGTGCTTCATCAATCTCTTCTTTAACCCCTTCAGGACACAGCCTTATTTCACCTTAAGGATCAGGCCATTTTTTGCAAATCTGACCAGTGTCACTTTAAGTGCTGATAACTTTAAAACGCTTTGACTTATCCAGGCCATTCTGAGATTGTTTTTTTGTCACATATTCTACTTCATGACACTGGTAAAATGAAGTAAAAAAAAAACATTTAGGTGTTCCACAAGAGTTATTGGCAAATGGAGATGAAATTTCAGAATTTAAATTTTCCATTTTAATCCATTTTTCCCAGTAACAAAGCAAGGGTTAACAGCCAAACAAAACTCAATATTTATGGTCCTGATTCTGTAGTTTACAGAAACACTCCATATGTGGTCGTAAACTGCTGTACGGGCACACGGCAGGGCGCAGAAGGAAAGGAATGCCATACGGTTTTTGGAAGGCAGATTTTGCTGGACTGTTTTTTTTTACCCCATAGTCCATTTGAAGCCCCCCCTGATGCACCCCTAGAGTAGAACTCCAAAAAAAGTGACCCCATTTAGAACTACGGGATAGGGTAGCAGTATTGTTGGTACTAGTATTAGGGTACATATGAATTTTGGTTGCTCTATATTACATTTTCTGTGAGGCAAGGTAACAAGAAATAGCCTCTTTTGGCACCGTTTTATTTATATTTTTTTACGGTATTCACCTGAGGGGTTACGTTCATGTGATATATTTATAGAGCAAGTAATTACGGATGCTGCGACTACCTAATCTGAATACTTTTTTATTTATGAAAGTTTTACACAATGATTTCCATTTTTGACGCAAAAAAAAATAGTTTTAGAGTTCCCATAGTCTGGAGAGCCATAATTTATACAGTTTTTGGTCGATTACCTTGGGTAGGGTATGATTTTTGCGGGATGAGATGACGGTTTTATTGGCACTATTTTGGGGTGCGTATGACTTTTTGATCGCTTGCTATTACACTTTTTGTGATGGAAGGTGACAAAAAATTGTTTATTTAGCACAGTTTTTATTTTTTATTTTTTACGGTGTTCATCTGAGGGGTTAGGTTATGTGATATTTTATAGAGCCTGTCGATACGGACGCGGCGATACCTAATATGTATACTTTTTTTTTAGTTATGTAAGTTTTACACAATAACAGCTTATTTTTTTTATTTTTTTGGGCGATTGTCTTAGGTAGGGGCTCATTTTTTGCGGGATAAGGTGACGGTTAGATTGGTGCTATTTTGGTGGGCAAACGCCTTTTTGATCGCTTGCTGTTAGGTCATGTCATATGTTTATAGAGCCCGTCGATACGGACGCGGCGATACCCAATATGTATTCTTTTTTTCCCCCCCTATTTCTTACCAGTTTTATTTAGGGAAAATTACGTTTTTGTTTATTTTTACTTGAAACTTACAATTTTTTGGGGGGAAAACTTTATTTTTCAACTTTTTTTTCACTTTATTTTTTGTCCCACTTTGGGACTTGAACTTTTGGGGGTCTAATCCTTTACAATGCATTCCAATACTTCTGTATTGGAATGCATTGGCTGTATGAGTAATACTGTGTGTATTACTTATACAGCTTCCGGCCTGTGAGATCCAGGAAGGCAGCACAGATGCCTAAGGAAGGCATCACGCTGCCTTCCATGCCATCGGGTCCCCCCTACAACCGCATGGGGACCCGATTGCACCACCCGCCACCGCCGCAACCGCAGGTAAAAGCCGCAAACCGCAGGTCTGAATTGACCTGCGGTTTGCGGCGATCGCCGACAAGGGGGGGTCACGGGACCCCCCCTTTGTTTTACACAAGGTGCCTGTTAAACGATTTGAGCAGTCACCGGGTTGCAATCACCGCCCGCCGGGCGGCGGTGATCGGAAATACACAGGACGTACCCGTACGCCCTGTGTCCTTAAGTACCAGGACATCAGGGCGTACCGGTACGCCCTGTGTCCTTAAGATGTTAAGGCTCTCTTAGTTCGACCTAGATATTGTTTAAGACAGCTGCATTCCAAGAGATAAACTACATCTTTAGACACACAGGTAAGTGTTTCCTTGATGTCAATACTAAAGCTGTTTTGTGTTGATTCTACTCTACTTGTTGTTTTTTTTGGGGAAGGAAGTAGCTTTACAGTTCAAACACTTCCCACATCTGAAAAACCCCTTCATCTTTAACCAATTAGAAATCATTCCCCCATCATTATATCTTTTGATAGTTGGTGCTACTTTGGAGGCAAGGTTGGCAGCTCTGGTATAAGTAATTTGCAGGGTCGCTGTAAGTAGAGGTCCCACAAGTTTATTATCAAGCAGAAAATGTCAATATTTATTTATTATCCTTTCTACCTGCCGATGTTGAGAATGGAAAGGTAGTATTAGGCGTAATGCTTCATCTTGCTGAACCGGATTTCTTGGCCGAAAATGCATCTGTTATTATTTTTGTTGGATATTCTCTGTCCATAAATGGTTTCGTTTGAGTCGTCTGAATCACCGGTATATTGGGGAGCCATTTAGGCAAGTCACAGCTCGAATAGCTGTTTCTTGCTACTAATTTGGTATGAGTACTACAGATGATTTTAGAAGCTTCTATTATTATATTAAGATCCAGAAAGATGACTTCGCTGTGATCTACTGTGGGTGTAAATTCGAGGTTCCTATTATTTTGATTGATCTCAGCCAAGAACTGGTCCAACAATTCTTTGCTTTCCTGCCATATAAAAAGAATATCATCGATATACCGGCGCCAGAGCCCCAATCTCGTCCCCAGCCTCGGGCGGATGATCTCATCCTCCCAATGGGCCAAAAATAGATTGGCATAACTGGGGGCGAATCTGGTGCCCATGGCGGTTCCGGTCAGCTGTAGACAAAATTGGCCTTCAAATACAAAATAATTGTGGGATAATATATAATTAACTGCCTCTAAAAGAAAATGTATCTGTTCCACTTGTAGTTGTTCCTTTTTTCAAAAATGGTCTTCCAAGGCCTGCAAACCCTTTTTATGTTCTATCACTGTATACAGCTAGCCATCATCTAAGGTTCCTATGATGTAATGATCCTCCTATTTTAATGTTTCCAAAACCTTTATTATCTTAGTTGTATCTTTGATATAAGATAGAGCTTCTTTGACCAATAGTTGTAGCCACTGGTCAATATATTTTGACAGATTTGAAGAGATGCATTCTATACCTGAGACAATAGGTCTCCCAGGTGGGGACCTCAAATTCTTGTGTATCTTTGGGACACAATAGAAAGCTGGTATTATCTTTTGTGTGCCCAAGATAAATTTTGTCTCATTTCCTACTATAAATCCTTCCTTCAACCCCATATTACATAGTCTTGTCAGTTCTTTATAGTATTTCTCTGTCGGATCTGTTTTTAATCTCTTATAAGTGGTTGCATCATTTAACTGTCTTAAACATTCATTTCTATATAGTTCAGTATCTAATACCACGACAGCCCCACCCTTATCTGCTGGGCGTATTGTAATATCATGTGTCTATTGTAATTCTTGGATAGCTTTAATTTCTTTACGACTGAGGTTATCTCGAATTGTACCATTTTTTAACTGTCTAAGTTCTCTCTCCACATTCTTTTTAAATGCAGCTTCCCCCGTTTCTTCTTTAGGATACTTTTTAGATTTCTCTCTGTGGGTACTTCACTACTTCTTTTACTTCTAAGTTATTGGGACAGATAGGATTAAAAAAATATTTTTTTTTTGAGACCTAGTCTCCTCGCAAATTTCTCCACTCCAATATAAGTGGAGAACTTGTCTAATTTTTTTGTTGGGGCAAATTTGAGACCTTTGTTTAAAAGAGACATTTGTGCATCAGTGAGTTGTGATTTACTTATATTTATTACATTCCATGTGTCCCGTGGGGCTTGTAATTGTCCCTTCTTGTGGGAATGTCTTCCTCTTCGTATCTTTTTTGTCGTGATTGTGTTTTGGTGTATGGTGTTCCGTTGAAGTGATTGCTCTGATCTATCTGATTGGGATGGTATCTGCTCGTAGCATATTTCGTGTATTTGCTCTCGTGATCCGTATGATGTTGTCTTAGGTTGTAATCGTGCTGTTGAGTTTGGTTTCTCTGTGATTGGTTCCTCGTATATCTTGATGTAGGGGTCGGGGTTAGTGATCTTCTCATTCTTACTTTGTGGTGGGGGGGTGGAATCAAAAAAAAAAAGGTGAAGATAAGGCCTCATATCTGTTTGATGTTAAAATATTTGATTGTTCCTTAGTGGTTTCACTTTTGTTATGTCTTTTGTTTGAATTGTAATTCCTCTCTGTCTCTTCTACTGTATGCCTTTGTTTTTCTCTTATATCCATATTACATATTAGATGTTGCCACTTCTGTGTTTCCTCAGTATCAGGAAATTGTTCTATTTCTAATTTAATGTTGGCTATCTGTTCAGTCAGTTGATCCAGGATCTGAAATTGCTTATCAATAATCATCTGTATTAAACTTTCCGATTGAACTTTCAGAAACAGATCCCATTGTTTCTGAAAGTTTTCATCTATTAGGTCCGTTGCCGGAATTTTATTAAGCATCAGACCTTTAGGGATGAATCCTTTTTGTAAATACTGGGTGAGGGCCATAATTTCCCACTTATTACGCAGTTGTCTCTGTAATAGATTCTCTAGTTGTTTAAAACTATCATCTCTCATATCGAATGTGAAGGATTGTATTTTCTTTAATTTGTTGTCCATATGTTCCCAAATATCCATAGTGCAATCTCAGGGAGCACAGCTATAATGGTGAAGGTATTTGTAAAGCTATACAAATAAAGCGGCTCACCTGAGAAACTCCTATGTACTAGCTGCACTCCTCTGGGATCACCCAACTCCAAAAAATGAAATAAATCTAGTAAAGGAGGGGCACTCAAATATCTGAGAGCTCAGGACAACAATATAATGTATGAATGTATATTTATTAAACACTGAAAAAAAAGCGTAAAACACATAAAATAATGGTGTAAAATCAAACTGTATATTGGCGTATCAAGCACTTGGTGGTGATTAGCTGTTAAGACAATAACTCAAGACTTAATATGAGGACCGCAAAAAAATGCTCTGATGGACGGGCAGTGTCAAGCATATAGCAAACCTCGTTATTATATTCAGTAGCAGTGTTGCTGTAAATGTCCCAATAGAACAGACTTATACAATGAATAAGACCGTAAGTCGTGCCACCTGTTAAAAAAAAAAAAGGGGCTGCCTGGGATTGTCCCGTATTGGATTGAATCACTTGCTAAGAGAATATGTCCATCTTCTAATTATCCAGTACGCTCATATCTCCAATCAAACAATATGCAAATACATTTATTTTTTATCAAATACCTGCATATCATTGTTTATTAAGCTTGTCAATAAACTGGACAGACTTAAAGGGGTTGTCCGAGTTATTTTTTTGTTCTTTCTATGTTCCTAACTAAGCAAATGTAACAGCTTTCCAATTCACTCACTTTATCTCCAGTGGCTGGTTTCTCAGATTTCACTGAGGGTCACATGACCTGTGATGTCAGCTTCTCTCCCTGCTCTGATAAAGGTCGTTTGCAAGCCTGTAAACGAGACGTCACTGTGCTGGCCACGCCCCCCCTCTTCACTGCCGTCACTCTCTGCTAGGATTCTTAACCCCTTCAGCTGCACAGCTCTGCAGGCAGTGAGGAGACAATGCTGGGCACTGGAGTTGACCTACTAGAGAGAGCATTGCACAAGAAGGTAGGGGGAAGATCCTGTGTGTATTAGCAGTGTCATTATACAGATAGGACATGTAGTTCTACACTTACAAGTTGCTGTTTTCTCCCAGCACTCAGGGCAGCTCTTGTATCTACTTCCTTAGCAGTGTCATTATACAGCTGGGACTTGTAGTCCTACACTTACAACATGCTGCAGAGTCTCCCAGCAGGCAGACATGTCACTCAGGGCAGGACTTGTATTCACTCCCTTAGCAGAGCAGGGGGAGGGGCAGAGATTGTTTTTATTGCATGTAAACAAAGGGCCAGAAAAGAACCAGGGAAATGAGGAAATATATATATTTTTTTTTTTTGCATAAAACTTGCTTAGCTCGGTTATAGCAAAAATTTATCAGAGCTCTGAATCTATTCAGGCTATGTAGACACTCCAAAGTAAAAAGCAAACAGTGGGCCCCTGCAAAAGGGGAGGGGGGGGTATAATTATTTAAAATATAACTTTTAATAAGGTCTAGAATATGCAGAATAATAAGACTCACTACACAATATAGACATACATACAAAAAGAAGGTCAACTTAATGGTACCTTGTGGCTGGTATAGACAAAAAAAATCTGCTCTGTCCATGAAGGACGTGAACAGTCTTACCAGACCCCTTGTAGATAATGGGATAGGTCCTGGATGGCAGGAGCCAGGAGATGCTGGATGTATACCTTGCGGGAGCTTGTGCATCTGCCGTGTAGCCGTGTAGACGGAGCAATAGGACTGGTCCTATGTAGCCCTACCAAGGTGGAGGGGGCTATTATGCTTCTACCTATCTACACGGAGCACTCGCCCTGGAAAGGGCGACCCCGTCCGGTAGCCTGTCCCTATTTTGGACCTGAACCCTGAAACTACAAACAATTTGCCAGTGCAAAAAATAATGAGATTGCTTCCAATGGTCTCCCATCTCCCGACGTGGCACCTTTCTGTCCGTGACTCTTCAGGGGAGCGAATACAGGAAGATGACAGATAGGTAGCCAGAGGTATCTGACCTGAGGCTAAGTAAGCATTGGGAAAAGAACAAGCAGCAAAGGCTTGTAATCTGCTATCCCAGGGTGGTGGGATGCAGTCTTGCACAGGAGGAGTAGTCCTGTGCTGGACGGTCCGGGGGATACAATGATCCACTATCAAGTGAGACCCTTCTGGTTGGGGGAAACAACTAAATAAACTAGCCGCAGTAGTATACCTAGGTAGTGGGCTTTAAATATTCACGCTCCGTCTCCGTTGCACCTCGGCTTACCCGGTCACGTGACCCAGACATCAGGGAAACCTGAGCCGAGGCAGTGCACACAAGGCAAGACCCGGATGCAACCAGTGACGTCACACGCCGGCGGCACCACGTGGCATAGGCGGAACTAGCGACAGGGGATGGGCGGAACTAAGGATCACACAGCCAATGGTGATGGTCCGGTGATCACGTGGGATGCACAGTGTATGCATCTCCGTGGTAACGATGAGAATAATAAGGCCTTGAGTTGGCTAATGGCATTTAGCGCAGGAAAGAAGGTTAACAGGTGAAATAAGATGCAGACAGTGTTAGAATTTTACTGACTGAGTGACAAGAAGTAAAGTTATCCGCGGGCAATGATGTGCATACGTGATATAATTGCCGTGCAATCAGAGTACAGCATGTGGTCAGCTAGAGCGCACTTTGGATGATATGGTTGCCTGTGGATGCGCAATAGAGGCGCAGCCACAGCATGTTGTGCCATCAATGGGTGCACAATAGGGTTATTAATGCGCAGATAATTTGCGCACGGGAGAACGCATGCGCCGATTTGGGGAAAGGGATGTGTACAAAAGGACGTAGTTTGGCCGATGGAACAATTAGCGCATATATGCGTACAACCCCCCCCCCCCCACACACAAAACAACAATATTTAGTAAATAGACGAGGCATTGCAGTTGGCATGGACGTAATTTTTTCAGAGAAAACAAGTATAGTTTAATCTTTCGTTCATGCCGCCTGGCGCTGCTGTTTTCAGATCAAAGATCTAGCGTTCTTCACGTTGGAGGAGGTTCCTGTCCCAGTCCCCCCCTCTTATTGGGGGTTTCACGAGGTCAATGCCCATGAACTTTAGCCAGGCTTTACCGTTGTGATCGATGTGCACATGTTTGGACACCGGGGTGTCTCTCTTGTGTTTGACATCCCCCATGTGCTCACCAATCCTCCTCCGAAATTCCCGTATGGTCTTGCCGACGTATTCCAGACCACACTCATAGAGGATACGATATATATCCCACCTCTAGATTTGCAGTTAATGAAATGTGGAATGTGAAGTGTGGTCTGGAATACGTCTGAATATTCTAGACCTTATTAAACGTTATATTTTAAATAATTATACTCCCGCCACCCTTTTGCAGGGGCCCACTGTTTGCTTAGCTCAGTTATATATCAGATTTTCAGTGCTATATTCTTTTTTTCATAACTCGGACAACCCCTTTAAGTGTTTTTCTGAAAAACGCATCAAAAAACGCAATAGCATTTTCTATTTGGCCGCAACTATTCCATGCCAGAGCTCACGATTTACTTTCATCCCATCATCCTTTTCAATCCAGAATGGGGTATAAATACGCCAAACTTTTTTCTTGCCGACACTACCACTGAGGAAGGGGAGTTACCCCGAAATGCGTATGGTTGGAGTGGCTCAGCAAGCATTTGAATATTATGGACACTATATGCTGCTATATATGCAAGCAAAACTATAGATCTCCATCTGAATCCAGACGTCCGTAGAGGTCCGGTCTGCAAATTGCAAGTGGAACGCATAGCCGAATACTCACTTCCCCTCGGCGGTGGTCACGTGGATACAACTAAGTCACGTGAGATGCCGCCAGGTCACGTGGGACGCCGCGCAACGACCGCAAGACCACATGGGATGCTGTAGTAGTTCCGGGGCGGCGGGGAAAGAAGACATCTGGCATCCACAAGTTTGGTGGTAATGTAACGCATTCACTACAGTACCATTCTTAATATTGTTTGATTGGTGATATGAGCGTACTGGATAATTAGGAGATGGGCATATTCTCTTAGCAATAATAAATAGCAAAAGTCACAGCAGCATATCCGGTGCATCTGTTTATTGGAAGCCTAGAGTGCACACACAATGCCTACTATTGGCATGGCTGTGATTGGCCAACTGCAGCATGTGACCCAGCCTCTATTTAAGCTGGAGTCACGTAGCGCCGCCCGTCACTCTGCTCAGATTAGTGTAGGGATAGGCTGCAGCTGCTGTGAGGGAGAAATCAGGGAGAAATCTTATGAAGAAGAACTTCTTCTTTACTCAGCGATCTACAGCAAATGTGTTTTGTGAGTGCAGTGCACAATTGTTTTAAGCCTGCCCTGAGCCAACTACTACTGAAAACGAACTTTTTTTCCTTCAGTTAGTCAATATCAATACATAATCGGCAGCCATTTTATTCAACAATAGTGCACTAGCACAGGATATCTGCATGACTGCAAGTCCAGAAATACTGCTTTGAGACACTGGGGTTAAAAAAACCCTTTTTTTCATAAAGTGCACATCTAGGATTAGACATGCATAAGTGAGTGTCACATTTAGGCCAGAAATACAGCTTTTTGCTTACTGGGGTGGAAAAAACCCTCTGATAAACTGCACATCTGGGATTAGACGTGCATAAGTGAGTGTCACATTTAGGCCAGAAATACGGCTTTTTGCTTACTGGGGTGAAAAAACCCTCTGATATACTGCGCATCTGGGATTAGACGTGCGTAAGTGAGTGTCACATTTATTCCAGAAATACGGCTTTTTGCTTACTGGGGTGAAAAAACCCTTTGATATACTACAAATCTGGGATTAGACGTGCATAAGTTGCTGTGAAATTTAGGCCACAAATACCGCTGTCATATAGAGTTAAAAAAAAAATATTGAGTGCAGTACCCTATATTAGGGTTTTAATTGGTGGTTAATTATTTTTAACAGACTTAACCACTTTTTACTTTGCTTGGTGAACGCTAACTATGAGGCAAACATCTAATAAGGTCGTGGTGGTGGTGTTAGTGGAGCCTCTGGTGCAGGGAGAGGACGTGGACGTTCTGCCACAGCTACACGTCCTACTGAACCTACTACCTCAGGTCCCAGTAGCCGCCAGAATCTGCAGCGATATTTGGTCGGGTCTAATGCCGTTCTAATGATGGTAAGGCCTTAGCAAGTACAGGTGCTAGTCAATTGGGTGGCCGACAGTGGATCCAGCACGTTCACATTATCTCCCACCCAGTCTTCTGCAGAAAGCGCACAGGTGGCGCCTGAAACCCATGCCCATCAGTCTGTCACATCACCCCCGTGCATATCGGGGAACCTGTCTGAGCCTCAAGTCATGCAGCAGTCTCTTATGCTGTTTGAAGATTCTGCTGGCAGGGTTTCCCAAGGGCATCCACCTAGCCCTTCCCCAGGGGTGGAAGACATAGAATGCACTAACGCACAACCACTTATGTTTCCTGATGAGGACATGGGAATACCACCTCAGCACGTCTCTGATGATGACAAAACACAGGTGCCAACTGCTGCGTCTTTCTGCAGTGTGTAGACCGAAAAGGAGGTCAGGGAGGAAGACTGGGTGGAAGACGATAAAGCGGACGCTGAGGTCCTAGACCCCACATGGAATGAAGGTCGTGCCACTGACTTTCAAAGTTCGGAGGAAGAGGCAGTGGTGAGACCGAGCCAACAGCGTAGCAAAAGAGGGAGCAGGGTGCAAAAGCAGAGCAGCCGTCACCAAAGCAGTTTGCCTGCTACTGGCCACCGTCACCAGGGACCGAGCACACCAAAGGCAGCTTCAAGAAATTCCCTGGCATGGCACTTCTTCACACAATGTGCTGACGACAAGACCCAAGTGGTTTGCACGCTGTGCCATCAGAGCCTGAAGCGAGACATTAACGTTCTGAATCTTAGCACAACCTGCATGACCAGGCATCTACATGCGAGACACGGGCTGCAGTGGAGTAAGCACCTTCAAAACCAAGAAAGGGCTCAGGCCCCTCCTGCTCCCTCTTCTGCTGCTGCTACCTCGGCCTCTTCCTCGGCCTCTGGAGGAATGTTGGCACCTGCCTCCCAGCAAACAGAGGATGTGCCACCAACAACACCACCTCCGTCACCAAGCATCTCCACCATGTCACACGGAAGTGTTCAGCTCTCCATCTCACAAACCTTTGAGAGAAAGCGTAAATTGCCACCTAGCCACCCTCGATCCCTGGCCGTGAATGCCAGCATTTCTAAACTACTGGTCTTTGAAATGCTGTCATTCAGACTGGTGGAAACGGACAGCTTCAAACAGCTCATATCGCTTGCTGTCCCACAGTACATCGTTCCCAGCCGCCACTACTTCTCCAGGAGAGCCATGCCCTCCCTGCACAAATATCGGATAAAATCAAAAAGCAGCAGGCCATAGTGGAGTTTCAGCTGCAACACGCACGGGTGAGTCGCACTGCGGAACAGCAACACTTCACCACCAATGACTGGGCCTCCATGCGAGACCTGTGTGCCCTGTTTCGAGTTCTCCACCAACATGGCCAGTGGCGATGACGTTGTTATCAGGGTTACAATACCACTTCTATGTCTCCTTGAGAAAACACTTAGGGCGATGATGGAAGAGGATGTGGCCCAGGACTAGGAGGAGGAAGAGGGGTCATCTCTAACACTTTCAGGCCAGTCTTTTAGAAGTGGCTCAGAAAGAGGATTTTTGCAACAGCAGAGGCCAGGCACAAATTTGGCCAGCCAGGGCCCACTACTGGAGGACGAAGAGGATGAGGAGGAGGATGAAGCATGTTCACAGTGGGGTGGCATCCAACGCAGCTCGGGCCCATAACTGGTGCGTGGCTGGGGGGATACGGAGGACGCAGACGATATGCTTCCCACAGAGGACAGCTTGTCCTTACCTCTGGGCAGCCTGGCACACATGAGTGACTACATGCTGCAGTGCCTGCGCAACGACAGCAGAGTTGCCCACATTTTAACGTGTGCTGACTTCTGGGTGGCCACCCTGTTGGATCCCCATTACAAAAACAATGATGCGTGATCGGAAGATGCACGACTACAGGCGCATGCTGGTAGACGCGCTCCTGAGAGCATTCCCGACTGATGCCGGGGGACAAGTTGAAGCACAAGGCGAAGGCAGGGGAGGAGGAAGAGGTCGCCAACGCAGCTGTGTCAGCGCCAGCACCTCAGAAGGCAGGGTTAGCATGGCAGACATGTGGAAAAGCTTTGTCACCTCGCCGCAACAACCGTCCCCAACAGCCAACGTGGACAAGCTCACGTTCATTAAAATGAACCAGGCCTGGATCCCACAAGACTTGTCTGTACCTTGTGCAGAATAGACAGTTCTAACAGCCTCAACCATCCATCCTTGTACTCAAGTGCACTTATTCCTTTTTTTTTTTTATATGTCCCAATATTTTGGGGGATACCCTTATGTAAAAATGCAAAATAACACACATCTGTGTTGGCTACCTATTCCTCCTTCGCCGCAGCTTCCACCTAGACCGCCAAGTGAGCCTACACGGCCACATCCACCCATTCACCGCCTCCTCAAGCTATTCCTCCTACATCATTCCTAATTTTTATTTTTTTAAGGTCTTTTATGTTTTTTTAAATTCATTTCCCTATCCACATTTGTTTGCAGAGCATTTGCCATGCTCTTAAGCACATTTTGCTGCATTTTGCAGCCCTCTAGCTGTTTCCAGGGCTATTTTAGAGCCATTTTAGTGGCCAAAAGTTCGAGTCCCTATTGACTTCAATGGGGTTCGGGGTCAAGTTCGGGTCCTGAATCCGAACTTTTTTTTCAAGTTCAGCCGAACCTGCCAAACCCGAACATCCAGGTGTCCACTCAACTCTACTTGTCAGCTATTCCCCACCAAGTGCTTGATACGCCAATATCCATTTTGATTTTACACCATTATTTTATGTGTTTTAGGCATTTTTATTAGTGTTTAATAAATAAATATTCATGATATACTGTTGTCCTGAGCTCTCAGATATTTGAGTGCCCCTCCTTTACTAGATTTATTAAATTTTTTGGAGTTGGGTGATCCCAGAGTGCACCTAGTCCATAAGAGTTTCTCAGGTGAGCCGCTAATTTGTACACTATAGCTTTACATATTAGGTATTGCCGTGTCCGTAAGAACCTGCTGTATAAAAATATCACATGACCTAACCCCTCAGGTGAACACCGTAACAAAATAAAATAAAAACGGTGTAAAAAAAGCCATTTTGTGTCACCTTAAATCACAAAAAGTGTAATACTAAGCGATCAAAAAGTCATATGCACCCTAATATAGTACCAATCAAACCATCATCTGATACCGAAAAAAATTAGCCCTTACATAAGACAAAAAATAAAAAAAATACTATTGAGACACTAAAACATGATTTTAAAAAAAATGCTGTTATTGTGTAAAATAACAAAAAAGTATACATATATTAGGTATTGCCATGTCCGCAAGAACCTGCTGTATAAAAATATCACATGAACTAACCCCTCAAATGAACACCGTAAATTTATTTTTTTCAAAAATACCTTGCCTCAACAAAAGTGTAATATGAAGAAAGCAAAAATCATATGTAACCTAAAATAGTACCCAAAAAACTGCCACCTTATCCCGTAGTTTTCAAAATGGGGTATTTTTTGGGAGTTTCTACTCTAGGGGTGCATCAGGGAGTCTTCAAATGTGACATGGCAACTTAAAATTATCCCAGTGAAATCTGCCCTTCAAAAACTATATGTCTACTATATAACCAATCCTTGTTCTCTATCTTAGCATTTCCCCCTCCCAGCCGACCCCCAGCCCAGTACACCTCAACTCCTTATCATTTCTCTAGCCCATGCTCCGGCCACTTCCGCTGTATCAAAGAACCAATTTTTATTTTCCCATTCAACCCTCAATTTAGCTGGAAACATCAATGAATATTTGACATTATTTAAACGTAAGTTTTTTTTCACATCTATAAACCGGCTTTCCTTTACCGTTTCTTTTGCATAATCAGGACATAACATTACAGTTGCGCCTAAATATTCCAGTTTCCCTCTCCTCCTTGACCTACGCATTATCTCATCCTTATCCCTAACCGATAACAGATTAAGGATTATAGGTCTTGGTCTCGTTCCGGGTAGAGGTTTTTTTGACGGGAGTCTACACTCACCTAAAGAATTATTAGGAACACCATACTAATACGGTGTTGGACCCCCTTTTGCCTTCAGAATTTCCTTAATTCTACGTGGCATTGATTCAACAAGGTGCTGATACCATTCTTTAGAAATGTTGGCCCATATTGATAGGATAGCATCTTGCAGTTGATGGAGATTTGAGGGATGCACATCCAGGGCACGAAGCTCCCATTACACCACATCCCAAAGATGCTCTATTAGGTTGAGATCTGGTGACTGTGGGGGCCATTTTAGTACAGTGAACTCATTGTCATGTTCAAGAAACCAATTTGAAATGATTCGAGCTTTGTGACATGGTGCATTATCCTGCTGGAAGTAGCCATCAGAGGATGGGTACATGGTGGTCATGAAGGGATGGACATGGTCAGAAACAATGCTCAGGTAGCCCGTGGCATTTAAACGATGCCCAATTGGCACTAAGGGGCCTAAAGTGTGCCCAGAAAACATCCCCCACACCATTACACCACCACCACCAGCCTGCACAGTGGTAACAAGGCATGATGGATACATGTTCTCATTCTGTTTACGCCAAATTCGGACTGTACCATTTGAATGTCTCAACAGAAATCGAGACTCATCAGACCAGGCAACATTTTTCCAGTCTTTAACAGTCCAATTTTGGTGAGCTCGTGCAAATTGTAGTCTCTTTTTCCTATTTGTAGTTGAGATGAGTGGTACCCGGTGGGGTCTTCTGCTGTTGTAGCCCATCCGCCTCAAGGTTGTGCGTGTTGTGGCTTCACAAATGCTTTGCTGCATACCTCGGTTGTAACGAGTGGTTATTTCAGTCAACGTTGCTCTTCTATCAGCTTGAATCAGTCGGCCCATTCTCATCTGACCTCTAGCATCAACAAGGCATTTTCGCCCACAGGACTGCCGCATACTGGATGTTTTTCCCTTTTCACACCATTCTTTGTAAACCCTAGAAATGGTTGTGCGTGAAAAACCCAGTAACTGAGCAGATTGTGAAATACTCAGACCGGCCCGTCTGGCACCAACAACCATGCCACGCTCAAAATTGCTTAAATCACCTTTCTTTCCCATTCTGACATTCAGTTTGGAGTTCAGGAGATTGTCTTGACCAGGACCACACCCCTAAATGCATTGAAGCAACTGCCATGTGATTGGTTGACTAGATAATTGCATTCATGAGAAATAGAACAAGTGTTCCTAATAATTCTTTAGGTGAGTGTATAGGCTCGTTCCACAAAGTTTTTATAATCCGAGATGTCCTGGCCCAGCTGTTCCAACAACCAAGTTTGTATAAAAGCGGAGGGGTCTTGCCCCTCCATGCCCTCTGGGATTCCCAGGCATCTCAGATTAAACCTCCTGGACCTATTTTCTAAGTCCGGTATTCTATTTTTCAATTCCCTGTTTTCTTCCTTCAAGGAATCCTTTTCTTCAGTAATTGTCTGCAGGAGGTCCTCATAGTCAGACGTTCTTTTCTCTATTTCTATCAGCCTTTCTTTATACTTTTGAACGTCCGCTCTGAGGCGTCCCATCGACTCCCTAATATTTCCAGTCTGGAGAGAGAGGTCCTGTATTGCCAAGCTAGATTTTTTTATTTCTTGGAATATATCCTGCAAGCTAGGAACCTGCTCGTCTTTTCCCTCCAACACCTTTAACTGTTTCCCTCCCCCTTCCCCAGACTGTAAGCTCACCTCGGACACCCTGAAGCCGGAATTTTCCTCTAAGATGGATTCACCCTCTTGACAAAGAAGCTCCCTCCTCCTCTTTTTTTTTTTTTTTGGAGAGGCTGCTTTGTGCACGCATGTTAGTTAAAAGTAATTGCTTGGTTTTTTCAGTTTTTTTTTTATCATAGTGGAAATTAAAGTATTTAACTCCACTTGGCCCTTAGCCTTTTTGCCCGCCCCCTGCCTAGCCATCTTTAGACTTCTCCCACTTTCTTCCGACCCCCTTTTCCCCTATTCTCCGCCTACCTCACCTTAACCGCCTATGCTATATTCTATCAAAATAAACCATCAAAAGAGGAAAATCTGCCTATAAATACAAAACAACAATTCATTAGTCCGCATTCATATAAATAGTCAATAGTCAGCTGGTTCCATTATTTCCTGCGTCCATATATCCACTAAGCGCCCATCTCTGCCTTAGTGTGTTATAGTCAGTTAGTTGGTTAAAGAGCTGCGTGGTTAATGCTAATTCAGGTACAGTTAATGGCTTAAAGTTAGCAACAGTCCCTTAGTTGGTTGGTTGGGTTAGTAAAGTTAGTAAAGTTAATTCATAAACTCAATTTTTCCCGTTTAGGGATATATAAAGCCAAAATGCGGTGCTTTTTATGCAGTTGTTGAAGGGATAGCGGATCTTCCTTTAAAGTAGCCAGTCCACCTTCAGTTTTCCGATACCAGCCTTCTTGCTCATTGGTATTAAATAATACAATAGGCCACATGCCGCCAGCCCCTTTTCAAAGTGAGCCAATTTTGCTCTCCTCCCCCAACCCCTAGATTCATGAACTGTAAGTGGATCAAGCTGATATAGCCCTCCAACTTAGACCATTGCGTTGTCCTCTTCCAGGGCTAGTAGCCTTATTCCTTCTCTATCCACCTAAGAGTTTTGCGCAGGCTTCCATGGGGGGGGCTCCACCCGGTTCAAACATATATGTTTATACGACCAGTTCTCATGGCCCCCAGTCCAACACCCCTCAGCCTGCACCCTTTCACCACCAATATCTGAGCTTGTTACACACAGGTTTCCAGAGGAAAAGAAAAGGGCACGATACATCTCACCTCATCCTCGCAGCAGGGGAGAGGGGGGTAAAAGCTTCCCCACACCGCCGAATCAGCTCGCCTCTCCCATCGCTTCTCACCCCTGCAATCGTCTCCACTTGTTGTATCCTTCTGTGTCCTCAAAGAAGCGGGGCACATGTCTGCTCGATGAGAACGCCCGAGCCGTAGCAGCAGTGTAGCGTGTCTAGGCGGTGGGCGAGAGGGGGGAGGGTATAGCAGCGGCCAGAGCAGCTTCACTCGGGTAAAATCTCACAACGGGCCGGGAGTTCGGCGCCCGGAGGGAGGAGCGTGCGTCACCTGCGTACGCCCGCACACATGCTCACCAATTTGCTCACATTTTGAACAAAGATATGTACCCTCAAACGGCTGTTCCAGGACTGCATACATTAGACAAGATGTACACTGGACTGCGCTGTCAATAATGAAACACATTTATTAAACACAGGATGTTGTAGATTTGGGGAGTGGGCAAATAAAATTGCCTGCAGATAAAAGGCCAACTGTACTGCTTGCCAGTTTCACAGAGGTGCTAATGGAATAAAAAAAAAAAGGCCAAATTGTACTGCTTTTCCATGTAGCTTAGAGATGCTGATGGAATTATACATGCTGCAGACGGTAGGTCTTCAGGCCACCCAATGCTGCTGTATATATCAATAGACCTGTCCTGTTTTGTGTGTGCACCATAGTGACATAATCCCTTGCTAACACTGATCAATTGACATTGTGATTGCTCAGGTATGAACATGGTAATGGTTGTTGAGCATAAATGGTCCTTTAAATGGGGCATATTCAGGCTTGGTGCCTAGGGCAGCATAAACTGTAAATACTGCCCTTCTCTTAGTAGCCAAATGGTACAATAGTTTTTTGTGCTATTTTGGCTGATAGGAATACAGACCTGTAGCTTTAATATAACTGCCTTTACATGGGGAAGTATATGAAGCTTATATATCTGCTTTAATGTTATTGACTAAACCACACCATACCTATTACTCAACCAAGGACATCTTCACCCAAGTTTTGTTGTATTTCTGACCATTTTATGCCTTTTCTCCTCATTTTCCTATTCCATTCTTTTGTTAAATTGCACATCTGCAAAAGATGGATAGTGGCCATGTGAATTCCGTAATATGGACAAGAATAGGACATGTTCTATTTTTTTAATGGCGCCGCAGAACAGACATACGGATGTGGACAGCACGCGGAGTGCTGTCCTTATCTTTTGCAGCCCCATTGAAGTGAATGGATCCACATCCAACCCGCAAAAAATGCAGATCGGATGCGGACAAAAACAGTTCTATGCATGAGCCCTAATTCACATACATGATTGCTTGTGTTTTAGGTGATGATGAAGAAGAAGAGCCTGATATTCCCCTGAGTCCTCGTCCTCGCCCTTTGGCTGAACTACAGTTAAAAGAGAAAGCTGTGCCTATGCCAGAAGCCAGCTCATTCTTTATTTTTAGTCCAACAAACAAGTATGTCATTTACTTGTAAATTAACTATTTGGTTTGGTAATGAAAAATGTATGATTTAAGAATCAAATATCTTGCCTGAATTGTGTTTATTTTTTCATCATATTGAGCTTTATTTCTTCAGTTGTAAATTTCTTGTTTTTAGCTTTTGCTTTCAAAATGTTTTCTGGCAATCTGCTATTTTTCTTTTTTTTTTTCATGTTATTAACAGAATCCGAGTTCTGTGTCATCGTATAATCAACGCTACAACGTTCACCAATTTCATCCTGCTCTTCATTTTACTAAGCAGTATTTCTTTGGCAGCTGAAGATCCTATTAGAACAGACTCTTTCCGTAATGTGGTAATAAAACTGTATTAACTATATAATAAAAAAAAGAATACATTTGTCGAATGGTGCTAATTTTAATTTGCTTAATGGAAATGGTTCACCAGAATATTGCCTTTTGTTTAAATGTCGTTTTTATGTTTAACATTTTTTATATTTAACATATTTAACATATCCAATTTGAACCTTGTCGCACCCTGTGGTTCTCGCTTGGAGTAGGATTCCCACCCCAATTGTAAGTAATGCATCAAACTCCAGCGTAAATTGTAATTAGATGATTATTTTATTGTTTTCCGGTTACTGAGGCTATGCTGTGTAACGTTTTGGCCCACTGGCCTTCTTCAGACTAATGCCACTAGTGGAGAGAAGGGTAAGATAAAGTGCGATATAATATGCGGGTATACCGCTGTTGTGATGAGCGCTGATCATCACCACAGCGGTATACCCGCATATTATATCGCGCTTAATCTTACCCTTCTCTCCACTAGCGGCATTAGTCTGAAGAAGGCCAGTGGGCCGAAACATTACACAGCATAGCCACAGTAACCGGAATACAATAAAATAATCATCTAATTACAATTTACGCTGGAGTTTGTTGCATTACATATTTAACATATGTTATTTTTAATTTTCTATGTCAATCTCTATAATAAAAAAAAAAAACATAAAATCCTGCAGTTTTCACACTAGTTACTAAAGCCTGTATTAACCTGATGATTTTTTGTCAGATAATCGCTAACAAGCGTTCGTATGAATGCTTGTTAGCGATCATCTTGCAGTGTAATACTGCCGCCGATTGCCCGATGATCGAGAGATTAATCGTTTTGCTTGTTCATAGGGCAATCGGTGACAGTATTACACTTTTGACAAAAAATATTTTTTTTAGGCATAGGGACGAGCGATATCATAGTGATCGCTCCTCCCCAATAGTAGTGGTCTCCTCTGCTAGCGATTAGGCAATTGCCAGGAGGGTACGCTTCCTTCCCGACGATTGTCTGCCACATTTATTCCCTAACTGCATCATGACTGCATCATGTGTTGGCACCCTTATGAGCAAAACATGAGGTAAAAATCGCACTTTTTTTCTAAATAACAGACTGTACTGCAACATCTATTAAATGTATTTCAATATTTTTTCTATAAGATCTATGAAACCACAAATGCTATAACTCATTAATCTTCCTACTATACACATACATAAAAGGTGGAATCTGATTGAAAAATAAAAGGTGGAATCTGATTGCTATGGGCAACTAAACCAGTTTTCCTTTACACCAGTTTTGATAAATTTCCCCTAATATACTACAAGAAAGTTTAGACTAGCACATCCAAAATTACAGGTACACATCCATAAAGCTAGCATGCAGACAGCAAACAAAAAAACGTATGGCAGCACACCATTACACATGCAAACAATAGAACCAGGGATTAGGGATTATTCTGCATTAAAGTGGTACTATACCAACTATACATGAAAGATGGACACACGTTTCCCCTAATATAGTGATCTAATTTTCATTAACTTTATATCAATTTCAGATTCTCTCTTATTTTGATGCTGTCTTTACTGCCATTTTTACAACTGAAATTGTCCTTAAGGTAAGCATAAGACAAAATGGATCCCACTACAATTTATGTTCATTTTTTAAAATGTTTTTACCCCTAATTTCGTGTTTTGAACATTATACTTTAATCATATTTTTTTCTTCCATATTATAGATGACTGTATATGGGGCTTTCCTGCATAAAGGTTCATTCTGTAGAAACTATTTTAACATTCTCGATCTCTTGGTTGTTGGAGTTTCTCTGATTTCAAGCTGGATACAGTGAGTAATAATTTTTGGTGGTTTGTTTAACAATTGTTTTTCAATAAAGTGTATTACATATATCTGTTATGTCCAGGTTCCAGCATAAAATGACTGACCGGGCACAACTGATACATATATGTGTACTTGGCCTAAGTGTTCGGCCATACAGCCATCTTGGTCACGCGACAGCTGTTGCACCTAAGGAATGCAATGTAGCGGTGCTAGCATAGAAATCAATGGGGTTGCAGTGAGACTCACACATCATCACCAGCAAAGTTACACTACTATAATTCAAGTTTGCTGTGTGTTTTCCCCAGCTGGAAAGAAATGCAGCATTAATGTTGTTGAAAAAACAGTCCATTTTTATTTTTTTTGCCGTATCCAAAATGCTCTCAGGCTTTGGTCAGTTTTTCTGATGCAGATTGGAAGCTAAAACCAGGTGTTGAGTCACAAAAAAAGAGATGTAAGATCTGCCTCTTAGGGTACATGCACACATTACGGATTGCACATGGTTTTTCTTATTTGGAAAAAACACAGTGTAATACAGCACCAACAGAGTGTTTGAGATTTCTTTTTTTTCTTTTTAACCCACTGTGATTTATTTAAAAATTATTTATATATATATATATATATATATATATATAAAAGACGAAAAATGTAGGACTGCACTCCGGAGTAATAGTGAAATAAAAGATTTTAATCACCCATAATATGGCAAACTTGCGACGTTTCGGCTCACAAGAGCCTTCCTCAAGCATAGAGACAGTGGAAAGTGAATGCATATAAAGGCATATCATAAGTGACCGACCAATCACGGTATGGTTACAATCAAAGTTAAATTAGATACATCTGTTACAAATAAATAAACAAAGTGCATGTGCATAAAGTGACATGTGCCGTATGAGCCACAGCCTTAGCATAATAACCCTTTTATGTAGATCAAACAACATATAAATAACATTAGATTCATATTAATTAGAGTCATAATCAATATTATAATAAAGGTGATAGTGAAATGGATGAGGATCATAGAAACTGGACCTTACGGAGCCATGGTGCCCACATAGACCATCGCGTTCATAGAGCGTCTCAATCTCTTCAAAGCGCATGTCCAGACGAACGTCATCATGTATGTCATACGGTGTGACGCATGCGCTCTGCAGAACCAAACTGAAACCGCCATTTTACTTGAAGGCAAATTGCCCTACGGTTCCATTCATATTGATTGCATAAATATTGGCTGTAATATATATTTTACTGTACAACCTCGTTGTCCAATTTTTCACATTGAGTTTCCAGAATGTGATTATCTTGAAATTCTGTGGGGACATTTTTTTAAATGTTTGTTAGTAACACAATTACCTTTTTTTAGTACCCTAATCCTCTCATTAGTTCTACCCTCTCTAACCCTTCTACCACGTTACTGTATTGCCTTGTCCACCCTCCTCTTATGTGATTTAATAATCTGCTATCCCTGCTAGAATTCTCTCCCCAGCACAGCAGATACCTGTCTGTGTTGTGCATGACAGAGACAGTATTCAAGGAGATAAAACCTTGGTAGTCCCTCCCTTCTTCAGCTTATCTTTTATTCACAGGTTAGAGTATAAGCATCTGATCAGCGGGGTTCTGACTGCAGGGACTCTCACCGATCACAACAACAGCATCTTATCCGCCAGTATCAATTAAATGAATGGTGCGGCAGGTCAAGGATCTGCTCTTCTCTATTTATTCTCTATTGTACTGCTGTAGATGCATACAGGTGCACAGCACCTCATTTCTCATGATTGGTGGGGTCCTAGCTGCCAGAGCCCATTAATCAGATTTTGTGCTTAAGGAATAACATGATTTTCATGGTCCTCCGACTACCATGTATGTTGTCACTGGTTCCCGCATGGAACACAACAGCTTCATCATCACTTACAAGTTATTTATCCACTCCCTCTGCTTCATGCTAACAGTTTGGTTGCTGCAATCTTGGCAACAAAATTATTCTGTCCATTTCCCTGATTGCAGAATTCCCTATAACCACATCTATCTACTAGCTAGGCTGTTTTCCTGTACAATTTTAAACAGTGACTATTTCATATAATCACCAAACTTTGCAACCGTTATTTACATCAAATTTGAAAACCCTTTGAAATCACAGTCATTCTATAAAGTATGTGCATTTTGCTATTCTTACTGTTTGCATTGTTTGTACCAGTTAAAAGACTTTGCCAGAAAGCAGATTTATGGCATGTCTGTAGGATTTCCAGCTTTCAGTGATAACAACAATTTAACACAGGTCTTCTGGAGCAGTCATATTGCATAACATCAAGCTTATTCATGCATGTTTTTAATATTAAAAAGGTAAAATAAAAATAAAATACCAACAATTTGCATAAGTACCTGATGCTCCTAGCTAGATTCTCAGATTATTATATATACAGCTGGTGACCATGAGGAGGACTAAAAGGTTTAACAAAGTTTCTAAAATCGGCTTTGGATAATTTGTGGGATGTTGTTTCTAAAATGGGGTCATTTATTAGTAGTTTGTATTGTTTAAGCCCACTTAAAATCAATTCAGAACTGAAGAATGTATGGAAGAGCCTAAAAAAAATAAAATGACATAAAAAATGATGCCACCATGAAGTAGACAATGTTAATTAATAATTTTGGGAGGTATCACTATCTATTTTAAAAGCTGGGAAATAAAAATTTAAAAAATGTAGGATTTGTTTTAAAAATAAAGGTAAAACGTATCGGTTCAAATTGCCACTTACATGAGGTGTCATGAGAAAACAGTCTCAGAATGGCTGAGATAAATAAAAGCGTTACAAAGTTATTACCAGATAAAGTGACACATGTCCTATTTTAAATTAGGTTTGGTCAGGAGGGAGGGTAAATCGCCTGCTCTCGAAGTGGTTAAACTTAACATTTAATCCTCATTCCCACGCCCGTGTCCGTGCTCAAATCCGTGAGCAAGTGGTCAGTGATGCATCCGTGAAGCTGTCCGTAAAGGATCCGTGTTGGGTCCGTGTGCCTGTTTTTTGCTGTCTGTGGTGCATCTCTTTTTAATGATCCATGAAACACGGATGCTACACGGATGGCATCCGTGTTGCATCTGTGGTTTTCACAGAACCATAGACTATAATGGACGTGATGGATCCATGAACATGGACAAAATAGAGCATGCATCCGTGGTAAAAACACCGACCCACGGACCCTGCTAAAACACTGAATGGGGACGTGTGCTGTCTGTGATGAGACTTAATTTATTAGGGCGGCTCTCAGTTCATCAGCCCACCAGGAAATTTCCCTGTAGTGTCTATGGGCAGCCCACCCATAGTAATATGAATGGAGTAAAGCTTAAACATATTGATTTCAAATCTTGTAATGTAGGAAGTATTTAGCTTTATGTTTAAGAGAAAAACTGTGTGTACTAGTGATTTCTGTTAACCAGTTCCTGGTTAACAGAAATCACTAGTACACACAGTTTTTCTCTTAAACATAAAGCTAAATACTTCCTACATTACAAGATTTGAAATCAATTTGTTTAAGCTTTACATTACTGAGGGCGGGCTGCCCACAGACACTACAGGGAAATTTCCTGGTGGGCTGATGCCCTGAGAGCCGCCCTAATAAATAAAGTCTCATCACAGACAGCAAACCCATTCAGTGTTTTAGCAGGGTCCGTGGGTCGGTGTTTTTAGCACGGATGCATGCTCTATTTTCACGTCCATTATAGTCAATGGTTCCCATTGGGGACTTATCTTTGAATGGATGTTTTAGAACGTCTGTTCAGAGATCGCAGCTGGGTTTCTTGGTAATATGTACAGGTGCGTCTCAATAAATTACAATATCATTGAGACCTTAATTTATTTCAGTAATTAATTTCAAAAAGTGAAGCTCATATATTATATAGATTAATTACATACAGAGTGATACATTTTAAGCGTCTATTTCTTTTAATGTTAATGATTATGGCTTACAGTTAATGAAAACCGAAAAGTTAGTATCTCAAACAATTAGATGATAAAAGACCAATTTAAAAATGACTTTTTAATACAGAAATGTTGGTCCACTGAAAAGTATGCACAGTAAATGCACTCATTACTTGGTTGGGGCTCCTTTTGCATGAATTACTGTATCAATGCGGTATGGCATGGAGGCGATCAGCCTGTGGCACTACTGAGGTGTTATGGAAGTCGAGGTTGCATTGATAGCGGCCTTCAGCTCATCTGCATTGTTCGGTCTGGTGTCTCTCATCTTCCTCTTGACAATACCCCATAGATTCCCATTGGGGGTTTAGGTTAGGCGAATTTGCTGGCCAATCAAGCACAGTGATACCATGGTTATTACACCAGGTATTGCTACTTTTGGCAGTGTGGGCAGGTGCCAAGTCCTGCTGGAAAATTTAATCGGCATGACTATAAAAGCATGAAGTACTCTACAATTTCCTGGTAGACGGCTGCACTGAGTTTGGAATTGATATAACACGGTGGACCAACACCAGCAGTTGCATTGGCTCCCCAAACCAGCACTGACTGTGGAAACTTCAAACTGGACCTCAAGTGGATTGTGTGCCTCTCCAATCTTTCTGCTGACTGTGGGATCTTGATTTCCAAATAAAATTCTAAATTTACTTTCATCCATTCTGAAACAGGACTTTGGACTACTGAGCAATAGAGATGGCCTCGCAGTTCGTCCGGCGGTCATTTCGTGGCAAATTTTGCTTGTTCGCGGTTCGCCGAACTGGCGAACATATGGCGATGTCTGCCGGCGCCATATTCTTTTACATTGCGAATAACTTTGACCCATGACACATCGATCAGGTGGTACAGGACAGCCAAATGAGACGTTTCAGCACATGGACATACCCACTACCTTATAAATAAACCTGATCTGGCCACCATTTTACATTCAGTCTTTTGCCAGAGTAGGGATAGGTTGCTTTGTGGAGCAGGGACAAACTGTTAGGGACACCAAACGCTCGTTAATACAGTAGGGCCACAAAAATCCTTTTAAGGACTGGTATATGTGTGCTATCGATAGGTGTGACTTACTGAGGGTGTAATATACTTATAATATACTTTCTAACATAGAAAGTATATTATAGTGCATTTGTATTGTGCAGCAGTTGTGTGCGGTTCTGCAACGATACTGCAGCTACACAGAGTGCCAAACGCTATTGGAACAAATAATTTCTACTGGTGTGATATACCAGTTGCCCCCCCAAAAAACAGATTGAAGCAGGGGTGTTATATACCAACACTATACTTTCTATATATTGCATTTAGGTAGTGCAGCATTTGTTTGCAGTTTTGCTGCGTTACCTCAGCTACACAGAGTGACAAACGCTATTGGAATAAATAATTTCAACTGGTGTGATATACCAGTTGCCCCCCAAAAAAAAAATGATTGAAGCAGGGGTGTGATCTACCAATTATATACTTTCTATATAGTGCATTTGGGTAGTGCAGCATTTGCTTGCGGTTTTGCTGCGTTACCTCAGCTACACAGAGTGACAAACGCTATTGGAGCAAATCATTTCTACTGGTGTGATAAACCAGTTGCCCCCCCCCAAAAAAAAATAAAAAATGATTGAAGCAGGGGTGTTATATACCAATAATATACTTTCTATATAGTGCATTTAGGTAGTGCAGCATTTGTTTGCGGTTTTGCTGCGTTACAGCAGCTACACAGAGTGACAAACGCTATTGGAACAAATAATTTCTACTGGTGTGATATACCAGTTGCCCCCCCAAAAAACTGATTGAAGCAGGGGTGGGATATACTAATTATATACTTTCTAAATAGTGAATTTGCATAGTGCAGCATTTGTTTGCAGTTTTGCTGTGTTACCTCAGCTACACACAGTGTGAAACGCTATTGGAACAAATAATTTCAACTGGTGTGATATACCAGTTGCCCCCCAAAAAAACTAATTGAAGCAGGGGTGTTATATACAAATAATATACTTTCTATATAGTGCATTTGGTAGTGCAGCATTTTGTTTGCGGTTTTGCTGCGTTACATCCAGCTACACCAGAGTGACAAACGCTATTGGAACAAATATTTCTACTGGTGTGATATACCACTTACCCCCCCAAAAAAACTGATTGAAGCAGGGGTGTTATTTACCAATTATATACACTTTCTATATAGTGCATTTAGGTAGTCTGCAGCTTTGTTTGCGGTTTTGCTGTGTTACCGCAGCTACACAGAGTGACAAACGCTATTGGAACAAATAATTTCTACTGGTGTGATATACCAGTTGCCCCCCAAAAAATCTGATTGAAGCAGGGGTGTGATATACCAATTATATACAGGGTGGGCCATTTATATGGATACACCTTAATAAAATGGGAATGGTTGGTGATATTAACTTCCTGTTCATGGCACATTAGTATATGTGAGGGGGGAAACTTTTCAAGATGGATGGTAACCATGGCGGCCATTTTGAAGTCGGCCATTTTGAATCCAACTTTTGTTTATTCAATAGGAAGAGGGTCATGTGACACAAACTTATTAGGAATTTTCTCAAGGAAAACAATGGTGTGCTTGGTTTTAACGTAACTTTATTCTTTCATGAGTTATTTACAAGTTTCTGACCACTTATAAAATGTGTTCAATGTGCTGCCCATTGTGTTGGATTGTCAATGCAACCCTCTTCTCCCGCTCTTCACACACTGATAGCAACACCGCAGGAGAAATGCTAGCACAGACTTCCAGTATCCGTAGTTTCAGTGTGTGACGAGTGGGAAAAGTGGGTTGCATTGACAATCCAACACAATGGGCAGCACATTGAACACATTTTATAAGTGGTCAGAAACTTGTAAATAACTGATGAAAGAATAAAGTTACGTTAAAACCAAGCACACCATTGTTTTCCTTGTGAAATTCCCAATCAGTTTGATGTGTAACATGACCCTCTTCCTATTGAAAAAAACAAAGTTGGATTCAAAATGGCCGACTTCAAAATGGCCGCCATGGTCACCACCCATCTTGAAAAGTTTCCCCCCCTCACATATACTAATGTGCCACAAACAGGAAGTTAATATCGCCAACCATTCCCATTTGGTTGTGATATACCAGTTGCCCCCCATAAAAACTGATTGAAGCAGGGGTGTTATATACCAATAATATACTTTCTATATAGTGCATTTAGGTAGTATAGCATTTGTTTGCAGTTTTGCTGCATTACCTCAGCTAAACAGAGTGTCAAACGCTATTGGAACAAATAATTTCAACTGCTATGATATACCAGTTGCCCCCCCAAAAAAATGATTGAGGCAGTAGTGTGATATACCTTCTTCCACAAATACTGCTCTTCTATAGGGACTTTTGTCACAGGGTAATTTTGAAAATGACAGGCAGAAGAAGAGGCAGGCCATTTCGCAGGGGTGGTAGGGGTCGGGCAGGTGCACCAGGCCGGAGCCTAAGTGGGAAATTGCAGAAGGTGCGTGCGATTGCATGAAAGGACGCACCAGACCTTCCGCTTCTGCACCCTCTTCATCCTCTCTATCTGCACCCTCTTTACTCTCTGCTCTGTGCACCCCCAAAGACACCACCACCACCACCATATTCCCTCCGCTCGAGTCAGAGGAATTATTTCCCCATCCATTACAAGACCTTTCCAATGCACATCCATTCTTGGCATTGGATCAGGAAGAGGAGGTATCAACCATCGCCACCCAGCAGTCTGACGACAGTACCCAGACCAGCCCAAGGAGGGTGGTACCCGCTGTTGCTGCCTACTCCAAGATCTCTAATGTCAAGGGTGGTGAAGGTGACAATGATGACGTGTCGATGGACGTCACGTGGGTGCCCACAAGAGAGAAAACTGGTGGACTCGGAGGCCTTTAGAAAATTTGTGGCCATTGGCACACTGCAATGGAAGATCCCCAGAAGGAAATATTTCTCCCAGAAGGTGAATGTATCTCTGGCACACAGTGTCGGTGCAAAAATACATCTGACCACAGACACGTGGTCTAGCAAACACGGGCAGGGAAGGTACATAACTTTTACTGCCCACTGGGAGAACCTTCTGACGGCCATCAAGCATGCAACCTGTGGCACTCGTGTGGATTTGGATTTGGTGTTACCGCCACAAATTGCATGCAGGCCTGCCTCTTCTTCTCCTCTTCCTACTCCATCCTCCGTCTCCTCCTCGGCTGACTCCTCCTTTTCCACTGCTACCGCCTCTTCCGCTGCCCCCCCCCCCCCAAGCTCCCCAGAACCTATTTGATTTGCGAGGTGAGACGTTGCCATGCTGTGCTGTGGCTGTTGTGCCTGGAAGCTAAGAGCCACACTGGACTCCTTTCAGCTTTGCGGTCACAGGCCGATCAGTGGCTAACCCCGCTCAATTTGACAGTTTGGTAAAGTGGTGTGCGACAACGGTGCCAATCTACTGAGCACGCTGAAACAGGGCAAAATGACACACGTGCCGTGCATGGCACACGTCCTGAACTTAGTCATGCAGAGATTTGTTGCCAAATACCCCGGGGTCCCGGACGTCTTGCAGCAGGCCAGGAAAATCTCTGGCCATTTTAGAAGATCTTACACGGCCATGGCTTGCCTTGCTGATGTTCAGCGGCGACACCACCTGCCCCTCAGATGTCTGGTTTGTGACTTCCTGATGCGCTGGAACTCCACCTTGTATATGCTTGATAGGCTGCTCCACCAGAAACGTGCAGTTAACGACTACCTGTACGAACTCTGCGGCAGGACAGGTTCTGGGGAGCTTGCTTGTTTTTCACTGTGCTAGTGGCTGCTTATGCACGATGCATGCAGACTTCTGCGGCCATTTGATGAGATCACCAAACTGGTCAGTTGCAGCCAGGGCGCCATCAGTGACATAGTACCTTACGCCTTCTTTCTGGAGCGTGCATTGCATCGTGTCATTGATCAAGCCGTCGAGTTGCAGGAGCAGGAAGATGAGGATGCTGGATGAATTCCCAGGGGGGGCTACTCCATCTGAGACAAGTCAACAGGAGTCTGAAGAGGAGTCAGAGTAGGATGGTGCCTGGGCAGAGGAGGAGCAAGAAGAGCATGCTTTAAACTTTTCTGGGATGCCTGGTGTCGTCTGTGGCTGGGGGGAGGAGACCGAGGATGACATTATCCTGGACGATGAGCAGGAGCTAGGCCACTCCACCGCTTCCAGTTTAGTGCAAATAGGGGCCTTCATGCTCCAGTGTTTGAAGAGGGACCCCCATATAAAAAGCATAAAGGGCAAGGACCAGTACTGGGTGGCAACATACTTAGACCCCCTGTACAATCACAAATGGAGGACATGTTACCAGCATCACAGAGGGCTGTCAGAATGCAGCACTTCCAGGCCTTGCTTCAAGAAATGCTGCATTCTGCTTTTGCGGGTGCTGGCAGAGGAATTTCCACTTACAGAGAAACAGTTGCGGGTACCAATCTTACCGCGCATGCTAGAAGAGGGCGGTTTGAAGATGTGTTGGTCACTTCGAATATGAGATCATTCTTGCAGCCAACCCATCGACAGCCGCCCTCCGGTTCCAGCCTCAGGAAATGCCTACACCAACAGGTGTCCGACTACATCGGGTTAACAGCCGATGTGGACGCTATGAGAAGCGAGGAACCCCTGGACTACTGGGTGTGCAGGCTTGACCAGTGGCCAGAGCTGGCACAACTTGCCATGGAACTTTTAGCTTGCCCCTCATCCAGTGTCCTGTCCGAAAGCACGTACAGCGCAGCAGGGTGGATTGTGACCGATAAGCGCACTCGCCTAGCTCACAACAGTGTGGACTACCTGTCACGGAACCATGAACCAGACGTACAACAAGAGATAAGTGAAAAAATAAGAAGGCTTTATTGAAAATAAAGCTGTAAAGCAAAAGTCCAAACGGATGGTGAAACCGAGCAGAGTCTTTGCGAAGCCAGAGGTCAGGAACCAGAAGGGTAGTCAGACGAAGCCAGGATCAGGAACCAGCAGGGTAGTCAGACGAAGCCAGGATCAGGAACCAGCAGGGTAGTCAGACGAAGCCAGGATCAGGAACCAGCAGGGTAGTCAGACGAAGCCAGGATCAGGAACCAGAAGCAGCAGCAGTCTTAGAAGCATGTGAACACAAGAGGACCAAGCAAGGAACTGAAGCCACAGACCTCCTATATATATGAGCTAGGCATCCAGCTCCTCCCAGTGGGAAGGAGGAGCCGCAGGGTGGAAGGCTACAAGAAACCCAGAAACCAAGATGGCCGCCAGCACATGTCAAACGAAGGAGAACAGCAAGAAGGTAAGACCATGACAGTACCTCCCCCCCACAAGGGCCCTCCTCCGCGGAGCACAAAATGGTTTCTGAGGGAAGCGTGCGTGGAAGGCTCGGAGCAAGGCAGGAGCATGGACAACCCCCCCAAAACATCGGAGGGAACCCAGGAACGCTCCTCTGGACCATTACCACGCCAATGGACCAAAAACTGCAACCGACCGCGGACCAGGCGTGAGTCCAGGATATTGCTGACCTCATATTCCTCACGATTGCCCACTTGGACCGGACGAGGCCGAGGAATCGAGGAAGTGAAACGATTACACACCAATGGCTTTCAACAGGAGACATGAAACACGTGGAGATCCGCATGCCAGGAGGAAGCGCAAGGGCATAGGCTACCGGGTTTACCCTGCGAAGCACTCGGAAGGGACCAACAAAGCGAGGCGCCAGCTTGGGAGTGGGCACTCGAAGGTTGAGGTTGCGAGTGGTCAACCTTACACGGTCTCCGACCTGGTAGGAAGGAGCAGGCGCTCGTCTGCGATCAGCCTGGAGTCTCTGGCGCTGCGCAGAGACCTCCAGGGACTTCTGGATCTGTACCCAAGAAGCACGTAGGACGGAAAGGTGATCCTCCACAGCCGGAATATCCTGGGGAGAGAATACCTCCGGTAACACGGCAGGTTGGAACCCATAATTGGCCATGAAGGGAGACGTCCCAGAGGAAGAGTTCACCCGCCGTTGTTCCTGGCAAACTCAGCCCAAGGCAGGAGGTCAACCCAATTGTCTTGGTGATCGGAGACATAGCAACGAAGGATTGCTCCAAGGCCTGATTGGATCGTTCTGCGGGCCCCATTGGACCTGAGGGTGGTTGGCCGAGGAGAAGGAGAGATGAATCCCCAAATGGGAGCAAAAGGCGCGCCAGAACCTGGACACAACTGACTCCCCCGATCCGACACAATCTCCTTGGGCAAACCGGCAACCGGAAGGCCTCCTGGCAAAAAATCGTGGCCAACTCTTGTTGCAGAGGGTAACTTCTTGAGAGGCAACACAGTGGCACATTTGGAAAACCGATCCACAATCATGAGAATGACCGTATGGCCTCGGGATGCAGGGAGGTCCACAATGAAATCCATCCCCAGGTGTGACATGGGCGCTCCCCGGTGGCTATCGTTGCAGAAGGCCCAACGGAAGGTGCCGAGGGGACTTACTCTGGGCACAAACGGAGCATGCCGCTACATATGCGGCGATGTCGGAACGTAGGGAAGGCCACCAGAACAGACGTGAAACAGCCCAGGACAGCTGAATCTTTCCAGGATGCCCCGCGGTCTTGGAGTTATGGTAGGTTCGCAACAACTCGAGTGCGCAACTCCTCAGGCACAAAACATCTGCCGTTGGGTCTCCCAGAGGGAGCACCAAATGAGCCGCCAAAATCTGCTCACCCAGGGGAGAGGTCAGGCTGGTGCGAATGGCGGCCAGGATCTGATTCGGGAGGTATGACCGAAGTCGGAATCGGACTCCTCCCTGGACAGCTCGGAGTACTGCCGTGATAAGGCATCCGCCCTGATGTTCTTGGAACCGGGTAGGTAGGAGACCACGTAATTAAAACGTGACAAGAACCGAAGCCCATCTGGCCTGACGTGGTGTCAATCTCTTGGCCTCAGAAGGTAGGTCAGATTCTTGTGGTCCGTCAGGATGAGAACCGGAACCACCGAACCCCGAGCAAGTGCCTCCATTCTTTAAGGGCACTGCACGATGGCCAATAAACTCCCTGGTCACCATCTGATAGTTGCACCTCCGCGGAAGACAGTTTCCGGGAGTAAAACCCACAAGGAAGCAGAGGACCCTCTGGTGTTCTACGCTGAGACAGAAAGGGCGCCTACTCCCGTCTCAGACGCGTCCACCTCGAGGACAAAGGGCAACCCAGGGTTGGGATGCGACAGTATCGGAGCGACACAAAGGCGGACTTTAGGGCCTCAAAAGCTCGGATGGCCTCGAGCGGCCAGACCTGGGAATTACTGCCCTTCCTGGTCAGATCCGTGAGAGGCTTGGCCAGCATGGAAAAGTCCCTGATGAACTTCCGATAATAATTGGCGAAGCCCAAAAAGCGCTGCAGGGAACGAAGACCACTGGGCTGGGGCCACTGTAAGACAGCCGAAACCTTCTCAGGATCCATGGAGAACCCCTCAGCGGAAATGATGTAACCTAAGAAGGTTACCTGGGATCGGTGAAATTCGCATTTCTCAAGCTTACCGAACAGCTTGTTCTCTCGTAACCGTTGCAACACTCGTCTGACATCCAGAATGTGGGCCTCCATGGATTCAGAATATACCAAGATGTCATCCAAATAGACTACCACACACTGCTGCAACAGGTCACGGAAAACATCGTTGATGAATTCCTGAAAGACTGCGGGCGCATTGCACAACCCAAAGGGCATAACCAAGGATTCGTAATGACCGGTCCTGGTGTTAAACGCGGTCTTCCACTCATCGCCCGCCTTGATCCTTACCAGGTTATATGCCGCCCTCAGGTCGAGTTGGTAAAGACCCGTGGCCCCCTTTAAGGCGATCGAACAGCTCGGAAATCAAGGTATCGGGTAAGCGTTCTTGATCGTGATGCGATTGAGACCCCTGTAATCGATGCAAGGCCTCAACTCACCGCCCTTCTTTTTCACAAAGAAAAATCCAGCCCCTGCCGGGGACGAAGATTTGCGATATGTGTCCGCGTGAAAGCGCCTCCCTCACGTACTCCTCCATGGCCCTCATTCTCCGCTACCGACAGTGGATAGACTTTGGCCACGAGGAGGAACGGCACCAGATTGTAACTCTATGCACAATCGTATGGGCGGTGCGGAGGTAGGGCAACCGCGCGCACCTTATCGAATACATCCCGGTATCCTCGTATTCAGGAGGCAACAGAGAGTCCGAGAAGTACACAGCAACTTGACAGACCCATGGATGCAACTAGCCCCACACTGCGGTGACCACGAGAGGATCTCGACCGATCTCCAATCGAAAGTCGGATTATGCTTCTGGAGCCAGGGGTACCCCAAGACCACGAGTAGTGTGGAGACGAAATAACCTGGAGGCAGACCGACTCTCTGTGAACGGCACCAATGGCTATCCCCACTGGAAGGGTCTCATGAGTCACGTGTGCGGCAGAAGGGGTCTTGCCGTCTATCGCCTCAAGAGCCAGTGGGGAACCTCGAGCCTGCAGAGGAATGGAATTGGCGGCAGCGATCACACTATCAATGAACAAACCACCAGCACCAGAGTCCACCAACGCCTGGGTCGTCTCCGAGCCCCCGACCCAGGAGAGGACAACAGTGATCAGTGTTTGTCAACACGGGAAACCGGGGACGAGGAGACTCCACCCAAGATCTGCCCCCCGACAGGATCTCAGTACGAGCGTTTTTCCCGGACCGGTTCGGGACATGCCAACCGAAAATGCCCACCGAGACCACAGTACATGCATCGGCCCTCGCGTCTCCGGAGTGCCCTCTCCCCCTCGGACAGGCGAGCAAACCCCAGCTGCATGGTTTCACCCCCAGACAAGTCATCCCCAGGAGGCGTGGGAGGAGAGGGAGGCACGGGTGGGACAGCAAACGTAGGCACCAATCTGTTAGAAGACCTCCGCAGGTTCTCCTTAAAGGAAGGTCTCTCCCTGAGTCTGGTGTCAATCAAAATCAGGAAAGAAATAAGAGACTCGAGCTCAACTGGGTAGGTCCTTAGCTGCAACCTCATCCTTCAGGCATCCGAGAGACCATGAGAGAAAGCAGCGACCAGAGCCTCATTATTCCAGCCCACCTCTGCTGCCAGGGTACGAAACTCAATGGCGTATTCAGCTACGGATCGTGAACCCTGTCTGATGGACATAAGGAGCTTCGCAGCAGAGGCAGACACGAGCCGGCACATGGAATTACCTTCCGAAGAGAAGCAACAAAACCGGAAAACTCGGCAAACCACCGGCTTGTTGTTCTCCATAAAGGGCTGGCCAGGCCAAGGCCTTGTCCGAGAGAGCAGCGAGATCAGAAAGCCCACCTTTGATCTCTCAGTGGGAAAGGCATGTGGCAGCAACTCGAAATAAATGCCCACCTGGTTAAGGAAACCTCGGACACTGAGTTGGCTCTCCCCCCAAAGCGCTGTGGAAGAGGGGCAGAACCGGTCCATACCCGAAACACCGCAGGCGCAACAACAGGTTGTCATGGGTAGAACTCTGGCGCAACAACCGGAAGCGGCAGTAGGAGCGAGCCCAGGAGCGACAACCGACCCATCGGCAACGGGAGCGAAATGAGCCGTGCGTTCAAGCAGGGTTTGCAAACGCCACAGCGAACCGACCAACAGGTGATCTGCTGATCAAGTCTGGCAACCAGCGTGGGTAGCGAGGATGGCCCTGTACCGTCAGAATTCATGGGCTTGGTCCCTAATGTCACGGAAACCATGAACCAGACGTACAACAAGAGATAAGTTGAAAAAATAAGAAGGCTTTATTGAAAATAAAGCTGTAAAGCAAAAGTCCAAACGGATGGTGAAACCGAGCAGAGTCTTTGCGAAGCCAGAGGTCAGGGAACCAGAAGGGATAGTCAGACGAAGCCAGGACCAGGAACCAGCAGGGTAGTCAGACGAAGACAGGATCAGGAACCAGCAGGGTAGTCAGACGAAGCCAGGATCAGGAACCAGCAGGGTAGTCAGACGAAGCCAGGATCAGGAACCAGAAGCAGCAGCAGTCTTAGAAGCATGTGAACACAAGAGGACCAAGCAAGGAACTGAGCCACAGACCTCCATATATATATGAGCTAGGCATCAGCTCCTCCCAGTGGGAAGGAGGAGCCGCAGGGTGGAAGGCTACAAGAAACCCAGAAACCAAGATGGCCGCCAGCACATGTCAAACGAAGGAGAACAGCAAGAAGGTAAGACCTGACACTACCTCACATTTCTAAAAATGAATGAGGCATGGATCTCAGAGGAATTCAACACATGTGACGAGTCGACCACATTTAATTGAATTTCCTCATGACAGCCAACAAATATCCGCCACCACCCAGAACAAATAATGGTCCCTGTCTTAGGTAAATAAAGCGGCATAAAAGGCCTTCTCTGTCCGTTGAATGCCTAATGTTTTGGGCCTCTGAGGAATTCGATGTGACGACCAAGTGTTTCAACTATTATCATTAGGGTTTTTTTCAATAGGGGGGATTTTGTTACCCATGTTTTTAATCCAATTTTATATTTTTAGTTCTTCTAAACATATGTATTTGACCTGTATTTGTACTGGCTTTCAGTAAAATTGATATCCATTGACCGTCTAATAGACCTCATACTTACTTGTTCTTTTTATGTACGGTGAATGCATAATGTTTGGGACCTGTAGTACATTGGCCTGCTGTAAAATTGATATCCAATGACCATGTAATCTACCTCCAGCCACATTCTTACTTGTTCTTGCCTGCTGTAAAATTGATATCCAATGACCGGGTAATCTACCTCCAGCCAAATACTTACTTGGTCTTTTCTGCACGGTGAATAAATAATTGTTGCGGCCTCGGAGGAATTCAACACCATAGACGACCACGTGTTATCGAATTTCAACTATTATCATTAGTTATTTTTTTCAAGAGGGGGGATTTCATTAGCCATGTTTTTAATCCAATTTTTTATTTTTAGTTCTTTTAAACATATGTATTTGACCTGTATTTGTACTGGCCTACAGTAAATTATTTTATCTATTGACGCATAATGTACCTCTAGCCACATAATCAGAACTTCTTTTATGTCATGTGAATGCCTAATTTTTAAGGCCTGTACTCCCGTGGCCTAAAATTTTAAATTTTCTAGGCTCCAACAGGGGCACATTTCATAGAATTTCCCTTTTAAGACGCATAAAAATGTCCCCTGATTAAGATAAATATTTTTGGTTGGAATTTTTGTCATTGATCCCCCTCTAGTATGTCCACTGTCCATGTTGTGGGACTATTGTACACTTCTACTAATTATTTTGGTGGCTGCAAATATGAGCTGAAGGTTTTTCAGGTTTGCCTGCCATTAAAGCGAATGGGGCGTTCGCGAACCGTCCCGGACCGATGTTCGTCCATCACTACTGAACAACAGTCCAACCCTACATAGCCCAGTTAAGACGCTTCTGACGTTGTCTCTGGTTCATAAGTGGCTTGACACAAGAATGTGACAGTTGTAGCTCATGTGTGGTTTGCTCTTTAAGTGCTGACTCGAGCTGCAGTCAAAACCTTGGAATCTCCCCCAACTTCTTGATTGGTGTTTCTTGACAATCCTTTCATGGCTGTGGTTATCACTGGTACTTGTGCACTCTATTTTCTTCCGCTCAACTTGTCTTTATTATGCTTGGATACAGCACTCTGTGAACAGCCTGCTTCTTTAGCAATAACAGGGGTGTCAATGGGTGTTTTTTCATCAGTCTTCCCCATGATTGTGTAGCCTACTGAACCAGACTGAGGGATCATTTAAAGCAGGGATGGCCAATCTGAGGCTCTCCAGCTGTTGCAAAACTAAAACTCACAGCATGCCCAGACTGCCTACAGCTAGTAGCTTACAGCAGGGCAGGGTGGGAGTTGTAGTTTTACAACATCTGGAGAGCTGTAGGTTGGCCATGCTTAGGAAACCTTTGCAGGTGTATAGTGTTGATTACCTGGTTAGAGTGTGACACCATGCGTCTACAATATTGAACATTTTCACAATATTCTAATTTTCTGAGATACTGACTTTTAGATTTTCATTAGCTGTATTCATAATCATCAACATTAAAAGAATGAAATGCTTGAAATAGATCACTCTGTGTGTAATACATCTATATAATATATGAGTTTCACTTTTTGAATTGAATTACTGAAATAAATGAACTTTTTGATGATATTTTAATTTATTGAGATGCACCTGTATGCATTGTTCTAGTGGTGCTCCTAGTGTGCATAGTAAATATGTGGAGTACTGTGGGCCAGGCAATGACCCTCTGAGTTTCTGGGAAAGATATTCAAATTAGTGTTGGGCGATGCCTGGCACATTGCGGTGTTCGGCCGAACACCACGTGTGCTCAAGCCCAATGCTCGAGTCTCCTCCCCGCACGTTTGTTGGCTAATACGCAGCCAATAAACATGCAGGCAAGTACTGGCACTCACTGTAATGCCGTAGCCATGTTGGTTACTGGAATTACAGTGATTGGCTGGCCGGAACGCGTCATCGGGTGCTATATAACACCCGATGACACGTGGTTCGGCTCAGTCTTAGTCAGGGCGAGCTGCAGCAGAAGGGACAGATAGTGTAGGGACAGCAATAGTTATTTTTTTAGGCAGGGTTTAGTGTTGAAAGGTGTTAGAGACCCAAAAGTCCTTTTAAAGACTATTGTTTTATCTGGCTGAAATATATATTATTAGCACAACCTGCACTAAATTGCGCGCAATTGTTTGGCCGCTGCTGTCAGTGACACAACCTCTGCTACATCTGTTGTGTTACATTTGTGCATTCTAAATATCTGTGATATCCAGAATATTTGTTTGGCCGCTGCTGACAGCGACATTACCTGCGCTACATTTCCTGTATAACATTTGCGCATCCTAAATATCTGTGACATTCAGTGTAATATTTTCTTAGCCGCTGGTGACAGCGACATTACCTGCACTAGATATCCTGTATAACGTTTGCGCATACTAAATAACTGTGACATTCAGTGTAATTTATTTGCACATACAATTACAGAACCTGCGCTACTGTACGTGTGACATACTTGCAAGCATATATACCATTTAATATGCTCAAGGCGAGCAGTAAGGGAGGGGGAAGTGGCCGTGCTGCTGATGGTGCATGCAGAGGCAGTGGCCCTGGGTGCAGTGAAACTGTGCCTGTTGCCAGAGCACAAGAACACACTCATTCCAATGATTCCTAGCTTCATGTCCCAGTTTGAAGTCACACCAGTGCGACCAGGTGGTCGGTTGGATTGCAGCAGATAAAGCTTCCAGTCAGTTAAGCACCACCCTGTTTTCCCACAAAGTCCCAGTCTCAGTAGCCAAGAGTCTGGTCAACAGAATCCTCATCCTCGATCCTCCTTCCTCCAACCATGGAGAGTCTTGGCAAACAAGTGATCCCACACTCGGATATTCCGAGGAGCTCTTTTCATCCCTTGATTTAGGCCTCTCGTCAAGCCCGATTGAAGAGGGACATGAGGAGATCTTGTGCACTGATTCCCAAACTCTTGAGCATCCACAGTCAGAAGAAGATGACGGTGGGGAACCTTGTGTTTCACGAGGTGGATGATGATGATGAGACACAGTTGCCAATAAGTCAACAGCATTAAGTGTCTCAAGAGGTTAATTATGAGGATGAGACACAGTTGTCAATAAGTGAGGTTCTTGTTAGGTCAACAAGTCAGGAGGATGACCAGAGTGAGTAAGTGGAAGAGGAAATCACTGACCCAACCTGGGAAGGTGGCAAGCCGAGCAAAAACAGCAGTACAGAGGGGGAGAGATCCGCAGCACCGCAACAGGCTGGAAGAAGCAGTGGGGTGGCAAAAGGGAGAAGGCGGGCCACACCAAACAGGCCCGCAACTGTTCCCCAGAGCACCCCCTTGTGGCAATCTCCCTTGCTAAGGGGTAGGTGTTCCGCAGTCTGGCGCTTTTTTGAGGAAAAAAATGAGCAGGGGTGTGAACGCTAGCACCCTCACCACCACCAGCATGATCCGCCACATGGCATCAAAGCACCCTAATAGGTGCGCCGAACGTCTGTGTCCACAATCAGTGTCTGCGGGTCACACCACTGCCTCCTCTTGCCCTGTGTTACATGCTGGCCAATCCCCTGTCCAAGATGCAGGCCCAGATGCCTCCGGCCCTGCACCTGGATGTTCGCAAGCACCATCAGCTAGCAGATCCACTTCTGTGTCCCCGCGCAGCATACAGATGCCCATTCCCAAGGCCTTTAAATAAAAACGCGCAAATACCCAGCCACCCACCCACAGGCCATAGCACTAAATGCACACCTTTCCAAATTGCTGGCCCTGGAAATGTTGCCATTTAGGCTTGTGGACATTGAGGCTTTCTGCAGCCCCCAGTCCCCAGCTGCCACTATTTTTCCCGGTGTGCCGTCCCCGCCTTACACCAGCATGTGTCCTGTAACAATAGACGTGCCCTGACCAACACAGTTATTGGGAAGGTCCACCTAATGACTGACACATGGACAAGTGCTTGTGGCCAGGGACGCTACATTTTCCTGATGGCACTCTGAGTGAACGTTGTGGAGGCCAGGAGCGAGTCATACACTGGGATGGCACAGGTGCTACCGACGCCAAGGATTGCGGGCCCTGCTTCCATCAGGATTTCCGCCTCCAGCTACATTAGTGGCTGCAACCCCCCCTTCTCCTCCCCCACTTCCACCTCTGAATTCTCATCTTGCAGCACCAGTCAGCCATCAGTAAGTAGCTGGAAGCAGTGTAGCACTGCAGTGGGGAAGCGGCAACAGGCTGTGCTGAAACTAATTTGCTTCATTGACAAACAGCACACCGCTGTGGCAGGGTATAAGGGAGCAGACTAAGCTGTGGCTCTCGCCACTCAACCTACAACCAGGCATGGTTGTGTTTGATAATGGCCGTAACTTGGTGGAGGCTTTGGAGCTCGGCAAGTTCACACACATTCCATGCCTAGCCCACGTGTTCAGCTTAGTGGTTCAGCGGTTTCTCAAAACCTACCCCAATTTGCCTGAGCTACTGGTAAAGGTGCGCCGTGTGTGTGACCATTTCCAAAAGTCATCTACAGCTGCCTCTGGTCTGGCAACGCTGCAGCAGCGATTGCAATTGCCATCTCACCGACTGTTGTGCGACGTGAGGACGCGCTGGAACCCCACGTTCCACATGTTGGCCAGGCTTTGTAAGCAGCAGAGGGCAGTAGTGGAATACCAGCTGCAACATGGTTGTCACCTTTCCAGTCAGCTTCCGCTCTTCACAAGCGACGAGTGAGCATGGATGTCTGACCTCTATGAGGTTTCACGCAACTTTGAGGAATCAACAAAGATGGTTAGCGGCGATGCTATTAGCTATTATCAGCGTAACCATCACACTATTGAAACACTCGCTGCTCACAATGAAGGTGGACGCTTTACATATGGAAGAGGTGGAAATGGGGGAAGACAGTTTGTCTTCTCAGCGTGAATTGGATGATGAGGAGGAGGAGCAAGAAACGGTTGCCTCCTGTCAACTGAAAATGCTGACAGGTTGACTCTTCTCAAAATAAACAAGGCCTGGATTGCCTCTGACCTCTCTACTCCACCAGAGGAAAGCGGCTGAACATAAAGGCACTTTAAATGTGGCTTTTATGGTGTATTGAATACACTGTATTCCCATGCACCGCTTCCACCACAAAAAAGGATCTATGGTTCAATCTTCCTCTTTTTGTACTCCTCCTCCATCATATCAACATGCTTATTAGGCTGCCCTCGCTCCTAATGTTTTAGAGGGTCACCAGCAGGCCAACAATCATAATTTTTCAAGGGTATGTGTATGATGCCCTCCTTTAGGTGTGATAAAGGGTGTATTGGAGTGCCAGTTCCTTGTGATTTTTGGCAGCCCTTTCACTTAATGCATAGGCTTTATGAGTGTAGGAGTCCCACTACCTGAACAGTTGTACCACAATGTGAATGAGGCCCTCCTTTATGTGATATAAAGGTTGTATCGGAGTGCCTCTTACTTGTAATTTTTGGCAGCACTTGCACTTTATATACAAGTAAATATACAGGAAAGAATGTTTCCTAACAATTTTTCCTCTAAAATCGATTTTATCTTCGGTTTTGTGCGTATTATTGTCAGTCTGTAAAAGTGGCGTACTACTCGGACAACATCGTTCCCAGCAGCGACCTGGGAGTCCAAGATGCATCCAGACATCCTCCATGCTGTTCCCGAACCATTTCAGTGGTGTTTCCATCAGTTTCTAACTTTTTCCTGTGAACCAGACACCCTCCCCTCTTCAGAGCAGGGGGTGCCTGGTTTAAAGCTCTGGTTCTCCCACTGACTTCCATTGTGCTCTGGTGCTCTGTAGAGCACCCGAGCATCCCAAAGTGTTCTACTCGAGCACCAGAGCACCGAGCACTTTGGTGCTCGATCAACACTAATCCTAAGACTATCTCTCAATATATTGCGACGCCAAATACAACTAATTTTTTATAAAAAGTGATTTTATGGTGCAAAAGTAGTAAAACATGAAAATAAGAATATATCTGTTCATGCCATTATTGTATCAACCTGCAGAATAATGCTACCATATCATATATGGTAGAGAATTGCAATTTTTGCCCACCTCACCTGCCAAAAATGAAATAAAAAAAAACCCAAATATACCCCAAAATGGTGGCAATAAAAACTATGACTTGATCCGCAAAAAAAATGAGCCCTCACACAGCTCAGAGCTTTATAGCTCTTAAAAACTATTTCAGCAAATTCCATGTTAGGAAATCCAGATGCCGCTCCTTCCATTCTGATAGCTGTTGTGTCCCCAAACAGCAGTTTACGACCACATATGGCTTGTTAGCATATTCAAGCAAAAATGTGTAACAAATTTGGGGTGCATTTTCTTCTGTTACCCCTTGTGAAAATGAAACATCTGGATCTTTTATTGTAAAAAATTTAATTTTTTATTTACACAGCCAAGTGTTTCTAAATTCTTTGACTCATGCCTGTTGAGTCAAAGCACTCATTCTACTCCTCAGTAAATTCCATGAGGATTGTAATTTCCAAAATAGTGTACTTTTGGGGGATTTGCATTGTAGTGGTACCTCAGGATCTCTTCAAATCTGACATGGCACTTGAAAACCATTCTAGAAAAAACAGCCCAATGAGCAAATATGGGATGTTTCTGTAAACCACAGAATCAGGGTAATAAATATTGAAGTATGTTTTGCGGTCAACCCTTGCTTGAAAAAATTGATTAAAATGGAAAATCTGTTCAATAAAAATGAAAATTTGCATCTGGAACACCAAAAGGTTTAACAAAGTTTCTAAAATTAGCTTTGGATAGCTTAAGTGATGTCGTTTCTAAAATGAGGTCATTTATGGGTAGTTTCTACTATGTAAGCCCACTTAAAATCAATTCAGAACTTAATATTGTCTGGAAATTTTTCTTTAAAATTTTAAAAATTGTTTATAAAATTTTAGGTCCTCTAAGATGCCAACATAAAGTAGACAATGCAAAATTTTTTGGGAGGTATCACTATCTATTTTAAAAGCAGAGAAATTAAAATTTTAAAGATTTAGGATTTGTTTTATAAATAAAGTTAAAACGTATCGGCTCAAATTTGCCACTTACATGAGGTTTTATTACCAAATAAAGTGAAACATGTCATATTTTTAAATTAGGTTTGGTCAGGAGGGAGGGTAAATCGCCTGCTCTGGAAGTGATTAAACTTACCATTTATTTATTTTTTATTAAAGGTCCAGTGCTATCTCTGTAGTAAAGATTCTTAGGGTACTCAGAGTTTTACGTCCTCTTCGAGCAATAAACCGCGCTAAAGGTCTGAAGGTAGGCAAAATACAGTAGTCAGAGCTTAAATGGGTATTCTGGTACAAAAAATTATGTTCCATGGCCATCAAATGGTTAGAAAATAAATTCCCCTCCATGGAAATCCCTGTCAATGCCACTCAGTCAGCCACAGCTAAGTTGGGTCATCACTACAGCCAGTGATTGACTGAGCAGCATTCCCAGCCATTTCCTGCAGTGTGGAGATGTTTACAGGATGTGAAGCACAGTGGGGATCCAAAGTAGTAGCAGTGGGGCATTAACAAGGGGAGTATAAATTTGTTTATTTTTTTAATAGTTTAATTCCTAATGGATATCTTTTTTTGTACTGGTATACCTTTTTGAGCTTTTTCACCAACCTAATACTTTTACGTTTTTTAATTGCTTTTACACTTTGTATTTTCTTTTACCTTTCAACAGCATGTAGTGCAATGTGTATTTGTAGCCATTAAAACTATTGGAAATATTGTCCTGGTAACAACGCTCCTGCAGTTCATGTTTTCCTGCATTGGTGTACAGCTTTTCAAGGTAAGAAATCTAAAAAACCTTCTTCATCTTCCATTTTTACTTTGATCAGTTACTTATTGCTACCCTATGCTACTTTTATTCTTTAAAAATTCCTGAGATAAAAACTTTTTCCAAAGCCAGGATTTGTGTTAAAATAATAAAATATATTTTAAATCCCTTGCAACAAGCAGCACCACCACACCAGCCCTCAACTTCGGTTTCATGCTGCATACCACTGAGGCCACTAAATGGCTGCTGTGATCATATGGAGTAAACGGGACATCACTGCTGCAGCCATGTAAGCTCAGACTAGAGGTGAAGACTTTATTGGCTGAGTTGTGATATGAGGGGAATTAACCCCTTGACGACTTCTGCCAGAACATAGCGAGTGTCATAGCTGTAAGGTGCCTGCTGTAAGCTATTGTCTGTCATCTGCGAAAATGCTGATCGCAGCTCTTTAACCCCTGAGATGGCATGGTCAAATGTAGCCACAGCTTCTAAGAGTAGAAATCCAGGGACAGTTGCATTCCCGGTTCCTGAGTGGCTCCCCCACCTGGCGATTGGGTGAGCAGTTGGTTGACTCTGAAAGCTCTGGGCTCTCTGAAAAAATCCCTGCCACCTAACATACGAAAATAGCAAATCTGCAAAGAATTGCATTAGCAATTCAATTCAATGTATTATAGAAGCAATATAATGATGCATCTTGAAGTCACCTAGGGTGGCTTAAAAATATTTCTAAAAAGTTAACAATTCAAATCACCCCCTTCACCATAATTAAAATAAAAATAAGCAATAATTTAAAATAATCATAAGAATTGCTGTGTCCCAAAATGCCTGAATTATTAAGGGGGTTTTCTGATATTTTGATACTAATGACCTGTCCTCAGAATAGGTCGTCAGTATCTGATCAGTGGGGGTCCGACACCCGGGATCCCCACCGATCAGCTGTTTGAGAAGGTATCATTGTCCCTGTGTGCAGCTGCCTTCTCGAAGCTTATAAAGTACAGGCCATACATTTTATAGTGACTGTGCTTGGCATTGTGCTCAGCCCTAATGGTATCAAAATCTTGAAAAACCCATTTAACCTCTTCCGGACACATGGCCCTTATGTCCTGGTACTCCTGTGTATTTCCGATCACCGGGCTGTGATTGGAACCCGGTGCCTGCTCAAATCATTGAGCAGGCACCTTGGCTAAATGCGAGGGGGCGTCCCGTGACCCCCCCCCCCCCCCCCGTCACAGCGATCGCCGCAAACCGCAGGTCAATTCAGACCTGCGGTTTACGGTTTTACCTTGTCCGGCGGGCGGCGGTGCCATCGGGTCCCTATGCGGCTGTAGGGGGGACCCGATGGCATGGAAGGCAGCGTGATGCCTTCCTTAGGCATCTGCGCTACCTTCCGGTGACGAGCCTGTGAGAACCAGCCCCCTGGACCTCACAGGCCGGAAGCTGTATGAGTAATACACACAGTATTACTCATACATCCAATGCATTCCAATACAGAAGTATTGGAATGCATTGTAAAAGGGATTAGACCCCCAAAAGTTGAAGTCCCAAAGTGGGACAAAAATTTAAGTAAAAAAAAGTTGAAAAAATAAAGTTTTCCCCCAAAAAAATTACGTTTCAAGTAAAAATAAACAAAAACATAATTTTCCCCAAATAAAGTAAAAAAAATTGGTAAAAAACATATTAGGTATCGCCGCATCCATATCGACCGACTCTATAAACATATCACATGACCTAACGCCTCAGATGAACACCGTAAAAAAATAAGAAATAAAAACTGTGCTAAATAAACAATTTTTTTGTCACCTTACATCTCAAAAATTACAACAGTAAGCGATCAAAAAAGCGTATGCCCACCAAAATAGTACCAATCTAACCGTCACCTCATCCTGCAAAAAATTAGAACCCACCTAAGGCAATCACCCAAAAAATAAAAAAAAACTATGGCTCAGAATATGGAGACACTAAAACATCATCCTTTTTTTTGGTTTTAAAAAAGCTGTTATTGTGTAAAACTTAAGTAAACAAAAAAAAAGTATACATATTAGGTATCTCCGCGTCCATATCGACCGGCTCTATAAAAATATCACATGACCTAACCCCTCAGGTGGACACCGTAAAAAAAAAAAAGTGTAAAAAGTCATTTTTTGTCATCTTACATCACAAAAAGTGTAATAGCAAGCGATCAAAAAGTTATATGCACCCCAAAATAGTGCCAATCAAACTGTCATCTCATCCCGCAAAAAATGAGACCATACCTAAGATAATCGCCGAAAAACTGAAAAAACTATGGCTCTCATACTATGGAGACACTAAAACATTATTTTTTTGTTTCAAAAATGATATTATTGAGTAAAACTTAAATAAATAAAAAAAAGTATACATATTAGGTATCGCCACTAGAGATGGCCCGAATAGTTCGCCGGCGAATAGTTCCCGGCGAACATAGCTTGTTCGCATTCGCCGCGGCGGGCGAACATATGCGATGTTCGGTCCGCCCCCAATACATCATCATTGAGTAAACTTTGACCCTGTACCTCACAGTCAGCAGACACATTCCAGCCAATCAGCAGCAGACCTTCCCTCCCAGACCCTCCCACCTCCTGGACAGCATCCATTTTAGATTCATTCGGAATCTGCATTCTCAGTGAGAGGAGGGACAGTGCTGCTGCTGCTGATTCAATAGGGAAAGCGTTAGCTAGGGCAGTGTTCTGTGTCCACAGACTCATCTGCTGTAAGGACAGCGTCCTGACAGCACCCCAAAAAGCACTTTTCAGGGCTGGTACATCAGTCTGCTTTTTTTTTATTTTTATATATATATATATACAGGGTGGGCCATTTATATGGATACACCTTAATAAAATGGGAATGGTTAGTGATATTAACTTCCTGTTTGTGGCACATTAGTATATGTGAGGGGGGAAACTTTTCAAGATGGGTGGTGACCATGGTGGCCATTTTGAAGTCAGCCATTTTGAATCCAACTTTTGTTTTTTCAATAGGAAGAGCGTCAAGTGACACATCAAACTTATTGGGCATTTCACAAGAAAAACAATGGTGTGCTTAGTTTTAACGTAACTTTATTCTTTCATGAGTTATTTACAAGTTTCTGACCACTTATAAAATGTGTTCAATGTGCTGCCCATTGTGTTGGATTGTCAATGCAACCCTCTTCTCCCACTCTTCACACACTGATAGCAACACTGCAGGAGAAATGCTAGCACAGGCTTCCAGTATCCGTAGTTTCAGGTGCTGCACATCTCATATCTTCACAGCATAGACAATTGCCTTCAGATGACCCCAAAGATAAAAGTCTAAGGGGGTCAGATCGGGAAACCTTGGGGGCCATTCAACTGGCCCACGATGACCAATCCACTTTCCAGGAAACTGTTCATCTAGGAATGCTCGGACCTGACACCCATAATATGGTGGTGCACCATCACATTATGGGTGTCAGGTCAGAGCATTCCTAGATGAACAGTTTCCTGGAAAGTGGATTGGTCGTCGTGAGCCAGTTGAATGGCCCCCAAGGTCTCCCGATCTGACCCCCTTAGACTTTTATCTTTGGGGTCATCTGAAGGCAATTGTCTATGCTGTGAAGATATGAGATGTGCAGCACCTGAAACTACGGATACTGGAAGCCTATGCTAGCATTTCTCCTGCGGTGTTGCTATCAGTGTGTGAAGCGTGGGAGAAGAGGGTTGCATTGACAATCCAACACAATGGGCAGCACTTTGAACACATTTTATAAGTGGTCAGAAACTTGTAAATAACTCATGAAAGAATAAAGTTACGTTAAAACCAAGCACACCATTGTTTTTCTTGTAAAATTCCCAATAAGTTTGATGTGTCACATGACCCTCTTCTTATTGAAAAAACAAAAGTTGGATTCAAAATGGCCGACTTCAAAATAGCCGCCATGGTCACCACCCATCTTGAAAAGTTTCCCCCCTCACATATACTAATGTGCCACAAACAGGAAGTTAATATCACCAACCATTCCCATTTTATTAAGGTGTATCCATATAAATGGCCCACCCTGTATATTGCAGTTGCCTGCCCGTGTGTGAGAGGCTGCAGGCTCAGTCACAGACAGTACTGTGTGCACACCATTCATAAAGGGTGTGACAGAAAATACCTTGCAGATAAAAAAAAATTCTATTTAATCTTTTTCTGTGATATAATCACAGTTGCAAGCCAGTGTGTGTCAGGCCCACACAGACTGTATTGTGGCCACTGGCTAGGCCTTCACTTATACCGTTACAGGGTGTCACTCACTCACAAATACCTTGCAGATAAAAAAAAATTCAATTTAATATTTTTCTGTGATATAATCACAGTTGCAAGCCAGTGTGTGTCAGGCCCACACAGACTGTATTGTGGCCACTGGCTAGGCCTCCACTCATACCGTTACAGGATGTCACTCACTCAAATACCTTTCAGATAAAAAAAAATTCTATTTAATATTTTTCTATGATATAATCACATTTGCAAGCCCGTGTGTGTCAGGCCCACACAGACTGTATTGTGGCCACTGGCTAGTGGCTAGGCCTCCACTCATACCGTTACAGGGTGTCACTCACTCACAAATACCTCGCAGATAAAAAAAAATTCTATTTAATCTTTTTCTGTCATATAATCACAGTTGCAAGCCAGTGTGTGTCAGGCCCACACAGACTGTATTGTGGCCACTGGCTAGGCCTCCACTCATACCGTTACAGGGTGTCACTCACTCAAATACCTTTCAGATAAAAAAATTATATTTAATATTTTTCTGTGATATAATCACAGTTGCAAGCCCGTGTGTGTCAGGCCCACACAGACTGTATTGTGGCCACTGGCTAGTGGCTAGGCCTCCACTTATACCGTTACAGGGTGTCACTCACTCACAAATACCTCGCAGATAAAAAAAATTCTATTTAATATTTTTCTGTGATATAATCACATTTGCAAGCCCGTGTGTGTCAGGCCCACACAGACTGTATTGTGGCCACTGGCTAGTGGCTAGGCCTCCACTTTTACCGTTACAGGGTGTCACTCACTCACAAATACCTCGCAGATAAAAAATAATTATATTTAATCTTTTTCTGTGATATAATCACAGTTGCAAGCCAGTGTGTGTCAGGCCCACACAGACTGTATTGTGGCCACTGGCTAGGCCTCCACTCATACCGTTACAGGGTGTCACTCACTCAAATACCTTTCAGATAAAAAAAATTATATTTAATCTTTTTCTGTGATATAATCACAGTTGCAAGCCAGTGTGTGTCAGGCCCACACAGACTGTATTGTGGCCACTGGCTAGGCCTCCACTCATACCGTTACAGGGTGTCACTCACTCAAATACCTTTCAGAAAAAAAAATTCTATTTAATCTTTTTCTGTGATATAATCACAGTTGCAAGCCAGTGTGTGTCAGGCCCACACAGACTGTTCTGTGCCCACTTCCCACCACTTATATAGGGTGGCACAGTACCTTGCACGCATAGTAACACTTATCTAATAAAAAATGATAGGCAGAGGCAGGCCATGCCGCAGGGGCCGTCGTGGTCGTGGTGCTGTGATTTCCACTGGCCCTGGAATAATGCCCAGTGTTCAGAGGCCACGTTCCCTGAACCCAAAAAATTATGAGAAAATTGTTGACTGGCTTACACAGGACACCCAATCTTCCCTAAGAACCTTGACGCACCATCCTCCTCCAGCTCAGCTTTGGTCACCTGCTCTCAAGTTACTACTCTCCCGCCCGCCACTACCACCACAGCCACTTCACTTGATCCCTCAGAGGAGTTATTTACACATCAGTTGGATGAAATTAGTGATGCGCAACCATTATTGCCAGAGGATGGAGATAACAGGGATATGTCTCAGTCAGGCAGCATTACACACATGGACGTACAGTGTGATGATGATGATGTTGTACCCGCTGCTGCTTCCTTTGCTGAGGTGTCAGATACAAGTGAAGTGGTTGATGATGACGATGTGTCCGTGGATGCCACGTGGGTGCCTGCTCGAAGAGAAGAAGAAGTGGAGGAAAGTTCAGAAGGGGAGACAGAGAGAAGGAGGAGACGAGTTGGAAGCAGGGGGAGGTCGTCGCAAGGAGCTAGTGGCATAGTCAGACAGCATGTATCGGCACCTGGGGTCAGCCAGACAGCACGCCAATCAACACATGCTGTTGCCACCACCAAAATGCCGTCATTGCAAAGCTCAGCAGTGTGGCATTTTTTTTGTGTGTCTGCCTCTGACAACAGCAATGCCATTTGCAACCTGTGCCAAAAGAAACAGAGTCGTGGGAAATCCAACACCCACCTAGGTACAACTGCTTGGCGAAGGCACATGATCGCACATCACAAATGCCTATGGGATCAACACATGATGACAAGTAGAAGCAGCACACAAGCTCAAAGCCACCATTCTCCTACTGGTCCAGCATCTTCAGCCACGTCAACCACTGCTGTCCTCCTTGCCCCCTCTCAACCACCCGCCACTCCGCCTCTCACCTTCAGCAGTTCCATCTCATCTGCCCACAGTCAGGTGTCTGTAAAGGAAATGTTTGAGCGTAGGAAGCCAATGTCGCAGAGTCACCCCCTTGCCCGGCGTCTGACAGCTGGCTTGACGGAACTCTTAGCCCGCCAGCTTTTACCATACCAGCTGGTGGAGTCTGAGGCCTTCAAAAAATTTGTTTCTATTGGGACACCACAGTGGAAGGTACCCGGATGAATTATTTTTTCAAAAAAGGCAATCCCAAACCTCTACTCAGTGATTGAAAACGAAGTCATGGCATCTCTGGCATACAGTGTTGGGGCAATGGTCCATCTGACCACTGATACCTGGTCTGCAAAGCACGGTCAGGGCAGGTATATCACCTACACTGCGCATTGGGTTAACCTGCTGACGGCTGCCAAGCATGGAATGCGTGGCTCTGCAGCGGAGTTGGTGACACCGCCACGACTTGCAGGCAGGCCTACTGCCACCTCCTCTACTCCTCCTACTCCATCCTCTTCAATAACCTCCTCGGCTGAGTCCTCTTCTGCTGCGGCGTCTGGCTGCACATCAACTGAATCCCCCCAGCTCCCCAGGGGCTATTCCACATCCCGGATACGACAGTGTCACGCTGTCTTGGGGTTGACATGCCTGAAAGCAGAGAGCCACACCGGACCAGCACTCCTGTCCGCCCTGAACGCACAGGTGGATCAGTGGCTGACCCCGCACCAACTGGAGATCGGCAAAGTGGTGTGTGACAATGGAAGCAATTTGTTGGCTGATTACCTCACCTTCATTAAGATGAATGAGGCATGGTTCCCGAAGGGACTGACAGTGGGGGATACGTTTGACTAACAAAAGGCCTGATGACATGCCTTGGCATCAAAATGGTCCCCACGCTGCTGTATTTAATGTCTGCATACCGGATGACTTTCATGAATTCTCCGCCACCAACTAGGGTTCAAGCCGCAATGTTTTAGTCACATTTCTGCCTTGAAAACATCAATTTTTCTGGCCGCTGCTACAACAGCGGCTGCAACAATAACATTATTTTTTAGGCATGTGTACATGCCTAATTTTTCTGGCCTCTGGTGCTGCACTGTGGCTGCAAGAACAAAACCAAAAAAAAAAGGCACATACAAGTGTCAATTCCCCTTTGTGATCGTTACCTTGTTGTGGTGAAGGGGCTTGCGTATCACAATGAAGCGATCATCACCTCTATGAGTGTGTTGGCAATGTTGCCACAGCCCAGATGATAAGGCCGTTGCTTCATTATGATCAGACCAAAAGCGATCGGCTGGATAATTTTTCATAGAATAAACTTAAATTATTTATTTTTATTTTTTAAGTTGTATGGGTGGGTTTTTAATACATAAAATAAAAAAAACATAATAAAGTTTCTTAATAGTTTATTAGAAATAATGCAGACAATTTAAAAAATCCCCATCAATTCCAATACAAAGCAAGTACAAAGTTCAGAACTAAATTATTCCAGGATGTTGTAATGGTTCGTTAATTCGACAATGGTTAATCATTTCGACACACGTCCCCGGATACCGGACGTAACAGGGATTAAACTGATAGGAATAGTACTAGTTAAGACCCCACTCATATAGGGTGTCACAGCACATTGCTCCGTGCACGCGCAGTGCCCCAACTTGGGAGTACCCGACCTCTATTTTTTCTTTCACAAAAGGCAATCCCACCATGATATGGGACGTAACAAGGATTAAACTGATGAGAATAGTACTACAGAAAATACCACTCATATCGGGGGTGACAGTAAATTGCACGGCGCAGACGCAGTGACCGTGGCGTGGATTCAAACAAAGGGGAGGGAGCCTGCATTTTTTTAACCATCTCCTCGTTCGAAAAATCAATTTAATAAATGGAGCCCAGATTGGGGACGTAACAGGGATTAAACTGATGAGAATAGTACTACAGAAAATAGCACTCATATCGGGTGTGAGAGTAAATTGCACGGCACAGACGCAGTGACCGTGGCGTGGATTCAAACAAAGGGGAGGGAGCCAGCGTTTTTATCTCCCCGTTCGAAAAATTTATTTAATAAATGGATCCCAGATTTGGGACCATACAGGGATTAACCTGATGAGAATAGTACTACAGAAAATACCACTCACGGGTGTGACAGTAAATTGCACAGTGCAGACGCAGTGACCGTGGCGTGGATTCAAACAAAGGGGAGGGAGCCAGCGTTTTTTTAACGATCTCCACGTTCGAAAAATCTATTTAATAAATGGACCCCACATTGGGGACATAACAGGGATTAAACTGATGAGAATAGTACTACAGAAAATACCACTCACGGGTGTGACAGTAAATTGCACAGCGCAGACGCAGTGACCGTCGCGTGGATACAAACAAAGGGGAGGGAGCCAGCATTTTTTTAACCATCTCCCCGTTTGAAAAATTTATTTAATAAATGGACCCCAGATTGGGGACGTATAAGGGATTAAACTGATGAGAAGAGAGAACTACAGAAAATACCACTCATATCGGGTGTGACAGTAAATTGCACGGCGCAGACGCAGTGACCGTGGTGTTGATTCAAACAAAGGGGAGGGAGCCAGCGTTTTTTTAACCATCTCCCCGTTCGAAAAATCTATTAAATTCACCTTTCGGGGACCCTTGGTGTTGTACGTGGCTGGGTGGAGGAAGAAACCTTCAATGACATCAACGGGTCATGGCTAGCTTGGTATCCAACCTTGTGCAAATGGGAAGTTTGCGGTTGGGCAAATGGACTGTTTGCGGTGCATTAAAAGGGTAGTTTGGTTTGTCAATGTCTGTGAAGTGGGCGTAACCCTTACACTACCTGATCGATACAACATCATACCTGATCGTATACACACACTGGATGTTTTAAACCACGTTGTTCAAAAAAAAATTGGATTGTTAGGTGATTTATGCCCTTTATGGATTAAAATCCAACTCTGCGTCAACTATGTAATTTTCCATGGGAGTTTTGCCATGGATCCCCCTCCGGCATGCCACAGTCCAGGTGTTAGTCCCCTTGAAACAACTTTTCCATCACTACTGTGGCTAGAAAGAGTCCCTGTGGGTTTTAAAATTCGCCTGCCTATTGAAGTCTATGGCGGTTTACCCGGTTCGCCCGTTCACGAACATTTGCAGAAATTTGCGTTCGCCACTCGCGAACGGAAAATTTTATGTTCGCGACATCTCTAATCGCCACGTCCATAATAACCTGCTCTATAAAAATATCACATGAACTAACCCCTCAGGTGAACACCGTAAAAATTTAAAAAAATTTAAAAACTGTGTAAAAAAGCCATTTTTTGTCACCATACATCACAAAAAGTGTAATATCAAGCGATCAAAAAGTCATACGCACCCCAAAATAGTGCCAATCAAACTGTCATCTCATCCCGCAAAAATCATACCCTACCCAAGAGAATCGCCCAAAAACTGAATAAACTATAGCTCTCAGACTATAAAAACACTAAAACATGATTTTGTGTAAAACTTACATAAATAAAAAAATTGTATACTTATTAGGTATCGCCGCGTCCGTTACAACCTGCTCTATAAAAATACCACATGATCTAACCTGTCAGATGAATGTTGTAAAAAAAAAAACATGCCAAAACAGCTATTTCTTGTTACCTTGCCTCACAAAAAGTGTAATATAGAGCAACCAAAAACCACCCTAAACTAGTACAAATAAAACTTCCACCCTATCCCGTAGTTTCTAAAATGGGGTCACTTTTTTGGAGTTTCTACTCTAGGGGTGCATCAGGGGGGCTTCAAATGGGACATGGTGTCAAAAAAACAGTCCAGCAAAATCTGCCTTCCAAAAACCGTATGGCATTCCTTTCCATCTGTGCCCTGCCGTGTGCCCGGACAGCAGTTTACGACCACATATGGGGTGTTTCTGTAAACTACAGAATCAGGGCCATGAATATTGAGTTTTGTTTGGCTGTTAACCTTTGCTTTGTAACTGGAAAAAAATATTAAAATGGAAAATCTGCCAAAAAAGTGACATTTTGAAATTATATCTCTATTTTCCATTTATTCTTGTGGAACACCTAAAGGGTTAACGACGTTTGTAAAATCAGTTTTGAATATCTTGAGGGGTGTAGTTTCTTAGATGAGGTCACTTTTTTGGAGTTTCTATTCTAGGGGTGCATCAGGGGGCTTCAAATGGGACATGGTGTAAAAAAAAACTGTCCAGCAAAATCTGCCTTCCAAAAACCGTATGGCATTCCTTTCCTTCTGCGCTCTAATGTGTGCCCATACATCAGTTTACAACCACATATGGGGTGTTTCTGTAAACTACAGAATCAGGGCCATAAATATTGAGTTTTGTTTAGCTGTTAACCCTTGCTTTGTAACTGGAAAAAAAAATATTAAAATGGAAAATCTGCCTAAAAAGTTACATTTTGAAATTGTATCTCTATTTTCCATTCATTCTTGTGGAACACCTAAAGGGTTAATGACGGTTGTAAAAATCAGTTTTGAATCCCTTGAGGGGTGTAGTTTCTAGAATGGGGTGATTTTTGGGTGGTTTCTATTATGTAAGCCTCACAAAGTGACTTCAGACCTGAACTGGACCTTAAAAAGTTGGTTTTTGAAAATTTCGGAGAAATTTCAAGATTTGCTTCTAAATTTCTAAGACTTTCAACGTCACCCAAGAATAAAATGTCATTCCCAAAATGATCCTAACATGAAGTAGACATATGGGGAATGTAAAGTAATAACTATTTTTGTAGGTATTACTATGTATTATAGAAGTAGAGAAATTGAAACTTGGAAATTTGGAAGTTTTTCCACATTTTTGGCAAATTTGGTATTTTTTTATAAATAAAAATGATTGATTTATTTTTTTACTCCATTTTACCAGTGTCATGAAGTACAATATGTGACGAAAAAACATTCTCAGAATGGCCTGGATAAGTAAAAGCGTTTTAAAGTTATCACCACTTATAGTGACACTGGTCAGATTTGCAAAAAATTGCCTGGTCCTTAAGGTGAAATAAGGCTGTGTCCTTAAGGAGTTAAGGCTACTTTCACATTAGTGAAAACAAAACCCTAAGTTAATGGGTCAATAATGATAAATGTTGGGCAACCCTGTCCCTGTAAACAGAATATATAACGACAAAATGGGTGACCTTGTTAAAGCTTAACTTTTAATCAACAATAAATATAAGATAAATGTTGACATAGTATTTATCATTACTGTCTCTTTGGGTAGGGTATTTCATAGCTTGAAAAGTAGCCTAACCAGAATAATCAAGTCCTTTTCTTGCGCTGTTTTCCCCAGTTTTATTCAATTTTATGTGCATTCAGCTGTACAATTACTGTGGTCCAGATGCATTAACCTACATTTATGAACATTAAAATGTATTTTAAATGATTTTTTTTCTTTCTTTAGATGTTTTCTGGAACTTGTTAAATACCTTCATTTGAAATAAAGATAATAATTTAAAAAATAATCTGCTATCTTCTTGCCCATGCTGTCAGCTTATCTAGGTCTTTCTGTAACATTTAAAAATCAGGATGTGTATCCTACACTGTTTTGTATCATCAGCAAAAGCTGACACCTTACTCTCAATCCCATTCACAAGATCATTGATTAAGACAGATCCTTGTTATACCATCTGCTGCCTTTAGCCCATTTTAAGTATGTACCATTTACAATGTCCCGTAACCAATTCTTTACCCATGTGCAAATATTGTCCCCTGGTCTCTGCATTTGTAGCTTCAGCACAAGGCTCTTGTGTAATACTGTATGAAAGTTATAGAGTTATCTGCCATTATGATCAAGATATGGACTATCTTCTGCATATGGACTAAAGCTATATAAGTAAATCCCTGTCAGATTATATTAAAAACCTGATTTAAATAAAGTAATTTTTTTTGTTGATACATTGACTTTGACAATAAAGTTCTTGACTATGTTCTGCTTGTTTACCTTTAGGGAAAATTTTACAGCTGCACTGATAGCACAAAGATTACACAAGAAGACTGCAGGTATGATCAGTGCTCTATTGATCTCTTACTGCCTGTTTTTTCCATCTCATAGGAAGAAATCCTCCCTATACCATTAAATCTACCAGTATGTTTTTACAATGGCTTTTTTATCATTAGGGGCTATTTTATTGATGTTAAAGATGGAGACCCTACTCAGCTGCAGCTGAAGCCAAGAATTTGGATGCACAGCGATTTCCATTTTGATAATGTACTCTCTGGAATGATGTCTCTTTTTACCATCTCCACCTTTGAGGGCTGGCCACAGTATGTATATAAATTATTATATACTCATATTGCTTTATTTAAAATGTTATTATGATTATATCTCCACTTGCAGTATACACCACTCCTTAAAGGGAACCGGTCACCTCCAAAAACAATCCCAAGCAGCCAGCAGTACCTGACTGTAGCCAGCACCTTTTTACCGACGATAATTTTCTTCCTGAAGGCCGATGCAGCTAAAGCTCAGAAAACGTTCTTTTATTCCCTGCCAGCGCGCTTCTCTAGTCATAATTGAAGTCAAGGGGGCAGCGGCCTCTTTGCTTCAAGTAAAGATAACCACGCCCCCTTCCCTGCCCCATCGCTGTGACTGACAGCCGGCAGTTCGGCTGGTTTTGCCGAACTCTCTGCATAAGCGCTGTCGGAGATCTAGGGGCAACGTCCAGCGACACAGTAGCGCTTACCAACACACCTGAAACTGTTGCAAGAATTCAGGGAGAGCATATGTTTTGGGTTTTCTAGACAGCACGGACAGTGCTCTGCCTATTAAGCAGAGACACTGTGGGCCAGATTTATCATTACTCTGACAGCTCACTCCACTTTCACATATGGCTAAAGTCAGTTTTAGCCAAGTCAGATTTATGATCGGCCCTTTAAGACTGTGATAAATGTGGTTTGACGGTAGCAGTTTATCCGTCAGTAAGCAACTTTACAAAAGTCGCACGTCTTTATAAAAAAGTTGCATGTTCTATTAAAAAGTCTCATAAGATAAGCATGGTCCTCACTGGAGTGAAATTGCGCATTTCTTTGCGACTTTTTTGCAACTTTTTAAATAGTCGCAATAGTAAATCTGTCTAGAGATTAATTTACATAAGAAAACACGGCCACTTTCAGAAAACTGGCAAGCATAGTGCAGAGCGAAAAAAAGTCACAAATTTTTGCGCAGTTTTAGCGATTGCGCAAAAATTTGCGACTTTTTCACTCCATTATTCTGACTTGAGCTCATAATAAATCTAGCCCTGTATGTTTATCTTTAAGAGGGCTCCTATCCTTTAAAGTAGGCATCCTCAAACTGTGGCCCTCCAGCTGTCGTAAAACTACAACTCCCACAATGCCCTGCTGTAGGCTGATACCTGTAGGCTGTTCGGGCATGCTGGGAGTTGTAGTTTTGCAACAGCTGGAGGGCCGCAGTTTGAGGATGCCTGCTTTAAAGCTAAGCTACATGTTTGCTTTCTTTTTTTTTTTCTTCTTTCTCTTTTCTTGGTCCTCTGGCTAGTCCATTACCTTCAGCTCTCAAGGATACCAAAGCAATACATATTTTTACATTATTGCCTTATCGCCACTTTGGTCACGGGGGGATGATATCCTGCTTGTTAGTTATCTGTTTTGTTACCAGTTTCTCAGTCTAGGGGAGGCTCCTTTGCTCTGTCGTTGGAAGTCCGTATCCTATTTAGGAACTCATCTCTACCCAGTTACAGACGGTGCACCCCTCTCCACAGAGGGGTTCTTACTCTTATTTTTTTATTTGCTTGTTTTGTGGTTTTTCCTGCGAAGGTTAGAAACTGCACAGTACCAGTGACATCACCTTGTCACCACATTTATTTTTTTATTTTTTATTTTTCTTCTCTCTTACTTTGCATTTTAACATTATTTAGGGATACATAAGTGGACTCTTGAGCTCTTTTCTATATCCTTTACTTCATTCTTTGTTTCAATCCTTAACTTTCCTGACCGACCCCTTCATACCCTACCTCACTGTAACAGGGTTCCGAAGGTGCACTCGGTCCCCCATTACCCGCAGACCTGTTGCTTAGCTTTGGGAATGAGGATCTGTGTTTGACCTCATTCCCAGGGCGGCTTTAATAGCTGGGTGGCTCCCTGCTCCTAGTCTGCCTTGAGCGCCGAGCTGATCACTCGGTGCTCGACTGGTTGGTCTGTCGGTCATGTGACGCTGGCCACGTCACACGATCCTCACTCCCCACTATAAATACAGGCAGCCTGCTGGCCACAGGATGCCTGTTAATTTAGGTTCCACCTGTGATTTGGTCTTTCCTGGCGTACTTACCTCCTGCTGAATTCCTGACGATCCTCTGCCTGCTCCTTGTGTACTTTGCTGCTATCCTGGTATTCTGACCCCAGCCTCCTCCTGACGTTCCTCTGCTGACTCCTTTGGTACTTCACGTCTCTCCTGGTATTTATGACCCCAGCTTCTCCTGACAATTCTCTGCTTGCTCCATTTGTACTTTGTAGCTTTCCTGGTATTGACTCGGTCCGTTCACATCCTGTTGTTTGTCTGTCTGTCATCCCTGCACTTATTCCAAGTTAGGGATTGCCGTCCAGTTGTCCCCTGTCATTAGGACTCGCGAGGCAAGTAGGCAGAGCCAGGGGTAAGGGTGGAGCGCAGTGGTCACTTCCCTCCCCCCTGTGTGTGTGTATGCGACCGTTACACTCACCCTCCCATTTGTGACTATGGTTTCACCTGGTGTCAGAATCGCTTCACTAAATGTAAGAGGGTTTAATGTTCCTGAAAAACGCTCTAAGGTTTTATACGGCATGCACAGAGAGAGGGTGCAGATTATTTTGCTACAGTAAACACATTTTAAGCAAGGCCATATCCCGGGTACATACTCTAAACATTACTCCTACTGGCCTCACAGTACCAATTCTGACTCTAAGTCGAAAGAGGTCTATGTTGTTTTGCATAAATCTCTGACTTTTTTAGATACCCAGGCAGACCCATGTTCCTTTTTCTGAAGCTGAGGATCCATGAGAGAACGTACACCCTCGGGAACCTATACTTACCGAACTTAAGACAAAGTAAAGCGCTAACAGGTATCTTGTCAAAATTAGACGCCTTCGCTGAAGTGGTCATTTTGCTAGGGGGTGACTTCAACATGAACTTGGAGCCCTTGTTGGATTCCTCCATGGGCAAATCAATGGTCCTCACTCTGCAATTTCTCAAGCAAAACAAGCATTACACTCTATGCAACTGGTAGATACAGTATATGGTGCATCCTGCACCCTAAGGACAGGAACTACACCTATTTTTCCCCAGCCCATCAATCTTGCAGTAGACTGTATCTGTTCCTGATCTTTCACCATGCATTGACCTTCCACCCAACATGCATATAGAGACCTCCATCTGGTCTGACCACTCCCCAATATTCCTGTCTTTGGAATTACTGGGACTAGTGGCTAGGCAGTGGACTTGGCGCCTAAATGAGGCTCTCTTTTGTGACAGTGTATGTCTGCGTGATCTGCAGTCAGCCATTGAGGGTTTCATAACGGATCACTCATTGGATCTTTCGGCTCTTCCTCTGCAATGGGAAGCACTAAAATGTGTCTTACGAGGGGTATTTATCCAAAATGGAGCTAGACTCAAGAGGGAGCAGGCCACCAAAGTACAACAGTTATTTCCCCAGGTAACTGCATTAGAGTATTCACATAAACAATCACTGGATTCAGGGCTCCTCACTGAGCTTACCCTGGCCTGAGATCACCTTCAGAAGGTTCTCACCAAATCTAGAAATGCCAAAAGGTTTCGCAGTTACCTGTTTGAAAACTCCAACAAACCTGGGAAAGCCCTAACGAGACTCATACATGCTCGCCAACAAGCAAGTTACATTCCCACTATTAAAGATACGAGGGGCATATCAGTTTACCAGCCACCCAAAATAGCTGAGGTCTTTAAATCATATTACGAATCACTATATAACATTAGGGGCCAATTGGCTGATATGCAGACTTAAGACTTAGACAACCGCATCAAAACATGTGAAGAAGAAAAGGCACTGCCCTCAATTTCTGAAGAGGTGAGCTCTACAATGGAGTAGGCATTCTCGGAGATGGAGATCAAAGAGACCGGGTCCAGATGGGTTTACTGCACCTTTTTTAAAGAAATTTCGAGACCTCCTAGTACCTTTCCTCTTGAAGGTATTTAATAGCATCACCCCTTCCTGCCCTTTTCGTAAACAAGCGGTAGAGGCACATATAGTCGTGATCCCGAAACCTAACAAAGATGTGACCATCTGCAATAATTATCAACCCATAATTAATTGTGACATCAAATGTATTCTAAACTGTTAGCAAATTGCCTCAGCAAAGTGCTTCTGGATGTTATCCACAGAGATCAAGTAGGCTTTGTGCCAAGCAGAGAGACTAGGGATAACACTATACGTACTATTAATTTTATTTCCAGGGCACGTAGTCATCAGGTTCCTCTGTGTCTCCTACTGAAAAAGCATTTCATAGGGTGCATTGGAGATTTATGATAGTTTCTCTGAAACAAATAGGCTTAGGGCCTAGCTTTGTGGATAGGGTTTGTGCCCTTTACACCAATCCCACAGCCAGAGTCCGAGCTAATGGTATCCTAGCACTCTCTTTTAATATTAGAAATGGGACTCGACAAGGGTGCCCTCTATCACCCCTGCTGTACGTCTTGGTAATGGAACATCTAGCCAATGCGCTGAGAAGGACATTTTTGGAATATGTTGCGGGGATTGCCAGCATAAGCTGGCACTTTATGCGGATGATCTCCTCCTGTAGGTCTCATGCCCTCATACTCATGCTCTCAAGCCCTCGCATCTATTCTTAGCAAATTTAAGCAGTTTGGCTATCTCAGCAACTTCAAGATTATTCTCAAAAGTGAAATGTTTAAAATATCGCTCCCTGCAACTGATGTGCTCCTTGTACAAAGCAATTTCTCTTTTCACTGGCAGACTCAGAGCCTTAACTACTTAGGGTTACGGATCCTGATTCCCGACTCATTTACGCCTACTATATCCGCGCAATTATTTACCATTGCAGAGGAAGACCCTAGAAGACCTGCTGAGATACTCATTGAAATCTCTGTCATGGTTTGGCAAGATGAGTATAGTCAAAATGGATATTTTGCCGAGATTTTTGTATCTCTTTCAAACAATACCCATATGTGTACCAGGTAAATTCTTTTTGACTCTTCACAGAGCCATAACACGTTTTGTGTGGGGTACAAATAAACCTAGGATTAACATTAAGGTATTGACCAAATCCAGAAGTAAAGGGGAGCGGGACTGCCAGACTTAACACTGTACCATGCTTCAGCGATCCTCATGTGGATCTTAAACTGGTCTAATATGTCATCTCTAAAACTTTTGGTCCAGCTGGAACATGAATTTTCCCTGATGGACCTGTTGATTACTCCATGGGTGACCCGGGATGATAGACCACCATTAGAGGAATGGCCCTTCTTAGTTTTTCATGCTCTTACTCAATGGGACAGCTGGGTCTTGAAGTTTCAGATATCACAAGAGACCAGATCCTATGACGCCCCTTATTGGCAATCCTGCTTTTGCCCCTGGACTAAGGCTAGATAGGTTCCTAATATGGAATAGATCTTCCTATCCCCAGGTCCAAGATGCCATAAAAAATGTAAAAGTAGTGTCTTTTAAATACCTTAATCTGGATGAAAGGCTTAGAGGCTCTTTGTGGCTTACATATGCTCAGTTTCCTAAATAGCTTACTCAGCCAAGAGCATAGTCATAACTTAACGGACTTTGACATTCTTTTTATACAATCTGACACTCACTTCAGATTGTTTTCACAGATGTATAAGATTTAATTCAGATGTAGCTCCCTATTTTTGAAAATAGGAAGTAGACCTATATAACGGACCGTTTCAGCAGACAAGGGGTTAAAATCAGTTTAGGCGATAAGCCCCTTTCTGAGAGACAGGCACAGCTACTGCAGGATACACCAAACTCCCGAACTGGAAACAAAATAGCACTCCAAACTGGAACCTCACGAATAGCTGCTAGCAGACGAACAGGAATCAGCTTACACTCCTGGCAATCAGTCCCTAACAGCATACAGCGGATCCCCCCAATAACGAGACAAGGCTCCGTGTTGAGGGTCAAGCAGTGGTCTGAGGTGCTGGCACACCCAGCCTGGTTTTTATTACAGTTGTTGCAAATACAGGTCCGCCCACAGGGGTTTGAAATACAGCCAATCAATATGTTACAACACATACAATGTAAGTACACGCCCCTAGGGGACCAGAAGGAAGACTTGTGACATAGGACAGATATGCAGCACTGTAGGATACACAGAGACAATACATCCCCACAATGCATCATGGTTTCCTCCTCTCTGTCCCGGAGACAACCGAGGCGTAATCCAATTATCTCTCAAGACAAAGAGAAGTCACCAATACACATGCGCAGACAACAGGACAGACATCACCCTTTAAACACACAATGGGACAATGGCACAATAGAAACACACCCAGCATTTTCCTCCCAAGCTGACAAGTTACACTTATTATAAATTGTTACAACTTTGTGAGTTTACATTGGCCATACATATAACTTACATCAATTTAAACAGTATAACTTGGGGACAAACCTATCCAAAATTCACTTGAATCGGTTCAGGGGTTTAAAAGTTAGTATATGGCCCATAATCCTGGGGCAAGAGGCCAGCAGCCAGGCCTCTCCAAAACCCAGTGGCAAGGTTGGTTTCGCCACACATCTCCCCCCCCCCAGGGAAGACTAACCAGATACGTGACCTCACGCCGGTCGGTACCTGAGTTAGTCTGGCAGCCCACCTACAACCCAATACTGGACCTGTTGCATTTGGTAGCCTGTCTCTGTCCAGTGAGTCCACCACGATTATGTTGGAAGCTGGTACTCCTGGTCTCTGTGTTGCTCCCTGGCTTAGAGTCTGGTTGTTGGAGGGGGAGACCGACTGTCTCTACCCCCTGTGCTGTAAGTGCAGAGACCACGGTCCCATCTGCACGGTTGTGGGTTTTACTGTCTCCCCCTGGTGCGTTAAGCTGCCGCTGGGGAGAGGGGGTAACGAGCTCCTCTCCCATACATACTTCCAGCCGCTGGGGAGGGCGACCGACCGTCTCCGCTCCCAATACAGTGTCCTGCTGCTGGGGAAAGGAGACTGGGCTCTCTATTCCCTGCTGGACACTCTGCCGCTGGGGAATGGAGACTGGGCTCTCTATTCCCTGCTGGACACTCTGCCGCTGGGGGACAGGGCCGACTGTCTCTTCCCCCTGTAACTCCGCCTGCCGCTGGGGAATGGAGACTGGGATCCCAATTCCCGGCACATCACTCGGCCGCTGGGGAATGGAGACTGGGCTCCCAATTCCCAAAAAATCATGCTGCTGCTGGGGGACAGGAACAACTACCTCTGCCCCCTGTAACTCAGCCTGCCGCTGGGGAGGGAGGACGCTGCTCTCCTCTCCCTGCATTTCACACTGCCTTCCCGGCATATCACTCTGCTGCTGGGGGGCAGGAACAACTACCTCTGCCCCCTGTAACTCAGCCTGCCGCTGGGGAGGGAGGACGCTGCTCTCCTCTCCCTGCACTTCACACTGCCGCTGGGGAATGGAGACTGGGCTCCCAATTCCCTGCAGGACCGGTGGAGAGACCTCGGTCCCATCTCTACCGGCCACCTGGGGTCCTTCCCAGTAACGCTCTACAATATCTGCCCAGCTGAATGGGTCTGGATCTGGGTCTGTCACCTTACCGTCCTGCTGAGCCTTCTCAATGGAGTGGAAGAGATCTCGGTAGTCCTGCTCCAGTTCCCACTCCAGGGTTGCTAGGTGAGCCAGGTCTTGCTCTACCTCATGGGGGTCATCCCACTCATGCCTAGCCTCCCTCTCATAGAAAATGTCCTGAAGTCTGGACTGTGCAGGGCTCCCGAAGTCAGGCTCTGCAAAGGACTCCCATAACAAGCCAGGACCATCAAACGCCTCTCCCTCTGGCTTGTCATGTTCGGCTGTCCAGGGTATATACTGTGCCATATACCACCAAAGCGCCTGGTAGGCATCCTCCAGCCATAGCTCCTGCCATACCCGGTGCTCTAGATCCTTCACCCATTCCTCCAGGGGCTGCTCTCCCAGGAAGGGCATCCGCAGGGCCACTTGCTTCTGCAACCGCTGCTCTTCACTGGGGAGACTCTCACCCCGCTGGTATTGTACATTACCCAGGGCCTGGTACCAGATGCCTTTCCTTAATGCATCCTGGCCATCCAGGTCCTCCTCCTCGTATAACACTGCTGGTTCCATCCTGGTGCTTTTAGGGTCACTGTACTGGGACATGCGTTGCCTTTAAATTGTAGAATCCACAGAAATGGTGTCTCCTGTAGCTGTCCTTCTGGCTGTAGGAACGATCCCGCTGCTTGCCACTAATGTAACGGACCTTTTCCGCAGACAAGGGGTTAAAATCCGTTTAGGCGATAAGCCCCTTTCTGAGAGACAGGCACAGCTACTGCAGGATACACCAAACTCCCGAACTGGATACAAAATAGCACTCCAAACTGGAACCTCACGAATAGCTGCTAGCAGACGAACAGGAATCAGCTTACACTCCTGGCAATCAGTCCGTAACAGCATACAGCGGATCCCCCCCAATAACGAGACAAGGCTCCGTGTTGGGGGTCAAGCAGTGGTCTGAGGTGCTGGCACACCCAGCCTGGTTTTTATTACAGTGGTTGCAAATACAGGTCCGCCCACAGGGGTTTGAAATACAGCCAATCAATATGTTACAACACATACAATGTAAGTACACGCCCCTAGGGGACCAGAAGGAAGACTTGTGACATAGGACAGATATGCAGCACTGTAGGATACACAGAGACAATACATCCCCACAATGCATCATGGTTTCCTCCTCTCTGTCCCGGAGACAACCGAGGCGTAATCCAATTATCTCTCAAGACAAAGAGAAGTCACCAATACACATGCGCAGACAACAGGACAGACATCACCCTTTAAACACACAATGGGACAATGGCACAATAGAAACACACCCAGCATTTTCCTCCCAAGCTGACAAGTTACACTTATTATAAATTGTTACAACTTTGTGAGTTTACATTGGCCATACATATAACTTACATCAATTTAAACAGTATAACTTGGGGACAAACCTATCCAAAATTCACTTGAATCGGTTCAGGGGTTTAAAAGTTAGTATATGGCCCATAATCCTGGGGCAAGAGGCCAGCAGCCAGGCCTCTCCAAAACCCAGTGGCAAGGTTGGTTTCGCCACACATCTCCCCCCCCCCAGGGAAGACTAACCAGATACGTGACCTCACGCCGGTCGGTACCTGAGTTAGTCTGGCAGCCCACCCACAACCCAATACTGGACCTGTTGCATTTGGTAGCCTGTCTCTGTCCAGTGAGTCCACCACGATTATGTTGGAAGCTGGTACTCCTGGTCTCTGTGTTGCTCCCTGGCTTAGAGTCTGGTTGTTGGAGGGGGAGACCGACTGTCTCTACCCCCTGTGCTGTAAGTGCAGAGACCACGGTCCCATCTGCACGGTTGTGGGTTTTACTGTCTCCCCCTGGTGCGTTAAGCTGCCGCTGGGGAGAGGGGGTAACGAGCTCCTCTCCCATACATACTTCCAGCCGCTGGGGAGGGCGACCGACCGTCTCCGCTCCCAATACAGTGTCCTGCTGCTGGGGAAAGGAGACTGGGCTCTCTATTCCCTGCTGGACACTCTGCCGCTGGGGAATGGAGACTGGGCTCTCTATTCCCTGCTGGACACTCTGCCGCTGGGGGACAGGGCCGACTGTCTCTTCCCCCTGTAACTCCGCCTGCCGCTGGGGAATGGAGACTGGGATCCCAATTCCCGGCACATCACTCGGCCGCTGGGGAATGGAGACTGGGCTCCCAATTCCCAAAAAATCATGCTGCTGCTGGGGGACAGGAACAACTACCTCTGCCCCCTGTAACTCAGCCTGCCGCTGGGGAGGGAGGACGCTGCTCTCCTCTCCCTGCATTTCACACTGCCTTCCCGGCATATCACTCTGCTGCTGGGGGGCAGGAACAACTACCTCTGCCCCCTGTAACTCAGCCTGCCGCTGGGGAGGGAGGACGCTGCTCTCCTCTCCCTGCACTTCACACTGCCGCTGGGAATGGAGACTGGGCTCCCAATTCCCTGCAGGACCGGTGGAGAGACCTCGGTCCCATCTCTACCGGCCACCTGGGGTCCTTCCCAGTAACGCTCTACAATATCTGCCCAGCTGAATGGGTCTGGATCTGGGTCTGTCACCTTACCGTCCTGCTGAGCCTTCTCAATGGAGTGGAAGAGATCTCGGTAGTCCTGCTCCAGTTCCCACTCCAGGGTTGCTAGGTGAGCCAGGTCTTGCTCTACCTCATGGGGGTCATCCCACTCATGCCTAGCCTCCCTCTCATAGAAAATGTCCTGAAGTCTGGACTGTGCAGGGCTCCCGAAGTCAGGCTCTGCAAAGGACTCCCATAACAAGCCAGGACCATCAAACGCCTCTCCCTCTGGCTTGTCATGTTCGGCTGTCCAGGGTATATACTGTGCCATATACCACCAAAGCGCCTGGTAGGCATCCTCCAGCCATAGCTCCTGCCATACCCGGTGCTCTAGATCCTTCCCCCATTCCTCCAGGGGCTGCTCTCCCAGGAAGGGCATCCGCAGGGCCACTTGCTTCTGCAACCGCTGCTTTTCACTGGGGAGACTCTCACCCCGCTGGTATTGTACATTACCCAGGGCCTGGTACCAGATGCCTTTCCTTAATGCATCCTGGCCATCCAGGTCCTCTTCCTCGTATAACACTGCTGGTTCCATCCTGGTGCTTTTAGGGTCGCTGTACTGGGACATGCGTTGCCTTTAAATTGTAGAATCCACAGAAATGGTGTCTCCTGTAGCTGTCCTTCTGGCTGTAGGAACGATCCCGCTGCTTGCCACCAATGTAAGGGACCTTTTCCGCAGACAAGGGGTTAAAATCCGTTTAGGCGATAAGCCCCTTTCTGAGAGACAGGCACAGCTACTGCAGGATACACCAAACTCCCGAACTGGATACAAAATAGCACTCCAAACTGGAACCTCACGAATAGCTGCTAGCAGACGAACAGGAATCAGCTTACACTCCTGGCAATCAGTCCGTAACAGCATACAGCGGATCCCCCCCAATAACGAGACAAGGCTCCGTGTTGGGGGTCAAGCAGTGGTCTGAGGTGCTGGCACACCCAGCCTGGTTTTTATTACAGTGGTTGCAAATACAGGTCCGCCCACAGGGGTTTGAAATACAGCCAATCAATATGTTACAACACATACAATGTAAGTACACGCCCCTAGGGGACCAGAAGGAAGACTTGTGACATAGGACAGATATGCAGCACTGTAGGATAGACAGAGACAATACATCCCCACTATGCATCATGGTTTCCTCCTCTCTGTCCCGGAGACAACCGAGGCGTAATCCAATTATCTCTCAAGACAAAGAGAAGTCACCAATACACATGCGCAGACAACAGGACAGACATCACCCTTTAAACACACAATGGGACAATGGCACAATAGAAACACACCCAGCATTTTCCTCCCAAGCTGACAAGTTACACTTATTATAAATTGTTACAACTTTGTGAGTTTACATTGGCCATACATATAACTTACATCAATTTAAACAGTATAACTTGGGGACAAACCTATCCAAAATTCACTTGAATCGGTTCAGGGGTTTAAAAGTTAGTATATGGCCCATAATCCTGGGGCAAGAGGCCAGCAGCCAGGCCTCTCCAAAACCCAGTGGCGAGGTTGGTTTCGCCACAACCTACAACTAACTTTTTCACTGGAGGACATTCCCAAGATGTGCATGTTCCCTCATGGATTGTCTGTAGCAGCCCACGCAAGAGTGAAGAACTTTAAGATTCTCTCCAGGTGGTATTACTGTCTGACAACCCTTTACCACATGTTCCCTAATGTATCCAGCTTATGTTGGAGATATGGACAGGAGGAGGGAACCGTGTTACATATATGGTGGTCTTGCCCTATCGTAAGCAATTTATGGGATAAAGTGCTCCAGGTTTACGGCAACTTCTCAGGGAGGAAAGTGCCCAATGTACCAAAAGTGATTCTTCTTTCGCTAGTACCAGGAACTTTAGCTCAAATGAAGAAGAGTGCCCTAAGGTTCTTTCTCACAGCGGCACGATTAGTGATACTGAGACACTGGAAATCTACGGTTGCGCCCTCTCTCGCTGTACTGGGACATGCGTTGCCTTTAAATTGTAGAATCCACAGAAATGGTGTCTCCTGTAGCTGTCCTTCTGGCTGTAGGAACGATCCCGCTGCTTGCCACCAATGTAACGGACCTTTTCCGCAGACAAGGGGTTAAAATCCATTTAGGCGATAAGCCCTTTTCTGAGAGACAGGCACAGCTACTGCAGGATACACCAAACTCCCGAACTGGATACAAAATAGCACTCCAAACTGAAACCTCACGAATAGCTGCTAGCAGACGAACAGGAATCAGCTTACACTCCTGGCAATCAGTCCGTAACAGCATACAGCGGATCCCCCCCAATAACGAGACAAGGCTCTGTGTTGGGGGTCAAGCAGTGGTCTGAGGTGCTGGCACACCCAGCCTGGTTTTTATTACAGTGGTTGCAAATACAGGTCCGCCCACAGGGGTTTGAAATACAGCCAATCAATATGTTACAACACATACAATGTAAGTACACGCCCCTAGGGGACCAGAAGGAAGACTTGTGACATAGGACAGATATGCAGCACTGTAGGATAGACAGAGACAATACATCCCCACTATGCATCATGGTTTCCTCCTCTCTGTCCCGGAGACAACCGAGGCGTAATCCAATTATCTCTCAAGACAAAGAGAAGTCACCAATACACATGCGCAGACAACAGGACAGACATCACCCTTTAAACACACAATGGGACAATGGCACAATAGAAACACACCCAGCATTTTCCTCCCAAGCTGACAAGTTACACTTATTATAAATTGTTACAACTTTGTGAGTTTACATTGGCCATACATATAACTTACATCAATTTAAACAGTATAACTTGGGGACAAACCTATCCAAAATTCACTTGAATCGGTTCAGGGGTTTAAAAGTTAGTATATGGCCCATAATCCTGGGGCAAGAGGCCAGCAGCCAGGCCTCTCCAAAACCCAGTGGCGAGGTTGGTTTCGCCACACATCTCCCCCCCCCCAGGGAAGACTAACCAGATACCTGACCTCACGCCGGTCGGTACCTGAGTTAGTCTGGCAGCCCACCCACAACCCAATACTGGACCTGTTGCATTTGGTAGCCTGTCTCTGTCCAGTGAGTCCACCACGATTATGTTGGAAGCTGGTACTCCCGGTCTCTGTGTTGCTCCCTGGCTTAGAGTCTGGTTGTTGGAGGGGGAGACCGACTGTCTCTACCCCCTGTGCTGTAAGTGCAGAGACCACGGTCCCATCTGCACGGTTGTGGGTTTTACTGTCTCCCCCTGGTGCGTTAAGCTGCCGCTGGGGAGAGGGGGTAACGAGCTCCTCTCCCATACATACTTCCAGCCGCTGGGGAGGGCGACCGACCGTCTCCGCTCCCAATACAGTGTCCTGCTGCTGGGGAAAGGAGACTGGGCTCTCTATTTCCTGCTGGACACTCTGCCGCTGGGGAATGGAGACTGGGCTCTCTATTCCCTGCTGGACACTCTGCCGCTGGGGGACAGGGCCGACTGTCTCTTCCCCCTGTAACTCCGCCTGCCGCTGGGGAATGGAGACTGGGATCCCAATTCCCGGCACATCACTCGGCCGCTGGGGAATGGAGACTGGGCTCCCAATTCCCAAAAAATCATGCTGCTGCTGGGGGACAGGAACAACTACCTCTGCCCCCTGTAACTCAGCCTGCCGCTGGGGAGGGAGGACGCTGCTCTCCTCTCCCTGCATTTCACACTGCCTTCCCGGCATATCACTCTGCTGCTGGGGGGCAGGAACAACTACCTCTGCCCCCTGTAACTCAGCCTGCCGCTGGGGAGGGAGGACGCTGCTCTCCTCTCCCTGCACTTCACACTGCCGCTGGGGAATGGAGACTGGGCTCCCAATTCCCTGCAGGACCGGTGGAGAGACCTCGGTCCCATCTCTACCGGCCACCTGGGGTCCTTCCCAGTAACGCTCTACAATATCTGCCCAGCTGAATGGGTCTGGATCTGGGTCTGTCACCTTACCGTCCTGCTGAGCCTTCTCAATGGAGTGGAAGAGATCTCGGTAGTCCTGCTCCAGTTCCCACTCCAGGGTTGCTAGGTGAGCCAGGTCTTGCTCTACCTCATGGGGGTCATCCCACTCATGCCTAGCCTCCCTCTCATAGAAAATGTCCTGAAGTCTGGACTGTGCAGGGCTCCCGAAGTCAGGATCTGCAAAGGACTCCCATAACAAGCCAGGACCATCAAACGCCTCTCCCTCTGGCTTGTCATGTTCGGCTGTCCAGGGTATATACTGTGCCATATACCACCAAAGCGCCTGGTAGGCATCCTCCAGCCATAGCTCCTGCCATACCCGGTGCTCTAGATCCTTCACCCATTCCTCCAGGGGCTGCTCTCCCAGGAAGGGCATCCGCAGGGCCACTTGCTTCTGCAACCGCTGCTCTTCACTGGGGAGACTCTCACCCCGCTGGTATTGTACATTACCCAGGGCCTGGTACCAGATGCCTTTCCTTAATGCATCCTGGCCATCCAGGTCCTCCTCCTCGTATAACACTGCTGGTTCCATCCTGGTGCTTTTAGGGTCGCTGTACTGGGACATGCGTTGCCTTTAAATTGTAGAATCCACAGAAATGGTGTCTCCTGTAGCTGTCCTTCTGGCTGTAGGAACGATCCCGCTGCTTGCCACCAATGTAACGGACCTTTTCCGCAGACAAGGGGTTAAAATCCGTTTAGGCGATAAGCCCCTTTCTGAGAGACAGGCACAGCTACTGCAGGATACACCAAACTCCCGAACTGGATACAAAATAGCACTCCAAACTGGAACCTCACGAATAGCTGCTAGCAGACGAACATGAATCAGCTTACACTCCTGGCAATCAGTCCGTAACAGCATACAGCGGATCCCCCCCAATAACGAGACAAGGCTCCGTGTTGGGGGTCAAGCAGTGGTCTGAGGTGCTGGCACACCCAGCCTTGTTTTTATTACAGTTGTTGCAAATACAGGTCCGCCCACAGGGGTTTGAAATACAGCCAATCAATATGTTACAACACATACAATGTAAGTACACGCCCCTAGGGGACCAGAAGGAAGACTTGTGACATAGGACAGATATGCAGCACTGTAGGATACACAGAGACAATACATCCCCACAATGCATCATGGTTTCCTCCTCTCTGTCCCGGAGACAACCGAGGCGTAATCCAATTATCTCTCAAGACAAAGAGAAGTCACCAATACACATGCGCAGACAACAGGACAGACATCACCCTTTAAACACACAATGGGACAATGGCACAATAGAAACACACCCAGTATTTTCCTCCCAAGCTGACAAGTTACACTTATTATAAATTGTTACAACTTTGTGAGTTTACATTGGCCATACATATAACTTACATCAATTTAAACAGTATAACTTGGGGACAAACCTATCCAAAATTCACTTGAATCGGTTCAGGGGTTTAAAAGTTAGTATATGGCCCATAATCCTGGGGCAAGAGGCCAGCAGCCAGGCCTCTCCAAAACCCAGTGGCGAGGTTGGTTTCGCCACAACCTACAACTAACTTTTTCACTGGAGGACATTCCCAAGATGTGCATGTTCCCTCATGGATTGTCTGTAGCAGCCCACGCAAGAGTGAAGAACTTTAAGATTCTCTCCAGGTGGTATTACTGTCTGACAACCCTTTACCACATGTTCCCTAATGTATCCAGCTTATGTTGGAGATATGGACAGGAGGAGGGAACCGTGTTACATATATGGTGGTCTTGCCCTATCGTAAGCAATTTATGGGATAAAGTGCTCCAGGTTTACGGCAACTTCTCAGGGAAGAAAGTGCCCAATGTACCAAAAGTGATTCTTCTTTCGCTAGTACCAGGAACTTTAGCTCAAATGAAGAAGAGTGCCCTAAGGTTCTTTCTCACAGCGGCACGATTAGTGATACTGAGACACTGGAAATCTACGGTTGCGCCCTCTCTCGCTGTACTGGGACATGCGTTGCCTTTAAATTGTAGAATCCACAGAAATGGTGTCTCCTGTAGCTGTCCTTCTGGCTGTAGGAACGATCCCGCTGCTTGCCACCAATGTAACGGACCTTTTCCGCAGACAAGGGGTTAAAATCCATTTAGGCGATAAGCCCCTTTCTGAGAGACAGGCACAGCTACTGCAGGATACACCAAACTCCCGAACTGGATACAAAATAGCACTCCAAACTGAAACCTCACGAATAGCTGCTAGCAGACGAACAGGAATCAGCTTACACTCCTGGCAATCAGTCCGTAACAGCATACAGCGGATCCCCCCCAATAACGAGACAAGGCTCCGTGTTGGGGGTCAAGCAGTGGTCTGAGGTGCTGGCACACCCAGCCTGGTTTTTATTACAGTGGTTGCAAATACAGGTCCGCCCACAGGGGTTTGAAATACAGCCAATCAATATGTTACAACACATACAATGTAAGTACACGCCCCTAGGGGACCAGAAGGAAGACTTGTGACATAGGACAGATATGCAGCACTGTAGGATACACAGAGACAATACATCCCCACAATGCATCATGGTTTCCTCCTCTCTGTCCCGGAGACAACCGAGGCGTAATCCAATTATCTCTCAAGACAAAGAGAAGTCACCAATACACATGCGCAGACAACAGGACAGACATCACCCTTTAAACACACAATGGGACAATGGCACAATAGAAACACACCCAGCATTTTCCTCCCAAGCTGACAAGTTACACTTATTATAAATTGTTACAACTTTGTGAGTTTACATTGGCCATACATATAACTTACATCAATTTAAACAGTATAACTTGGGGACAAACATATCCAAAATTTACTTGAATCGGTTCAGGGGTTTAAAAGTTAGTATATGGCCCATAATCCTGGGGCAAGAGGCCAGCAGCCAGGCCTCTCCAAAACCCAGTGGCAAGGTTGGTTTCGCCACAACCTACAACTAACTTTTTCACTGGAGGACATTCCCAAGATGTGCATGTTCCCTCATGGATTGTCTGTAGCAGCCCACGCAAGAGTGAAGAACTTTTAGATTCTCTCCAGGTGGTATTACTGTCTGACAACCCTTTACCACATGTTCCCTAATGTATCCAGCTTATGTTGGAGATATGGACAGGAGGAGGGAACCGTGTTACATATATGGTGGTCTTGCCCTACCGTAAGCAATTTTTGGGATAAAGTGCTCCAGGTTTACGGCAACTTCTCAGGGAAGAAAGTGCCCAATGTACCAAAAGTGATTCTTCTTTCGCTAGTACCAGGAACTTTAGCTCAAATGAAGAAGAGTGCCCTAAGGTTCTTTCTCACAGCGGCACGATTAGTGATACTGAGACACTGGAAATCTACGGTTGCGCCCTCTCTCGCTGTACTGGGACATGCGTTGCCTTTAAATTGTAGAATCCACAGAAATGGTGTCTCCTGTAGCTGTCCTTCTGGCTGTAGGAACGATCCCGCTGCTTGCCACCAATGTAACGGACCTTTTCCGCAGACAAGGGGTTAAAATCCATTTAGGCGATAAGCCCCTTTCTGAGAGACAGGCACAGCTACTGCAGGATACACCAAACTCCCGAACTGGATACAAAATAGCACTCCAAACTGAAACCTCACGAATAGCTGCTAGCAGACAAACAGGAATCAGCTTACACTCCTGGCAATCAGTCCGTAACAGCATACAGCGGATCCCCCCCAATAACGAGACAAGGCTCCGTGTTGGGGGTCAAGCAGTGGTCTGAGGTGCTGGCACACCCAGCCTGGTTTTTATTACAGTGGTTGCAAATACAGGTCCGCCCACAGGGGTTTGAAATACAGCCAATCAATATGTTACAACACATACAATGTAAGTACACGCCCCTAGGGGACCAGAAGGAAGACTTGTGACATAGGACAGATATGCAGCACTGTAGGATACACAGAGACAATACATCCCCACAATGCATCATGGTTTCCTCCTCTCTGTCCCGGAGACAACCGAGGCGTAATCCAATTATCTCTCAAGACAAAGAGAAGTCACCAATACACATGCGCAGACAACAGGACAGACATCACCCTTTAAACACACAATGGGACAATGGCACAATAGAAACACACCCAGCATTTTCCTCCCAAGCTGACAAGTTACACTTATTATAAATTGTTACAACTTTGTGAGTTTACATTGGCCATACATATAACTTACATCAATTTAAACAGTATAACTTGGGGACAAACCTATCCAAAATTCACTTAATTCGGTTCAGGGGTTTAAAAGTTAGTATATGGCCCATAATCCTGGGGCAAGAGGCCAGCAGCCAGGCCTCTCCAAAACCCAGTGGCGAGGTTGGTTTCGCCACAACCTACAACTAACTTTTTCACTGGAGGACATTCCCAAGATGTGCATGTTCCCTCATGGATTGTCTGTAGCAGCCCACGCAAGAGTGAAGAACTTTTAGATTCTCTCCAGGTGGTATTACTGTCTGACAACCCTTTACCACATGTTCCCTAATGTATCCAGCTTATGTTGGAGATATGGACAGGAGGAGGGAACCGTGTTACATATATGGTGGTCTTGCCCTACCGTAAGCAATTTTTGGGATAAAGTGCTCCAGGTTTACGGCAACTTCTCAGGGAAGAAAGTGCCCAATGTACCAAAAGTGATTCTTCTTTCGCTAGTACCAGGAACTTTAGCTCAAATGAAGAAGAGTGCCCTAAGGTTCTTTCTCACAGCGGCACGATTAGTGATACTGAGACACTGGAAATCTACGGTTGCGCCCTCTCTCTGTGAATAGGCTGCTGAGCTCCGACATATATTTAAAATGGAAGAACTACGGTAATTGCACACTCTCATGATCAGGGGGACAAGTTCTATCTTAGATGGAACTCTGTTTCTCTGTTCCTCTACTCCACAGAATTCTCCAGTCTAATAGGAGAGCTTTACAAGTGATGTCAAGAAGCTGACACCGTGGCATTAACATATATAGGTGGGAGTGGTGCGAGTCTGTCATCTAGGTATTAGCGAAAGGCATGGGAATAACACTCTATACCTCCTTCCCCTTCCATTAATTTCTTCTCCTCATTCCTCTCTATACCCTTTACACTATTTTCTTTATTTTTCACTTATTTTCTTCATCCTTTATGGTTATTGGCTTATACTTAGGATTTTGTGATTTCTGATGATATCTAAAGAATTGCAATAGCTGTCAATATAACGAATATATTTTTACTGTAAGCCTTGTTTTTTACTGAAGTAGATAGTGATTCTGAGTTAACATGTACCAGCTTATTTGAAGCTTTTGTAACTAGTTTTTATTCATGAGAGTAAATGAGAGTAAACATAACCTTCTCTCATTTTTCAGTGGTAACTAGTGCATTTTCAAGAGGATTTTAGACCGTTTTAGACCGCTCAGATCAGGTTATAGACTCTTTGACCCTCATTACAATGGTACCTTTGTTTACTGTGTCCCTCGTCCAGATCATGAAAAAAAACACTTTTTAAACGTATGCAAATGAGCTTCTGAAGGTGCCCATATTGTGAATGCGCCGGCCAACTAAAGACAGCCGGCTGGCGCATGCGCAGTATTAAAAGCTGTTCCTCTGCCCATAATGGGCAGAGCACTGCGTGGTGAGGGCCATTTCTCAGCTTGACTTCTTCTCTTGCCGCTCGTGATTCTCCGCCGGCTGGAGGCAGAGGAGGAGGTAATATTAGGACAGAAGGGTGGGCTAGAGGGCTGAAAGAGGTGTGTTTTTCTGGGCACATCGCCCAGTAACGCCGCCCCTGGGCACCTTCAGAAGCGGACACAGAAAAGAAAAGTACCATTGTAATAAGGGTCAAAGAGTCTATAACCTGATCTGAGCGGTCTAAAACACTCAGATTAGGTGAAAGACTCCCTTTAAAAAGAAGGATTGATTCGCTTTTAAAATGTCAAATATTGTTAAAATATTCTTAGGTTGTAATTTTACAGAGCTTCAGTCCTTGCTTTTAATCAGGGATCAGCCATTTCTGGCAGTCCAACTCTTCCGAATGTACAATGTCCACAATACTTTATTCAGTTCTACATACAAGAACACCTCAACAAGTATGCATGCTGGAAGTTGTCGTTTCATAGCAGCTGGAGAGGTTGCTCAGCTCTGTTTTAGATAATTCATCAGCAACCCTGATTGGATGTGTTTAATTGTCTAATTCAATATGCCAGAGAGATAATATTTCCGGTGTGTATGGATATTTCTTTTTTATTTACACAGGTTACTATACAGAGCTATAGACTCACACACCGAGGACATGGGACCTATCTACAATTACCGCATCGAAATTGCTGTCTATTTCATTATCTACATAATTCTCATTGCTTTCTTCATGATGAATATTTTTGTTGGCTTTGTCATTGTAACCTTTCAAGAACAAGGAGAGCAGGAATATAAGAACTGTGAATTAAACAAAAATCAAGTAAGATAATCTTCTGCAGATTTCTGTATTTCAAGTGTAAATTTCACTTCAGCTGACGTTTTAGGATAAGCTGCAATGTGTGAAGGGGACATCCTAAAACATTTAATGTGAAAATGGCTTAATGTAGCTTAATGTACCATAATGTGCCTAAACCTCTATTTTATTCCTTTTCAAAAACATTTAGCTTAATGTAAAAAGAGCTTAATGTACCATAATGTGCCTAAACCTCAATCAATTGCCTTGAAACTTTGCACAACCTAAGTTCCCAGCTTCCCAAACCTATCCTGGAAGTTTCATGGATTTTGGCTACCCACAAGGCATATGAGTGACATTAAGCTTGTTTTTTGGGGAGCTTTATGTGGCTTAAAGTACAAAAAACAACTCAGATGTTAACCAATTTCCCCCAAACTTCCCATCCTACTAGACTCTCTCTATGCCAACATATTCTGGAGTTTTTGGGTCATTTAACAAAACATACCAAAAGTTATTCACATTAAACTATTTTATTCCTTGACTGGACGTGGTGGTCACACATTTTAATGTAATCCCGCCCAGTTTTTTGGCGGTGGAATGTGTGACCGCCACTAGGTCAGGCATTCCAACGCTTTGTCAGCTGTTCCAGGGCAGATCGATATTGCAAATCGTATGTGCAGGAGAACTGATCTGCCCTGGAACAGCTGTTCGGTTCTGAAATGTCACTTCTATCCGACTTTGTTAGTAGGGTGGAATGTGAGATCACACTCACAGAGTAAAATAGAGGTGACATTTCAGGACAGATGAAGTAGGGGTATATTGGTTTTGGCCACTATTATTTTTGATGCCATAGATAAGAATGTGCATACTTATTACCCTCACTACCTCCTCTGTAATGGATTGCTCATGTATTCTTCATTCCAGATGGTGCTTTCTAGCATCTATAGGGACATACCGAAAGGTTATGGATACAGGTTGAAGTTTTCCTCCAAGATCACTATTATGTTTTGGTTTATATAGTTTAATAAATAAATAAATAATTTTCTTCTTGCAAACTGAGTTATTGCAATATGACGGTAACGTTGACAGAAAACTAGGGATATAAAGTCATGTCCCCAATGTCATATTTAAAAAAATAATAATAATAAAGTGTGCTATGTTTTTACTAAAAGCACTGATTATTTTAGGGATTTATTTGAATAGATAAGAATCTTATATTATGTGAATTTTGGGGGAAATCGGTTAACATCTAAGTTGTTTTATGTACGTTAAGCCACATTAAGCTCCCCAAAAAACAAGCTTAATGTCACTCATTTGCCGTGTGGTTAACTGAAATCCATGAAACTTAGGATAGGTTTGGGAAGCTGAGATCTTAGGTTGTGCAAAGTTTCAAGGCAATTGATTGAGGTTTAGGCACATTATGGTACATTAAGCCATTTTCACATTAAATGTTTTAGGATGTCTATACATAAGGAATAACACTATTTTTGGCCACTATATGACTTGTCTTTGGTGTTTTTTTTAACAGTATCTCCTCTCAGCACTGCCCATACACTACCGATAGAAAAATAGGCGATTCTACTCTTCTTTCTGTAGCACACCCTGAGAAGCAGCAGCAGTATTTGAAGACATTATGCAGCATGTGCATCCAGCAGTGAAATGAGACAGCAAAACACAAGCCAGCAGTACTATCTCTGTTTCTCTGCCTCTCTCCAGCACCCTCCCTCCTTCTTCTCATCCTCCCCCTCCCTCCATAGACCTATGTAATCTGAACATTTAGTAAGCTGCTAACTTATTTTTACTGAAGACATATTTGAGCAGGCAATTGAGAGTTAGGGCTCATGTGCACGGCTGTTTTGCCACTGCATCATGAATGCGGACCCTTTTACTTGAATGGTGCGGAACGGAGGCATGGGACCTTACAGAAGTACTACAGAGTGCTACTGTGGGGTTTTTCTCCATGCCTCCTCACCACAAAAAAAATCATATGTTCAAGTTGAATTGTTTTGCATCCGTCTGCGGAAACCACCTGGATGTTGCCTGTGCATTGGGGACTGAAAATTGTGGTCCCCAATGCACGGACCGGCCAGGCCCTTAGTGAAGCAGAGGGGAGCAGTAGAAAAGCCAAATAAGTAATGAAAGAGTAATTTTTCTCTGATAAGATATAATATTTTTTTTTTTAGATTTGCTTACACTATTAAAGGGGTCTTCCCATCTTGCTAATTCGTCCTCACCTGCAGCTATCTCTGCTGTTCACTTCCTGGATTCATGCTTCTAAGGCTCGGCGGGCTTAGGCAGTTTGAGTGAAGCCCTGCCACACCTTTCTGAAATCACACTCCTTGCGTGCTCGTTTATGTGTCTCCTATGGCCACGGCTTCTCTCCCGAATCCCTAAGCCGCTCTTGCGCAGAAGACTTTTTTTTTCACCCAGTCGGCCGCTCATTGCAGTCCTGAAAGCTCACGCTGCCATGCATGCGCAAAGCTTATTTCTTTAGTACCGCATCTCATACAGAGCTGCGCTGCATACAGGACATGCGTGGCTCTGTATGAGACGCAGCACTGAAGAAATAAGCCTTCCACATGCGCAGCAGCGTGCGCGTTCAGGACTGCAATGAGCGGCCGGCTGGGTGAAAATAAAGTGTCTTCTGCGCAAGCGCGGCCCATGAATTCGGGAGGTGATCGGTGGCCGTATCTATGGGATACCATATGACAACAATGAGGTAGGAGGGAAAGAATTTTATCAAGAAGGGTGGGAATTTGCCAGTACAATATATTTACAAAAATAATCACTGGCACATCATTAACAGAGTAAACAGTGATCATTGTAATGGGAATACCCCTTTAATTTGTGAAAAAATTAGAGACCAGTCAATCATTACTTTATTTATTCTACTTAAAATTATGGCACAAATAACTGAATGTTTTTTGCCCAACAGAGACAGTGTGTACAGTATGCCCTAAAGGCCCGTCCTCTGCGTCGGTACATTCCAAAAAACCCTTACCAGTATAAAGTCTGGTATTTGGTTACATCTTCATATTTTGAATACTTGATGTTTGCACTCATCATGTTGAATACCATTAGTCTTGGAATGCAGGTAAATCCTTAGTTTCTTACTTTTTATTGAATATACTGTTGACTTCAAACACAATGGGGTACATTTATCGAAATTGTGTAAAGGAAAACTGAAAGGTGGTATCTCATTGCTTGCTATGGGCAATTAAGCCAGTGTTCCTTTACACCAGCTTGATAAATCTCCTCCAATCTGTTGACAATCTGTTCGAGAAAATATACATTTCAAAGGGGGTGTTCAAGATGTTTTAACAGTTACTTGTTAAACAAAAAGCAATAGAAAACTACCTGAGCACAACTGCATCTAGAAATTGCATTGGTGCTGCGATCCATACATGGGACCCTCCCTTACTCTATAAAGGATCAGACATTTTCATTACACAGATCGCTGCTGTGTCACACTCTTAGGCCCCTTTCACACGGGCGAGTATTCCGCGCGGATGCGATGCGTGAGTTGAACGCATTGCACCCGCACTGAATACCGACCCATTCATTTCTATGGGGCTGTTCACATGAGCGGTGATTTTGCAGCAAGCTCTATTTTGTGTGTTTTTCACGCAACACAGGCCCCATAGAAGTGAATGGGGTTGCGTGAAAATCGCAAGCATCCGCAAGCAAGTGCGGATGCGGTGCGATTTTCACACACTGTTGTTAGGAGACGATCGGGCTGGGGACCCGATCATTATTATTTTCCCTTATAACATGGCTATTTCCAATCCATTCCTCCAGTGTAATATGATTATCCTGAAACCAATTTTTGCACACAGCAGCAACATGACATGGAGCTGAATCACGTGTAGAAGGCTTCAGTTTGGATCTTGAGTGTTTTATTTTTTTGCCATTTACAGTCCCACAGTGAAGAGCTTCAGGGGAATTTGGGTGAATATTCATCATATATTCGCGAATTCGAGAATTCGTGATCTCCATTCATTATTTTCTTGATTGCAAAAATTGGCAAGCGGAAAATTTGCGATAAAAAAACCTCTACTCCTAAAGTCAAAGATATTGCAGCCTTCTCATTGGCACAGGCAAGAAGCAGTGAGGGATCATGGGTACCGATGCAAAAAAAATCTAGAATATTCGCGATTACAAAGATATAGCACTATATTCTAAATAATCGCAAATTCTCGAAGTGCCAATATTCGCGATACAAAATTTGCAATTAGAATATTCGCAAATAACACTACAGTCCCATTAATCATACATTCTGCCCAAACCTATTGCTGTCATACATCGCAAGATAATTACTTCGACATGGTTGCTGCGATGCAATCCAAACATGCTCCAGTTCTTCTTTTTACCTACTGTACTTAATGCCATCACTACTGAATAGGGAGATTCTGGGCTCATCACTCCAAACGATTCCTTCTTGTTGCTTCTCTGTCCATTTAACATGGGTGTTAGCTCTCCGTATTCTTTTTAATCTTTGTGATGCAAATGGCCCTTTTTATGGTATTCTATCCTTTAGACCAAATAAAAAAATAAAAAATGTTATGGGTGTCAGAATATGGTGACATAAAGCAATATGTAGAAAAACATAAAAACTATATAAATTTGGTATCTCCATAATTATACGGCTCCACAAACTAAAGTTAAAGGAGTTATGCAGGCAATGCATATTGAAGACCTATCCTCAGGATAAGTTATCAGTATTTGATCGGCAGTGGTCCGACACCCAGCACCCCTGCCAATCAACTGTTTTAAGAGGAGGCGCGCTTCATATGAGCACTCCTTCCTCTTCATTACACTGCCCGTTATCTTGGAAGTCTCATAATTACAAATACTTGCTGTATTCACTTGAATGGAGGGAGTATTTGTAATTACACTGCGCCACAACTACAAAGGAGATGACTGCAGTGTAGTGACTAGGAAACAGCTCATCAGCGCGGGTGTCGGACCCCCAAGGATCACATATTGATGACCCATCCCGAGGATAGGCCATCAATGTATATTGCCTGCACAACCCCTTTAACATGTCATTTTTATTGCACAGTGAACACGGTAAAAACAAAACCCTACAAACAAAGGTAAAAGAGAAACAAAGGTGAAATTGCACCACCTGATATAACTACAAATGGTTCCTTTAAAATATATGGAACTTATTCTGCATAAAACCAGCTCTAATTCATCTATGTAGATAGTGAAAGAAAAACATTAAAGCTTTTGAAATGCGGTGATCAAAAATACCAAGACTTAACCCATCCCAGCAGAAGCCAGGCTGGATCTCAAATTTGCTGGAAATTTTAAAAAATTTTTAGTTTTCAAAATCTGACAGATAATCATACCTCACATTTACTATATTCCACGCTATGTTAGCATCCTTTTTCAAATGTACTTTTGGTTTTTGGGGACGTAAGAAGGCTTCTAAGTTTAGCAGGAATTCATCAAATTTTCAATAAAATTTCCAAATCCCATTTTTTAGGGACCAATTCAGTTCTGAATTTGGTTTGAGGAGTATATATATATATAAATAACCCCTTAGGTGTTTCACAGGAATGGTAACAAATGGTATTATACACTACCCCATCTGCTAGATTGAAAATTAATGTAACCCTTTCACCCTTTAACCCTTACAGAATGGTACATGTCAGGGGTGCCCACTTTCCCCTTCTTTATCTATAATCATTATGGAAACGCTTCTACAGTATATTAGACAAGATCCTATGATTCACAGCATCAAAGTTGTCTAATATACACGTCACAGCCGCATTTGGCAACAATCTCTTTATTATAACTTCATTTCCCGACTTATTGTCTATATTTCAGGAATTTGGCTAGATCTCTAATTTTAAAATCAACTATAAAAAGTCTGCACTTAATATTTCTTGCTCTCTGTCATCCTTACACCCGCTACAACTCCTATCTTCCCTCTCATGGCCAGTTAGGAGCCTCCAATATCTTGGGACACAAATTCCCTGTGATACTAGGGGACTCTACAACCTTAATCATATTTCACTGATTCAAAAGATTAAGACCCTATTACGCAATCTTAAACTTGCATTCATTTCATAGATTGGTAAAAAAATAACTATTTTCAAACATACATTGTCCTGAAAATACTTTGGGGGGAATTAATCATGAGTGGAATATTTGAAGTCTGCATTGGTAAACTTTATGCCACATTTATCAAATGTTGCATGTTCAATAAATTTATCTCATCCTTAAACTTAACTCTTTTTTTCTAGAAAAGTTGCCCTAGTTTTCGTACTCTCCTCTCCTTCTGGAGAAAGATTGCAAGCTTTTTTGCAACTTTTTTATAAAAAAAGTCTCAGTGATAAATCTGGAGTCAAACTCACTAAAGAGGCTCTGTCAGCATGATCAATCCCATTAAACCAGGCATACTGCCGGGTAGGTCTCATCATGCTGATTAAAACGATACATTTATTTTGTCTGTAAGCTAAATAGTTTGGGCGATGAAGGCACATTGGGCCTTCTTGTGGCATTTTGCACGATGCACTGAAACTGCATGTATTATAGATGTTACCAAATACAATAGACACAGCATGCTACAGAGTGCATATATGTGAATCAGTCGTTATGTGCCTACTTTTTTTTACCTACGCAGTGTTTCAGTCCCTCAGGTCTGCTCACAGTTTTTAAAAATGTTTGCATACATACACCTTTTTGATTGCTTTTTATCCAATTTTTGTGGGGTTATGTGGCCAAAGAACATGAAATTTGGCATTGCGCACTTCATTGCCATTGTTGCTTTCATTTGTGACTCCATAAGATATGGCAATCCCAAAATGAGTTAATGGGTCCCATCTGGCGCTGTAGGGGTTCTTTGGGCCAGGGTGTCAACAATTCCAGTATTTTCATTGTTCTGCTTCCATGTTAGAGCAGAACAATGAAAAACAAAACACAGATGTGAACCTTAGATTAAATACGGCTCTTTAGAAACATCCCTCCAACATTGATTTGGTTGACTGTAACAAAATATGAGGGGCCCTGTCCTTTCCTAAAATCACAATATCTTAAGGCCCCTTTACACAGTAGGATGTACCAGCAGATTGTCAGGAGGGATGCGTTCCTTCCCGACAGTCTGCTGCTTGCTAGCGACACGTTGCTTCCCGGCAGCAACTTTAGTGAGTTTCACTCCAGATTTATCACTGAGACTTTTTTTATAAAAAAGTTGCAAAAAAGCTTGCAATCTTTCTCCAGAAGCAGAGGAGAGTACGAAAACTAGGGCAGCTTTTCTAGAAAAAAGAGTTAAGTTTAAGGATGAGATAAATTTATTGAACATGCAACATTTGATAAATGTGGCATAAAGTTTACAATGCAGACTTCAAATATTCCACTCATGGGAAACAAGGATTTTTGTTTTCACACAAATGATCCAATTACCCAATGAACAAGCATTTCGCTCGTTCATCGGAATATCAGCAGTACATTTACACTACCAGATAATCGCTAATGAGCATTACTATGAACACTTGTTAGCGATGACGTATGCAATTCTTGGTCTGTGTAAAGGGCCCTTTACTTGTTATATAATGCAGACTGGGAAAGCATTGCTGATCTGGAGGCACTTTGCCCCACAGACACACTGCCCCACTTTATGTTTATGATGCTGCTGTGCAGCCAGCTCAAACTCCACGCTAGCAACAAGCCTGTTGAGCTTTCCTGTGGCTTCATTACAGATCACAGAGCCGCCAGCTACTATCTGGCTGAGAGCAGAGTTGTGACATGTCATGAAGCCATGACAGGTGCCAGCATCACAATCGCTGCACTGTTCTCAGCCAGTACAGTCTCTAACATAGTTTAAGTGCCCCGGGCTGCTGATAGTTTGCCCAGACTTCTGGACAGTGAAGGATGGGGTGAGCAGCTGCAGCTAAGCTATTCACTTTTTGGAATTTTGGAGGGAGGAGGCACAGTGGCAGTTGTGTGCTTAGGGTATTAGGCACCTAGGATGGATCTTTCCTCTCTCTGGCACCCACCACCATACAAAAATATTTTTTACATTTCCATATTCCCCTGTGGGTCCCACACATATAATGACCCCCAGTGTCCCCCCATACAGTATAATGATCCCCAGTCCCCCCCACAAATAGTGACCCCCATTCAGTATGATGACCCCCAATTCCCCCAAACATTAAACTAACCCCAGTACCCCCCATACAGTATAATGACCCCCCAGTGGCCCCCTCAGATGACACCCAGGGAAGACTGCCCCCCCATGGCATGCCCCTGCACAGTGGGCCCTCCCAGGAGCAATGGGCCCCGGCACTTGCCCGGTTATGCTGGGTGCTGATGCCGGCCCTGCCCATGCCACATTGAGAAGAGTGGATTTCAATGATTGGAAAGCTAATCTACATATTACTGCTTTTCAGGGACAATATGGCATTATAAAGGCACCAGTAATATGTGTTAGCTTACTGAGCATCGAAAAACCATTTAGCTCTGCCTCCTGGTGCTCAAACTTGCTAATTTGAATATGAATAAATGCTGATATCTCTGCAGCTGTTCATCATACAGACAAAAGAAAGGTATAGTTTTAATCAGCATGATGAGCCCTACCAGGCAGTTTGCCTGGTTTAATGGGGTTGATAATGCTGACAGAGCTTATTTAAAGGGGTTCTCTGGGAATTAAGAAAATTAAAATACTTAAATGTTACTTTATTATAAATATATTCCCAAATACCTTACATTAGTTATAATGGCTCATTTTGTCTGGGGAGCAATCATCAGGGGAAACAAAATGACCGCTGTCCCATCAGTTCACACAAAAGCTGTCCTGATCACACATGAGAACAAGTTACTTTACAACACTGAGGTAAAGAGCTGCCTCATCCTCCTCTCTTCTCTACTTGTCAGGGATTATGATCCCGAATACAGATGATAAGAACTTTAGCTGAATCTCTGGGGAATTTAGTTCATGAGGAGACATGAAGTACAGAGAGGATGGACAGGACAGGCTGTGGTAATGTGTTGCTGTAGTAATGGAGACTGTAAACAAGTGCTGCTGCTCATTAGCCATACCTCACCCTCCTCTTATGTCTCCTCATCTTAGCCATTCCCACAGAGATTCACCTGTGTTCAGGATCATGATTCCTGATAAGCAGAGCAGAGAGGAGGATGAGGAAGCACTATGGCTCATTGTGGTGAAGTAACTTGTCCTCCTGTGTGATTAGGACAGGTTTTGTGTATACTGATAGGACGGCGGCCATTTTATTTCTCCTAATGATTACTCCCTAGACAAAACAAGCCATTCTAAGTAATGAAAGGTATTTGTGAATATATTTATTATAAAATAATATTTAAAGGGTATCTGTCATATTTTTTTTTTATTTGCTAGTTTATTAGAGCTAGGCATGTATACCTGAGTTAGTCTGTCAATGATTGTCAAAAGATCTGTAATTACTTTTTAATAACAGCTTTCATTAATGTCCTCTGTCCCTTTCCACTGCTCCCTTAGGCTACTTTCACACTAGCGTTCGGGGCTCCGCTTGTGAGTTCCGTTTGAAGGCTCTCACAAGCGGCCCCGAACGGATCCGTCCAGCCCTAATGCATTCTGAGTGGATGCGGATCCGCTCAGAATGCATCAGTTTGGCACCGTTTGTCCTCCGCTCCGCTCAGCAGGCGGACCCCTGAACGCAGCTTGCAGCGTTCGGGTGTCCGCCTGGCCGTGCGGAGGCAAACGGATCCGTCCAGACTTACAATGTAAGTCAATGTGGACGGATCAGTTTGAAGTTGACACAATATGGCTCAATATTCAAACGGATCCGTCCCCCATTGACTTTCAATGTAAAGTCAAAACGGATCCGTTTGCATTATCATGAACAAAAAAAATAATTTTTTTTTTTGTTCATGGTAGTGCAAACGGATCCGTTCTGAACGGATCTAAGCGTTTGCATTATAGGTGCGGATCCATCTGTGCAGATACCAGACGGATCCGCACCTAACGCAGGTGTGAAAGTAGCCTTAAAAGACCGTTGCTAGGGCGTATAAACAGAAAGCAGAGGGGCAGTCTTCCACACTGCATGCCTTAGGCTTCAGAGTGAGGGGGCGTGTCTCTCAGTAATCCAATCTGATTGGCTGTCAGGGAGCTGCTGGCTACAGCAAGTATGTATGGGAAGTGAGGGAAAGCAGTTTTGGCCTCAGAGAAATGGCAGAGGAGCCATCTTGAGATAGTCCTCATATTGTAAATGTTTAAACAGCCGTAACTAAGGAAAAAACTCAAGGAAAACAGTGGTAGGTGAAGAAACGAAAGATTGCTTTATGCATAATGCTGCTGCAGCAGTAACATATGCTAAATTATTATTATTTTTTTATGAAAACATGACAGTTACCCTTTAAGTTTTTCATTTTTTTAATTCCTGGAGAACCCCTTTAACATAGCTAACCACAACCACTTTCCAAGCCATGTTTCAAAATTGGAGTGAGTTGTGTGATGTCACGGATCAGCGGATGTGAACCCACTGTGCTACTGACTGGCTGTACCTTGGAGGGGCGTGACTAAGCAACTACATGGTCTTCGCTAGAGACTCTGATGGTGAGAATAGACTTGGGCCATTAGGGTAGTTGCCAGTCAGTAGCAGCTGGTCCAGGCAGACCAGAAGATACCTGAGATAGGTACCAGCAGTACAGGCGTGGTAGGCAGGCAGGGTCGTTACCAGGAGCAACAAAGCAGAAACCGAAGGATGAGGCAGAGGCGTAGTCAGACAGCCAGAAGGTCAGGGTAGGTGGCACAGGTACAGGTCAGGCAATCCAGGTCGACAACAGGAGAGACAAAGCAAGCAGGCAGGGATCAGACGATAAGCGGAGTCCAGAGACGAAGTGTAGGTCAGGAACACAAGTGGTTATCAAGCTCTTTAGCAACAGACTAGGACCTTGACGCTCAGGCATCTGGGAAAAGGGCTAAGCCCCTTAAGTATGTGTAGGAGAGCCAGGGTTGGTCAACGAGGTCACCTGACCCAACCCAGCCCAGGGAGTGATGCGTACCGCCCTTAGAGCAGTGACACATGAAACCAGCCGAACTCATGCTGTGTTCAGGGCTGAATGGAAGCTGTGAAGCAACATCACTCACACAAACAGAGTGTCCCAGACTGCAGCGGTAACTGGGAAGCACTGGCCATTGATCACCGAAGAGCACAGTGCCCGGGACCGCGGCTGTAAGCAGGGGAACAGCGTCGCACAACAGTCGCTCTTACATGTGAGAATGCAAAAAGTCGAAAATGTATGTATAAGTGAGTCCAAAAAGTCGCAAAAGACCCATTTTTTTTACTTTTTGAAAACAGAATTCTAGTGTGAAGGCTTGATAAATCAGGGCCTATATCTTCTACAAACTGTACCCATTTGGCTCCTATATTCCTTTTTAACAAAATCTTCAGACTTTTTTCTGTCTTTCCCAGGGGTAATAAATCTCCATGCATATCCTACTCCATAAAAGAAGACATCTGGTGGATTTTGTCTTCTGGACAGTCACATGTACTACTGTACAGTTCACTTGAGTAAATTGTTCTCTCTAATTTCTCAAGCACCTGGTACACTATGCACCAACCTCAAAAAATACCTTCTCACCATTCATGAGAAATTCATCTTATGGGGGCTTTGTTCTTTTTCACCAAACACTAGCTTTCATTCAGACATTATGAAAAGTACTCTAGCAGTCTGGTCCACTACATGTAAGACCCATGATACTTCCCAAATCCCTCATGCCGATATGCCCTTAAGACTTCTTCAGGCATACATACATCCTCATATGTCTGAGATTACTGGGAAATGGGTGACCCTATATACATTCCCGCATTCCCGTGGGTCCTGAAAGCCACTTTTATACAATCCCTTAACTTTCTTAGAGACATGAGAAAAGTTTAATATTACATCCGACTCTACTAGGTCACCATCTCAGCAGTATTTACATCAACCTACTCTCCCCAGACGTATTCTTTCCTTTTCATACCGCTCTTTGTTTTCATCTCAACAACCTAATATTAATTTTCTAGATAAATGGGAATTGGAACTACAAATATCCCTATCTGATAAGGAAAAGTACTTTAACTTGGCCACCTCCCAAGGATTGAATAAATGCATTAAAATACAGGAAACCCCTTATAAATTACTAACACAAAATGGTACAAAACCCCTGTGTTTCTGCATATGTTAAACCCGGACATACCAGATTCCTGCCAGAGATGAGGCCCTGGAGTACCATAGGTTTCCTATCACACATTTAGTGGTCGTGTCCACACATTGAACTCTTTTGTATAGACATAGAATCTAAAATAAATGAAAGTGCACCTTGTGGATTTTAGGGCCTCTATTTTTTAGGATATTTTTCAGGAACTATTACAGGCTTTCAAAGGCCTTGAGGTGCCATAACATAAGAAACACACCTAAAACGCTCCAATTTGTTAACTACAACCTTTAGGCCCCTTTCGGACGAGGGAATTTCCACACATCAGACTCACAGCATGAGTATGCAGCAGCCCCTGTCCTGATCTCCCAGCACTGACGGGGTCACATAGCATTATTTTGATTTATGATGCTATGTGACCCTTACAGTTATGGAATGTATTGTATAACATTGACAATATTATATCAGTGTTATACAATACATTCCAGAACTGTAAGGGTTACATGGTATCATAAATCAATATAATGCTGGTCAGTGCTGGGAGGTCAGGACGGGAGCTGCAGCATACTCACACTGTGGGTCCAATGCATGGAACTCGGTCATCTGAAAGGAGCCTTAAGGTATTCATTTAGCGCAGGGGTGCACAACCCGCTGCCCCCAGAGCCATGATTTGCTGCCCCGTACTGCTGGCCAGAAACACAGCTGACCCTGCGATGAGCTGTGTTTCTGCCTGGAGCCTCACACGGCGATGGATGACAGCGGCTGCTCCTTCACTGTAGCAGGAGCAGGTCAGGCTCCTGGCCATAAGTGACAGCAGAGAGCCGAGGAGAAGGCAGAAGCAGTTTATCAGCGCCTCTGCCTTCATCTCCAGGAGCACTATGCAGGGGGCAGAGGAGCGCAGAGCTACAGGGTCAGTAGACCCTGATCAGCTCTGCCATGTACAACCTCCCCTTCTCTCTCCCCCCCAGCAGGCTGGTTTCCCCTGTAACTGGGGATTCATTTGGATGCTCGTTACAGTCGAAATAGTGAAAAAAGGAGTCTGTATCCCTGAAGGTCTTTCATGGACCTTTTGGGGACAAGTTATGTGGCAAATACATATGTGTATATGTGTATATATATATATATATATATATATATATATAAATATATATACCGTGTATATATATATTTAAAAACTTATTTAAAGCATTTTGAAAATAAAATTAAAAAAATACAAATAAAAGAAAAGAATATGAAAAAGTGCAGAATAAAAAAAATACCTCTTAAACACCTCAGCCCCCAGTGCTTAAACACCCTGAAAGACCAGGCCACTTTTTACAAATCGGCACTACACTACTTTCACCGTTTATTGCTCGGTCATGCAACTTACCACCCAAATGAATTTTACCTCCTTTTCTTCTCACTAATAGAGCTTTCATTTGGTGGTATTTCATTGCTGCTGACATTTTTACTTTTTTTGTTATTAATTGAAATTTAACGATTTTTTTTGCAAAAAAATGACATTTTTCACTTTCAGTTGTAAAATTTTGCAAAAAAAACTACATCCATATATAAATTTTGCTCTAAATTTATTGTTCTACATGTCTTTGATAAAAAAAAAATGTTTGGGTAAAAAAAAAATGCTTTGGGTAAAAGTTATAGCGTTTACAAACTATGGTACAAAAATGTGAATTTCCGCTTTTTGAAGCAGCTCTGACTTTCTGAGCACCTGTCATGTTTCCTGAGGTTCTACAATGGCCAGACAGTACAAACACCCCACAAATGACCCCATTTCGGAAAGTACACACCCTAAGGTATTCGCTGATGGGCATAGTGAGTTCATAGAACTTTTTATTTTTTGTCACAAGTTAGCGGAAAATGATGATTTTTTTTTTAATTTTTTTTTTTCTTACAAAGTCTCATATTCCACTAACTTGTGACAAAAAATAAAAACTTCTATGAACTCACTATGCCCATCACGAAATACCTTGGGGTCTCTTCTTTCCAAAATGGGGTCACTTGTGGGGTAGTTATACTGCCCTGGCATTCTAGGGGCCCAAATGTGTGGTAAGGAGTTTGAAATCAAATTCTGTAAAAAATGACGAGTGAAATCCGAAAGGTGCTCTTTGGAATATGGGCCCCTTTGCCCACCTAGGCTGCAAAAAAGTGTCACACATCTGGTATCTCTGTATTCAGGAGAAGTTGAGGAATGTGTTTTGGGGTGTCATTTTACATATACCGATGCTGGGTGAGATAAATATCTTGGTCAAATGCCAACTTTGTATAAAAAAATGGGAAAAGTTGTCTTTTGCCAAGATATTTCTCTCACCCAGCATGGGTATATGTAAAATGACACCCCAAAACACATTCCCCAACTTCTCCTGAGTACGGAGATACCAGATGTGTGACACTTTTTTGCAGCCTAGGTGGGAACCACGGGGCCCATATTCCAAAGAGCACCTTTCGGATTTCACAGGTCATTTTTTACAGAATTTGATTTCAAACTCCTTACCACACATTTGGGCCCCTAGAATGCCAGGGCAGTATAACTACCCCACAAGTGACCCCATTTTGGAAAGAAGAGACCCCAAGGTATTCCGTGAGGGGCATGGCAAGTTCCTAGAAATTTTTATTTTTTGTCACAAGTTAGTGGAAAATGATGATTTTTATTTTTTATTTTTTTTTCATACAAAGTCTCATATTCCACTAACTTGTGACAAAAAATAAAAAATTCCATGAACTAACTATGCCCATCAGCGAATACCTTGGGGTCTCTTCTTTCCAAAATGGGGTCACTTGTGGGGTAGTTATACTGTCCTGGCATTCTAGGGGCCCAAATGTGTGGTAAGGAGTTTGAAATCAAATTCTGTAAAAAATGACCTGTGAAATCCGAAAGGTGCTCTTTGGAATATGGGCCCCTTTGCCCACCTAGGCTGCAAAAAAGTGTCACACATCTGGTATCTCTGTATTCAGGAGAAGTTGAGGAATGTGTTTTGGGGTGTCTTTTTACATATACCCATGCTGGGTGAGATAAATATCTTGGTCAAATGCCAACTTTGTATAAAAAAATGGGAAAAGTTGTCTTTTGCCAAGATATTTATCTCACCCAGCATGGGTATATGTAAAATGACACCCCAAAACACATTCCCCAACTTCTCCTGAGTACGGAGATACCAGATGTGTGACACTTTTTTGCAGCCTAGGTGGGCAAAGGGGCCCATATTCCAAAGAGCACCTTTCGGATTTCACTGGTCATTTTTTACAGAATTTGATTTCAAACTCCTTACCACACATTTGGGCCCCTAGAATGCCAGGGCAGTATAACTACCCCACAAGTGACCCCATTTTGGAAAGAAGAGACCCCAAGGTATTCGCTGATGGGCATAGTGAGTTCATGGAAGTTTTTATTTTTTGTCACAAGTTAGTGGAATATGAGACTTTGTATGAAAAAAAAAAAAATCATCATTTTCCACTAACTTGTGACAAAAAATAAAAAATTCTAGGAACTCGCCATGCCCCTCACGGAATACCTTGGGGTGTCTTCTTTCCAAAATGGGGTCACTTGTGGGGTAGTTATACTGCCCTGGCATTTTCCAGGGGCCCTAATGTGTGGTAAGTAGGTAAATGACCTGTGAAATCCTAAAGGTGCTCTTTGGAATATGGGCCCCTTTGCCCACCTAGGCTGCAAAAAAGTGTCACACATGTGGTATCGCCGTATTCAGGAGAAGTTGGGGAATGTGTTTTGGGGTGTCATTTTACATATACCCATGCTGGGTGAGAGAAATATCTTGGCAAAAGACAACTTTTCCCATTTTTTTATACAAAGTTGGCATTTGACCAAGATATTTCTCTCACCCAGCATGGGTATATGTAAAATGACACCCCAAAACACATTCCCCAACTTCTCCTGAGTACGGCGATACCAGATGTGTGACACTTTTTTGCAGCCTAGATGCGCAAAGGTGCCCAAAGTCCTTTTAGGAGGGCATTTTTAGACATTTGGATACCAGACTTCTTCTCACGCTTTGGGGCCCCTAGAATGCCAGGGCAGTATAAATACCCCACATGTGACCCCATTTTGGAAAGAAGACACCCCAAGGTATTCAATGAGGGGCATGGCGAGTTCATAGAAATTTTTTTTTTTTGGCACAAGTTAGCGGAAATTGATATTTTTAATTTTTTTCTCACAAAGTCTCCCGTTCCGCTAACTTGGGACAAAAATTTCAATCTTTCATGGACTCAATATGCCCCTCACGGAATACCTGGGGGTGTCTTCTTTCCGAAATGGGGTCACATGTGGGGTATTTATACTGCCCTGGCATTCTAGGGGCCCTAAAGCGTGAGAAGAAGTCTGGAATATAAATGTCTAAAAAATTTTACGCATTTGGATTCCGTGAGGGGTATGGTGAGTTCATGTGAGATTTTATTTTTTGACACAAGTTAGTGGAATATGAGACTTTGTAAAAAAAAAAAAAATAATTCCGCTAACTTGGGCCAAAAAAAATGTCTGAATGGAGCCTTACAGGGGGGTGATCAATGACAGGGGGGGTGATCAATGACAGGGGGGTGATCAATGACAGGGGGGTGATCAATGACAGGGGGGTGATCAATGACAGGGGGGGTGATCAGGGAGTCTATATAAGGTGATCACCACAGTCATTGATCACCCCCCCTGGAAGGCTCCAGGGAGACGCCTGTATGTGTTTTGCAGATCCGATCCATCTATCAGTGGATCCGTAAAAATCATGCGGACATCTGAATGGAGCTTTACAGGGGGTTGATCAATGACAGGGGTGTAATCAATGACAGGGGGGTGATCAGGGAGTCTATATGGGGTGATAACCACAGTCATTGATCACGCCCCTGTAAGGCTTCATTCAGACGTCCGTATGCGTTTTGCGGATCCGATCCATCTATCAGTGCATCCGTAAAAATCATGCGGACATCTGAATGGAGCTTTACAGGGGGGTAATCAATGACAGGGGGGTGATCAGGGAGTCTATATGGGGTGATAACCACAGTCATTGATCATGCCCCTGTAAGGCTTCATTCAGACGTCCGGATGCGTTTTGCGGATCCGATCCATCTATCAGTGCATCCGTAAAAATCATGCGGACATCTGAATGGAGCTTTACAGGTGGGTAATCAATGACAGGGGGGTGATCAGGGAGTCTATATGGGGTGATAACCACAGTCATTGATCATGCCCCTGTAAGGCTTCATTCAGACGTCCGGATGCGTTTTGCGGATCCGATCCATCTATCAGTGGATCCGTAAAAATCATGCGGACGTCTGAATGGAGCTTTACAGGGGGGTAATCAATGACAGGGGGGTAATCAATGACAGGGGGGTGATCAATGACAGGGGTGTAATCAATGACAGAGGGGTGATCAGGGAGTCTATATGGGGTGATAACCACAGTCATTGATCATGCCCCTGTAAGGTTTCATTCAGACGTCCGGATGCGTTTTGCGGATCCGATCCATCTATCAGTGCATCCGTAAAAATCATGCGGACATCTGAATGGAGCTTTACAGGGGGGTAATCAATGACAGGGGGGTGATCAGGGAGTCTATATGGGGTGATAACCACAGTCATTGATCATGCCCCTGTAAGGCTTCATTCAGACGTCCGGATGCGTTTTGCGGATCCGATCCATCTATCAGTGGATCCGTAAAAATCATGCGGACATCTGAATGGAGCTTTACAGGGGGTTGATCAATGACAGGGGTGTAATCAATGACAGGGGGGTGATCAGGGAGTCTATATGGGGTGATAACCACAGTCATTGATCATGCCCCTGTAAGGCTTCATTCAGACGTCCGGATGCGTTTTGCGGATCCGATCCATCTATCAGTGCATCCGTAAAAATCATGCGGACATCTGAATGGAGCTTTACAGGGGGGTAATCAATGACAGGGGGGTGATCAGGGAGTCTATATGGGGTGATAACCACAGTCATTGATCATGCCCCTGTAAGGCTTCATTCAGACGTCCGGATGCGTTTTGCGGATCCGATCCATCTATCAGTGCATCCGTAAAAATCATGCGGACATCTGAATGGAGCTTTACAGGGGGGTAATCAATGACAGGGGGGTGATCAGGGAGTCTATATGGGGTGATAACCACAGTCATTGATCATGCCCCTGTAAGGCTTCATTCAGACGTCCGGATGCGTTTTGCGGATCCGATCCATCTATCAGTGGATCCGTAAAAATCATGCGGACGTCTGAATGGAGCTTTACAGGGGGGTAATCAATGACAGGGGGGTAATCAATGACAGGGGGGTGATCAATGACAGGGGTGTAATCAATGACAGAGGGGTGATCAGGGAGTCTATATGGGGTGATAACCACAGTCATTGATCATGCCCCTGTAAGGTTTCATTCAGACGTCCGGATGCGTTTTGCGGATCCGATCCATCTATCAGTGCATCCGTAAAAATCATGCGGACATCTGAATGGAGCTTTACAGGGGGGTAATCAATGACAGGGGGGTGATCAGGGAGTCTATATGGGGTGATAACCACAGTCATTGATCATGCCCCTGTAAGGCTTCATTCAGACGTCCGGATGCGTTTTGCGGATCCGATCCATCTATCAGTGGATCCGTAAAAATCATGCGGACGTCTGAATGGAGCTTTACAGGGGGGTAATCAATGACAGGGGGGTAATCAATGACAGGGGGGTGATCAATGACAGGGGTGTAATCAATGACAGAGGGGTGATCAGGGAGTCTATATGGGGTGATAACCACAGTCATTGATCATGCCCCTGTAAGGTTTCATTCAGACGTCCGGATGCGTTTTGCGGATCCGATCCATCTATCAGTGCATCCGTAAAAATCATGCGGACATCTGAATGGAGCTTTACAGGGGGGTAATCAATGACAGGGGGGTGATCAGGGAGTCTATATGGGGTGATAACCACAGTCATTGATCATGCCCCTGTAAGGCTTCATTCAGACGTCCGGATGCGTTTTGCGGATCCGATCCATCTATCAGTGCATCCGTAAAAATCATGCGGACATCTGAATGGAGCTTTACAGGGGGTTGATCAATGACAGGGGTGTAATCAATGACAGGGGGGTGATCAGGGAGTCTATATGGGGTGATAACCACAGTCATTGATCATGCCCCTGTAAGGCTTCATTCAGACGTCCGGATGCGTTTTGCGGATCCGATCCATCTATCAGTGCATCCGTAAAAATCATCTGGACATCTGAATGGAGCTTTACAGGGGGGTAATCAATGACAGGGGGGTGATCAGGGAGTCTATATGGGGTGATAACCACAGTCATTGATCATGCCCCTGTAAGGCTTCATTCAGACGTCCGGATGCGTTTTGCGGATCCGATCCATCTATCAGTGCATCCGTAAAAATCATGCGGACATCTGAATGGAGCTTTACAGGGGGGTAATCAATGACAGGGGGGTGATCAGGGAGTCTATATGGGGTGATAACCACAGTCATTGATCATGCCCCTGTAAGGCTTCATTCAGACGTCCGGATGCGTTTTGCGGATCCGATCCATCTATCAGTGGATCCGTAAAAATCATGCGGACGTCTGAATGGAGCTTTACAGGGGGGTAATCAATGACAGGGGTGTAATCAATGACAGGGGGGTGATCAGGGAGTCTATATGGGGTGATAACCACAGTCATTGATCATGCCCCTGTAAGGTTTCATTCAGACGTCCGGATGCGTTTTGCGGATCCGATCCATCTATCAGTGCATCCGTAAAAATCATGCGGACATCTGAATGGAGCTTTACAGGGGGGTAATCAATGACAGGGGGGTGATCAGGGAGTCTATATGGGGTGATCACCACAGTCATTGATCATGCCCCTGTAAGGCTTCATTCAGACGTCCGGATGCGTTTTGCGGATCCGATCCATCTATCAGTGGATCCGTAAAAATCATGCAGACGTCTTATGGAGCTTTACAGGGGGTTGATCAATGACAGGGGGGTAATCAATGACAGGGGGGTGATCAGGGAGTCTATATGGGGTGATCAGGGGTGATCAGGGGCTAATAAGGGGTTAATAAGTGACGGGGGGGGGTGTAGTGTAGTGTAGTGGTGCTTGGTGGGACTTTACTGAGCTACCTGTGTCCTCTGGTGGTCGATCCAAACAAAGGGGACCACCAGGTAGCAGGTATATTAGACGCTGTTATCAAAACAGCGTCTAATATACCTGTTAGGGGTTAAAAAAACACATCTCCAGACTGCCAGCGAACGATCGCCGCTGGCAGGCTGGAGATCAACTCTCTTACCTTCCGTTCCTGTGAGCGCGCCTGTGTGCGCGCGTTCACAGGAAATCTCGCGTCTCGCGAGATGACGCATATATGCGTGACTGTGCGTAGGGCTGCCACCTCCGGAACGCGATCCTGCGTTAGGCGGTCCGGAGGTGGTTAAAGACCTCTTAGGGGACATATTGTGTGGCAAAAACATATAAAAAAAAAAAGGAAAATTTTAACAAAAAGATATAAAAATTAAATAATATACAAATAAAAGTAAAAATGCAAAATAACATTGTTCATGTCCCCCAACGGTCTTTTTATAACCTCTTGGGGGACATATTATGTGGCAAAAATATATTTTAAAAATAAATAATAACATGATTATGAAAAAAAATACAAAATAAAATACAAATAAATGAAAAAAAAAAGATCTTTTTGTAGCAAAGTTAAAAGAAAAAATTATAAAATACATAAAACAAAAGAGAGCCCACACCAACGAAAACCATCAACACAAAATAGGGAACTAATTATAATAATTTGCATATTTAAAGGATGAGCTATAGTTTGAATAAAAATGACTTTTTAAAAATCATTTTGTTTCCCCCTAATAAAACAAAAAATATATACTAAAAAGCCCTGTGTCGTGTAATAAAAAGTTATTTTGGTAGTCTAACAAATAAAAAAGTGTTTGAACCACATGTACTAAATCTCAAAAAAGTGACTGGTCATTAAGTCCTTTTAAGGCGTGGTCATTAAAGGGTTAACCAATAAATGCTTTTCCTGCTAGTAAGGCCTCATACACACGATCGTACTGTGTTTTGCACGACACAAAACATGGATACCAACCATGTGTGTTCCGCATTTTGTGAAATGGAGCAACAAATGCGGACAGCACACTGTGAGTGCTGTCCGCATCTTTTGCGGCCCCATTGAAGTAAATGGGTCCACATCCGAGCTGCAAAAATGCGGCTCAGATGCAGACCAAAACAACGGTTGTGTGCATGAGCCCTCAGGGAAAGTGCTTACTGGTTATTGCAGGGCACCTACAGTATATCTGGTGGTGCAAAAGGTGGTAATAACCAGTGAAGAAAAGCGCTCATTTGTGAATAGGAGGCAGGAAGGAAATGTTGTCACTTAAAGGGATTTTCCAGTAAAAATGATTTTTTTAACAAGTTCCTGCAGCATGGTCCCTGAAACAGAAGAGTCATACTTTCCTGTTCTCTGCTCTCACTGTCTCCATCTTCTGGTCCCGTATCACCTCTCCAGCAAATAACTGACTTCAGTGGTGAAACGCTGCTTGTGGCCACATCACCACTGAAGCTAGTCATTCGCTGGAGCAGAGCAAGTGCCTATGCCCATAGCCAGCCAGATGTAAACAGCGCCATGACCAGAAGATGGAGCTAGCGGGAGTGGCCTGGAACAGAAAAGCATGAATCTTCTGTTTCAGGGCCATGTGCAATGAGCAGGACTTGGAATAAAGTTCAAACTTGTCTTTACTAGATGCAGCTTTCATTCAAGTGAGATACAGCAATAGTCTTTGGTCCCAGCAGGTATTGGCAATGTGTGGCAGGAATCTATCTTCTGCTTCTATCATGTGCCTGGAGCTCTTTGCAGGATAAGTTGTCTGCTTGTGGCTCTGTAATGTGGCAGGAATTAATATCTTCTGCTCTTACTATCTTCTGCTGTATTGGGGACTGACTAGCTGAGGAGGAATTTGGCTTCTCCTGGTCTCTGGACGGTACTCACAGTTGTGCTCACACGGTATGGTTCTTCTTGGAATACTGGAGGAGGCTGCTTGCTTTCACCGGCTGAGGCTACAAGGCTCAGGCTGGGAATGATGATCTTTTGTCTCAGCTGAGACAAGATTCTGGCTTGGATCCCTAGAACTGGGAGCTCCTACAAGCACAGCCTTCCCCTAGCCGGGGTGGCTGGCACACTAACTCTAACTTCCTTCCCCACCCATGAGGCAGGATGTGGGCAAGCCCACTCTGCTAAAAGAGGTGGTAGCTAAACTGGAATATACTATTCCAGCCTAGAAACACTAAACTGGCTCTAAGTCCCTGCTAACATTGCTGCCACCTGCTGGTGAACATAGAAATTACAGCTATTTACATTTACAAGGCTTAGAATATGCACATTTGTGAGAATATTAGATAAAATCACATTAGATGACAGTATAAATACACTTAACAGGTTGTAGCAGGGTAAAAGAGTTTCTTAACATAACTCTGGGATTTTACATTCCCCCTTACTTCGAGTTAAGCCGCCCTCGGCTTATGCTTAGGAGGGTGAGGAACCAGCTCTGGGTTACCCAAATGAATACAAAGTGCTGCATGTTTTACATATAAGATATACATAGACAAAACATATAACGGCTACCCTAAGGTTCCTGCCCGCATGAGTAGGGTGTCCTATTTAACAGTTTCCCTCTCTCTCTATAACCAGTGAACCAAAGTACTGCACTAAGCAAACATTACTGACTAACTTTTGTAGTATTGTCCACCAATACCAAAGTAAGCATGGGGGTCTCTTTACTCTGTTGTTCCGCCATTATGTAATGGAATGCCCACAAATGAAAGGGTGGCTTTATCCTGTATTCCCTTCCCTGCACCAAAGTCGGAAAAATATGGCTTATAGCACGATCACTATGGTGACTATGGGTAGCTAAATGTGGCTCTAAGGTTTGAGGTGCCATACCTTAGGTAAAGGCTCAGAAGGAGAGGTATTTGGCGTCTCCATGCACTTCTGGCAATGTCACAGGAGGAGGGTAGTATAATCCCATGGAACTCCTGGAAGTAAAACACCTCAGGATGGGAGCAATCCTGAACATATAACAACTGGGAAGGAGGGGTATATGACTTCTTACCATTCCCGAAGCAGCGGCGTAACCCGTGTAGTTACTGGACCTGCCAGGACTTACCACTTGGTCCTACCTGGGTACCTAGGATACATGACTCCAGATGTAGGCCATTAGTATTAAGCGTCCGTATAAAGGCAGTCCGTTTAAAGAGAGGTGAGAGAACAAGAGCTGTAAAGTAAGGCATACTGGAGTAAGTTGCTACATTTTCAGTTAAGTGCAATGTTAAGTGCAATCATCACAAATGGTGCAGGAGGTCACATTGCGGCACCTAAAAGAGAATACACACAATGGGCATGTTATACTTGAATGTTACATAACATGTAAACCATGGTAAAGGAATTAGTGCAATAATATCAAAGTATGAAATCAAAAAGAGCTCAGGTATACGTTTGAGTCTTTTCTTTGGGTGCAAGCTTTTAACGTTACATTTTTAATAAAAGTAGTGCAAATTTTTATTAATGCAAAAATGTGCTCAAATATAGCTTGAGTCCTTTTTGTGGAATTGCTTGACTGTGGAATCCTATGGAAACAGGGCAAAAGTCAATTGTAATCCACAGGAATAATAAAGAGTTAATTGTAATCCAAAGGAGGTATAAAATGTTAGGTAAAAGCAGCATATTTTAGAACCGTAGTTCCATGAGGTTCTCAAGTAACCTGAGAAAGGGGGTAAAACAATGAGAACTTGGATACAAGGGGTAAATGATGATGGAGGGAGTCGTTACTGTATATGACCATCAGGGGGAGGACAAAATAGGGCAACCTGGAAAGAAAAACATTAAAACACTGCCAACGGGTTCTCACCCGTGAGGAACAGTCCACGACGTGGCTCCCATAAGTCCTTATTTTTGAGGAGGATGCATTTTTAGAGAAGGACATCCATGTCCTCCTCGCTGCTGAAGCGCATCAGGGGGCGCTCTTGTCTTTGGTAGCTCATAGTTGCAGCTGTTGTAGTGCACCATTGCCCTCTAGTGGTGGCTTTTGGAGTTGGCTGTGCAGACAGCCTGTTGAAAGCAGCTGTAACCTGCTGCAAGCTGGAATCCGTAGCCGTTTAATACCTCCAGCTGAAGGGGTTCTGGAAGGCAAACAGAGGGTGCCTGGGGCTGCTTCCAAGGTAATACATATATGGCTGCACCCTGGGATTGAAAGTCAGGACAGAGTTATTTATTTGCCCCACCTGTAGAGCTGGAACCGCAGGGATTTCAGGGATCACTATGGGGACCTCTGTGTTCAAAAGTCCCGCTCTGGCGGTATTAACTTTGGGCGGCGGAGTAGAGGTTCAGGCCGCCTCCACCGCACCAGTAGGTGTGCTTAGCGGAGCAGGCTTGGGCCTATTCGGGGTATTGGGACTCACAGGGAGCGGTGCAGGCTGCTCCAAGGCCTGGTCGACTGTGTCGGCGGCGTCTTCCGCGGGAGCAGGCTTAGTGTCGGCAGCCATCTTGGGGGATGTCTGGTCGGTGGCGGCTGTCTCTCCACTAGTTGCGGCATGCGCAGGCTCTGGTGACACTCCGAATGTACAGGGGCCAGCTCTGTTACAAGCTAAGAAACCCGGATCTCAGGTACGGTGATATCATAGACAAGCTCTCCCTGGATCGCCATCTGGTCCATTTTGGAGAAGGAGCGCCATCTTCCTTGGCTCCTCTGTCGGGGTGCGTTCAGGAAGTGAGGGTGGAGCCCAGAGGGAGGAATCTTCACTCCCTTGGCTCGCATTGCAAAGTTCTTGGTGGGCAGGCTTTAGAGTTCCCGCTTCTAGTGGGAAGTATTCGGCATCTTCGCGCTCTTGAGAGGGCGTTCTTGTCTTTTCCCGCTTCTCGGCATGAAGAAGCAGCGTCATTTTGCGAAAATGGCGAATTAACCCTTTGAGTGCTGGTGTGCACGTTTTAGCGCTTGGCACAGCAACAAAGCAATAAAGTAAATTTTTTGGGGTTTTGACACAATCCTCAGATCTTGCAGTACTGGGAAACATGCAATTTGATCCAGTTAAGCACACAATTGGATCCGGTTCTGCTGGCACACAGCTCGTGATGCCAAAAATGCAATGAGCAGGACCGTGGTATGGTTTCAGTCGTCTGCTTGTGGCTCTGTAATGTGGCAGGAATTAATATCTTCTGCGCTTACTATTCCAGCCTAGAAACACTAAACTGGCTCTAAGTCCCTGCTAACATTGCTGCCACCTGCTGGTGACCATAGAAATTACAGCAATTTACATTTACAAGGCTTAGAATATGCACATTTGTGAGAATATTAGATAAAATCACATTAGATGACAGTATAAATACACTTAACAGGTTGTAGCAGGGTAAAAGAGTTTCGTAACATAACCCTGGGATTTTACACATGCTGCAGGAATGTGTTCAAAATGATTTTTTACAGGGAAATATCTAAGTTCCTATTACACTGCTCGATATTCGGGACAATTACTGGGAATACTTGTCCATAGATACTCTTATTCCTGATATCTGGCCAGTATAATTGTGCCGCTGATCAGCCAATAAACAAGGAATCACTCATTTGTCTGCTGATTTGCATATTTTATCAGGATTAAAGATGTACTATAATCGTCAGCACATCTCACTGTGTAATCAGGAATGTGGGACTGATAATCGATAGAAGTGAATGAGGGAGGAATGATTGTGGTAGGGATCATTGCATCGGCTTGTGTAATAGGCTGATGCAAACGAGCACTGATTAACTTTTTTTGCAGCCCCTTGAAATAGTGCAATATGACAATGCGGCTCCCAGACCAAAAAAGGTTGTGCACCCCTGATCTAGTGGTTTAGTGAGCATTACCCCACAGGTGTTTCATAGGATGTATTGGAATTGGGCTGTGAAAATTAAAAATGTAGTTTTAGCTCAAATGTCACATTCTCACAAGTTTAAAAGGCACAAATTGTTACTCAGTTTTGCAAGTGTGGCAGTATCACATATGTAGTTGTAAACTGCTGTTTAAGTAAACGACAGGGCTCAGAAGGGCAAGAGTGTCATTTGTCTTTTGCTGGAATGGATCTGGGTGCCATATCAGATTAACAGAGACCTTAAGGTACCAGTACAGTGGAAACACCCAAGAAATTACCCCATGTTGGAAACTACACCCCAAGCAATTCTGCCAGGTGTAGTGATAGTTGTGATGTCCATAGGTGTGCCACAGTCAATTAACACTGAACAATGAAAATGAACAATTAAAGGTTTTCCAATAGTATGTTGAGTTAGGTTCAAATGTTTTATATAGGAAAAAAAAGAAAAAAAAACACTACGCAATTTCTCATGAGTACAGAAAATGTGATATGTGGTTATAAACTTCTGTCTGGGCAAATAGCAGAATTTAGAAGGGAAGAAGTGCCATTTAGATTTTATATCATAATGCCAGATAGGGTTCTGTACAGTTAGATTAGTTACACTATGGAATTCAGTACCCAAAGAGGACATATTGGAGCTGCAGTTCCTATGTTGGCCAGCAGGTGGCAACATAGGATAACAGCAATTGGAGCTTATACTATAGTTCTATGGAAATACAGTATAAGCTAGAAGAAATCTGAGTACTGCATATAGTAGCTTCCTAGAGGGGCTTACAAAAAAGTAAAAAAAAAAAGTTTAAAAAAAAATATACAAATTTAAATCACCCTTGCCCTAGAATAAAAAATACATAAACAATAAATATAAATATAAACATCGTGGACATCACCGTGTCCATGTCTAAAAATATTTATCCCATAAGAAAAATGACGTAACGGAAAAAAATATGAAAATGGCTGATTCACCATTTTTATCACCTCTCTTAGGCCTCTTTCACACGGGCGAGATTTCCGCCAGTGAATCCGGACCCATTACTTTCTATGGGGCTGTGCACATGAGCGGTGATTTTCATGCTTCACTTGTGCGTTGCGTGAAAATCGCAGCATGCTCTATTTTGTGCGTTTTTCACGCAACGCAGGCCCCATAGAAGTGAATGGGGCTGCGTGAAAATCGCAAGCATCCGCAAGCAAGTGCGGATGCGGTGCGCTTTTGACGCATGGTTTCTAGGAGATGATCGGGATGGGGTCCCGATCATTATTATTTTCCCTTATAGCATGGTTATAAGGGAAAATAATAGCATTCTTCATACAGAATGCTTAGTAAAATAGGGATGGAGGGTTAAACAAAACTTTAACTCACCTTAATCCACTTGTTCGCTTCTCTTCTTTCTTCTTCTTTGCTGTGCAGGAGGAAAAGGACCTGTGGTGACGTCACTGCGCTCATCACATGGTCCGTCACATGATCACTATGGTGATGGATCATGTGATGGACCATGTGATGAGCCCAGTGACGTCACCACAGGTCTTTTACCCAGGTCCAGAAGAAAGAAGAGAAGTTGGGCTGGATTAAGGTGAGTTAAATATTTTTTATTTATTTTTTAACCCCTCCAGCCCTATTTTAAGAATATTAAGAATGCTATTATTTTCCCTTATAACCATGTTATAAGGGAAAATAATACAATCTACACAACACCTAACCCAAACCCCAACTTCTACGCAGAAGTTCGGGTTTGGGTACCAAACATGCCGATTTTTCTCACGCACGTGCAAAACGCATTAAAATGTTTTGCACTCGCGCGGAAAAATTGTGCATTTTCCCGCGACGCACCCGCATCTTATCCAGCCCAAATCCATGACGCCCATGTGAAAGAGGCCTTACCCCCAAAAAATGTAATAGAATATGATTAAAGTCACACACACTCCAAAATGGTATCAATAAAAACTACAAATGAGCCCCCCACACAGCTCAGTAGACATAACTATAAAAAAGTTATCGGGGTCAGAATTAAAACGCCCAAAAAAACTATACATGTGGTATTGCTCGGCAGAGGTACAAAAATGCCGTGCCAAGTTTCTCGAGGTTAAGAAGCGCCTCCGTGCAAATAATATACAGTATTCTATGCTGTACCCATCTAAATTGAGAGTGGTGGTGGGCGGCGTTGCTCATTTCTTCGAAACACCCGAAGATGCTTCCCGTTGGATGGATTTAAAGGGCAACTCGCTGCAGGATTCCAGTGGATCGGGCTGACCTATTTTACAAACTGGAGTCTGTCTGAGACTGCTGAGATGACCGTTGTACTGTTGTACCGGGACTGTGGATGAGTATATCATACCTTATGCAAAGTCCCTATCTGTTTATGTCTTTTGGCTCTTTATTGGGAGAATGACTCCTCCTTATTGGAGACCCTTTCTAACGCATAGTTATATTCTGCTCTGGTCCAGTGACTGTAGTACATTTTCTGCCTGCGGTCCAGATTGCTGTTTGGATTACCCAGTTTTTCCATTCAGGAGCCTATTGTTATATCCGCATGTTAATTGCTCAGAGTTTTCTTAGAAAGTTATGTTCTTTCTGCTGTTCTACTGGTGTGTGGGTAGAGTTACTGCTGCCGCTATCTCTGAGGGCTACAAGAATGTTAAATTGCCTCGTATTGTTTACTGTCTTGGCTGGTTAGCTGAGGAATGTTATGTTTTCAAGTTTGTACTGACGGGAACCTATGGGGAGACACGATCTACATTCTTTTCTATATTCCAATACCACAGCTTCATCGACACGGATCTAATCGTGTCACATCCAGTGCTAGCTTATACTGATGGCGGATAAGGTGTCTATTATAGCGTGGAATGTTAGAGGTTTGGGCGATGCCACGAAGCGCCAGGCAGTCTTTATGGCCTTGTAAAAGTACCAACCAGCCATAGTCTGTCTTAGGCTACTTTCACACTAGCGTTCTGCTGTCCGCTCGTGAGCTCCGTTTGAAGGGGCTCACGAGCGGAGCAGAACGCTTCCGTCCAGCCCTGATGCAGTCTGAATGGATGCGGATCCGCTCAGACTGCATCAGTCTGGCGGCGTTCAGCCTCCGACTCCGCTCGCCTCCGCACGGCCAGGCGGACAGCTGAACGCTGCTTGCAGCGTTCGGGTGTCCGCCTGGCCGTGCGGAGCGTGCGGATCCGTCCAGACTTACAATGTGAGTCAATGGGAACGGATCCGCGTGAAGATGACACCATATGGCTCAATCTTCAAGCGGATCCGTCCCCCATTGACTTTACATTCAAAGTCTGAACGGATCCGCTCAGCTACTTTCGCACTTAGAAATTTTTCTAAGTTATTAATGCAGACGGATCCGTACTGAACGGAGCCTCCGTCTGCATTAATATGATCGATCCGTTCAGAACGGATCCGATCAAGCGCTAGTGTGAAAGTAGCCTAACTGAGACTCATTTACCTAAAAGTTCTCAGAGGCCCTTACATAAACCTTGGGTATCCTACGCCTATCATTCCACATTTTCTACGCATGCCAGAGGGGTCAGTGTTCTAGTACATCGAGCAATTCCTTTTGACTGTCATGCTAGTGACATTAACCCTGAAGGTCGATTTGTAAGCCTATACTGCTCGATTTACAGAGTTCAGTTCTTTCTAATAGCAATATATATTCCACCACCGTATTCCTGTGAGGTGTTGAAGCTGGTGATGCAGTTTGTAGCCCGGTATCCGCATGCCCCCATACTTATGGTAGGGGATTTTAATAATCTCCTGAACCCTGCGATAGATAAATTTCACCAGGGCCCTATAATCTCTAGCTCCACAGACACTTCACTATCTAAACTTTTACGGGAATTAGACCTACACGATCTATGGAGAATTCGAAACCCGCAGGAGCGCCAATTCTCCTGTTTTTCTACCTCACACAATTCTCTCTCCCGAATAGATCTGGCGATTGGATCGTTAGAATTGTGACCTTATATATCACGCATAGAGTATCTTCCCCGTAGCCTTTCAGACCATTCCCCAATACATGTCGGCTTACAATTTAGTAGGGATAGAAGAGGTGTCAGCCCCTCCTTATGGAAGCTCAATCCGTTCTGGATAACACTGTTGGATGAGGAAGAACCTCTTTCACAACAGATACTAGACTTCTTTAGCTTCAATGTTGGCTCTGCAGCTATGGGGACAGTATGGGACGCCCCTGAAAGCATATATATGGGGCTTATATATACAGCGAATTAAAAGACGTCAGAGGAAAACTAGGGCACTTACTGAGGCAATCCAACAGGAGGTGAGAGATAGTGAGACTACTTACGTAGGAGCGCCTTCTACAAACACTGAGTCACTCTGGAAAGAGGCGCAGCGCGAGCTCAGTGATCATATGCTACAGATAGCTGATAATAAACGTTTTTTTGTCAAACAAAGATACTTTGAGTCTGGGGAGACTGTAGGGAGTCTTTTAGCTAGGATAGCCCGCTCCCAGGACGGCCCAACTAGGATAGCATCTATAAAGACTAGAGAAGGGCATCTTACTAATGAAGATGTGGACATACTTAGCACATTTCATAGTTTCTATAAGGAACTCTATTCCTCTAAACTGTCCTTCCACCCCTGATAATATCAAAACTTACCTAGATGGGTTATCATTGCCTAAGCTATCACCTGAAAATGTTTGCTATCTAGATACACCTTTAGAATTGGAAGAGCTTAAGATAGCTGTCGCCTCCTTTCCTAATGATAAGGCTCCAGGTTCAGATGGAATGCCAGCAGAATTTTACAAAAAATACCAAGACCAACTTCTCCCCGACTCTTAGAAACATTTAATGAAGCTTTGACCTTGGGTATACTGACTGCATCCATGAAGGAAGCAATAGTGGTGGTTGTTCCGAAGCCCAATAAGGATCTGACCATCCCTGATTCATACAGGCCCATCTCTCTTCTGTCAACTGATGTAAACATTTTGGCTAAAGTACTGGCCAACAGGCTTAACAAGGTAATTCTGTCTCTCATACATGAGGACCAATCGGGTTTTATGCCTGACAGAAGTACGTCTATCAACCTTCGTAGATTATTTTTAAATCTGTAGAGGCCAATGGATACTGAAGGTGATAGAGCGATAATTTCCCTAGACGCTGCTAAAGCGTTTGACAGCATAGAGTGGGATTACTTGTGGTCGGTTATGGCGGCTATGGGCTTTGGAGCAACTTTCACCTCCTGGGTTAAATTGCTGTATCGGTCCCCGGTTGCGAAAATTAGAGCAAATGGTATGCTATCTGCACAGTTTCCCCTCCACAGGGGGTACATGACAAGGGTGGCCCCCTGTCTCCTCTTCTATTTGCAATGGCGATTGAGCCCCTGGCCTGCTGCTTGTGCACCGCTACTGAGTGGAAGGGATTCCCGTTGGGAGCCCAGGAGGAGAGCGTGTCCCTATATGCTGATGACCCTACTTCTTATGTCGATAACTCTCAGCATTCTGTTATTCAAATTATGAATGACATTATTTGAATTTGGGACACACTCAGGCTTAACTATAAACTGGGATAAGTCAGTAATCCTCCCGCTAGACCCGTCCTCGACTCAAGAATCACCCAGTACTCAATTACAAATTGTCAGTGACTTCAAATACTTAGGTGTAGTGATAACGCCATATCCAAGGGATTATGTCAAAAGAAATGTAGAACCCCTGATCTCTAAATTATTGAGAAAACTAAACACATGGTGTAAGTTGCCGTTATCGGTAATTGGTAGATGTAATCTGATTAAAATGATATTTATGCCCCAATTACTTGAGATACTGCACAACTCCCCAATATGGATCCCACAACGTATATTCTACAGGGTACGAAGTATAATCCGCTCACTGATCTGTGGGGGGGGGGGAACAGCCCAGAGTACGTCTGGAAACGCTGCAGAGGGGCGAGGAGGGGGGTATGGCAGCCCAAAACCCCTGGTTATACTTTATTTCTGCACAGTTACAACATTTTAGAGGTTGGGGTCAAGAAAATAGAGGGGGGCCCTCAGCCCGGATTGCATCCGTGATCTCACAACAGAAACTCCCTATTGCAGCGGTGGAGATAGATGAAGCGCTGCAGCACATTGGGAGACTCCCGACTATCTTACTGATGGCAAGAATATGGTCTAAATTCAAAGAAATGCTGGGTATGGTGGGGTTACGAGCAACACGCTGCTATGACGTAATCCACAGTTTCCGAGATGTTTTGATTGGAGGGCTTCTCTCCCTGGGAAGACAAAGGTATTCTAACCCTTGACCACATTCTATTGGAAGGAAGCATGAAGTCCATCACTCAATTGCAGGAGGAGTTTGGTATCCCCAGAAACATGTTCTTCCAATATTTGCAGCTGCATCATGCTTTCCAGACACAATTTAAAGATACCATACGAATATCTGCCCCCCCCCCCCCCACTATAGTTAAACAACTGTTACAGGGAGGGACCGCTAGGGGACTAATATCTTTATTGTATAAAAACCCTACTTGACAAATGCACCTCTCCGGACCCCCTGCCAGTCAAAAATAAATGGGAACGGGACTTGGGTGTGATCTCCCATGCACAATGGGATGATGTCCTAGCCTTGTCCCTGCTCTCACACTTAGCGAGTCTCAAAGACTGTCTCAGTTTTATTTGATTCATAGGGTGTGCAGAACCCCTAAGTTCCTATTTCAAATTGGACTCCGTTCCGATTCATCCTGTCCGCGATGTAAAGAAACTGAGCATCAATGTTACATATGATTTGGGAGTGCTCAAAATTGGGAGACTTCTAGATGGGGATAAGACAAACGATAACCAAAACAACTCGAATTCAGGTTCCCAATGACCCTAGTTCTGTGTATTGGGCATCTTGGATTCAGCAGGTATCACTGACAAAAAGGGCCCTGTGTGTCCAGAGGATGCTTTTTCAGGCAAGAGTGCTGATTTCTAAGCATTGGATACAGGCGTGCCCCCCCTCTATACGGGAATATATAAACAGGATGAATACTGTGGTACAATTTGAAAGGGTATTTATATGAAAAGAAATGTCCTTACTAAATTTGTTCCGATATGGCAAGATTGGCTAGATACCCCTGGCATGGCGTCTGCAGCACTACTGAGAGATTGTCTGAGAGGACCGGTTGACGTCCCTATTTTAGGACTGGGCGAGGAATAGAACTAGTGACCTTACAATAAACTACCCTAACAGTTCACGCAATATCTGCTCTCATACGTGAAGAGATCTAGGTGGTGTTAGAGCTGGAGTATATGAAGTGTCACCCCCTAAGTATACAGTTGGGATAAGGGTGGGAGGGTTTAGTTGTTATGTTAGAAGGTGACCGAGGAGCGAATTTCAATTCATTGATGGTTGTCATAAGATGTCCGGCTATATTTATAATCTGTTTATGATCTGACTTTGCTACTGATTCAATTTATGTCAAATATTGTATGATGTATGGGAACTTAAGGGGAAAAAGGAGACAACTCTTATTTGTTGTATCTTTTACAAAATATATTACAATAAAAATAATGTTTGATTAAAAAAAAGAAAGTACAACTTACATTCACATGACCGTATAAATGAGTCCGCCTCTGTTTCACAATTTTGCGCAACCGGTGTGGACCCTATCATTTCTATAGGGCCGCAAAAGATGCGGACAGCTGTCCACATCCGTTGCTCCGTGCCGCGGCCCGCAAAAAAAAAATAGAACATGTCCTGTTCTTTTCTGCAATTGCGGATAAGAATAGGCATTTTCTATGATAGCCGCGCCATGTGCGGTCCACAAATTGCGGAATACACATGGGCTGGTGTCCGTGTTTTGCAGATCTGCAATTTGCGGATTCGCAAGACACCACGTTTGTGTGAATGTAGCCTTATCCCACAAAAAACAAGTCCTCATACGGCTATGTGAATGGAAAAATAAAAAAAGTTATGATTGGTGAGGGTCCAATTTCTGAAGAGGATAAGGTGCTCTGGTGAGTGTTTGTGCCTCTTCATAGGCCAATGATATCACGGTCATCAGTCACATGGCCTATGTGCATTAATAGTCCTGGGCTGCAGTAATAAGCACAGCCACTATACAATGTACGGCACTGTCTTTGGTATGCTGTGAAGAGGTGTTGAGCTTACCAGAGATGACACCGTAGAAAAAGTTTGAGAGCACTACGTAAATGTCATAACAGGTCCAATACTGATAGCGTCACAAATGCAAACCAAAGCATACAGTCAGGTCCATAAATATTGGGACATTGACATAATTCTAACATTTTGGCTCTATAACACCACCACAATGGATTTGAAATGAAACGAGCAAGATGTGCTTTAACTGCAGACTGTCAGCTTTAATTTGAGGGTATTTACATCCAAATCAGGTGAACGGTGTAGGAATTACTACAGTTTGCATATGTGCCTCCCACTTGTTAAGGGACCTAAAGTAATGGGACATAATAATAATCATAAATCAAACTTTCACTTTTTAATACTTGGTTGCAAATCCTTTGCAGTCAATTATAGCCTGAAGTCTGGAACGCATAGACATCACCAGACGCTGGGTTTCATCCTGGTGATGCCTCTGCCAGGCCTCTACTGCAACTGTCTTCAGTTTCTGCTTGTTGTTGGGGTATTTCCCCTTCATTTTTGTCTTCAGCAAGTGAAATGCATGCTCAATTCGGATTCAGGTCAGGTGATTGACTTGGCCTTGTATAACATTCCACTTTGTTCCCTTAAAAAAACTCTTGGTTGCTTTTGCAGTATGCACAAGAAAACTGAATTGCGGCACTCACCTTCGGATGTAAAAAACTTTCTTTGTTCTTCCATTTTTTTAAAATGGTCGACAGCGGGACAGACAACATAGAATGCACATGTAAAAACCGGCAAAAGCCGTTTTTGGCGCTGTATGCGCTTCCTCTGGCCAATTTCCTTTTTCTTGTGCACTGGATTCTTGAGCTTACCAGAGAGCCACAGCCTGTTTAAACATCTGATTGGTGTCGGTGCTGAGTGTCGGACCCCCACCGACCAGATATTGATGACCTATCCTGTGGAGAGGACATGAATATTAAACTCCTTTTAAGGCATCTTTCACACGGGCGTGTGCGCCCGTGTGTATTGCGGACCGTATTTTGCGGATCCCCTTTTAGACGGGTGCCGTTCCGTGGGCATTCCGCATCACGGATGCGGACCCATTCACTTCAATGGGTCCGCAAATCCGGAATGGAAGCACGGAACAGAACCTACGGAAGCACTATGTGTCCTATCTTTTGCGGAACGGCCAGATCGCGGATCCATTCAAGTGAATGGGTCCGCGATCCGCTGCGACTGCCCCACGGACTGTGCTCGTGCATTGCGCACACGCCCGTGTGAAAGAGGCCTAATATAAATAATTTTCCATGGCATGCTACATTTTGTACATCCTGCAAATGAATAGAGAACCTGCTGTTAAAAGTATCACCCCAGCTCTGCTATAACATCATGGGACAGGAAGAGGGTTGAATAAGATAAATTGTTACAAAGTCCTTTCTAACTTGGTGTTGTTCAATTACTATACATCACCTTTAGGGCTTATGCACACAACCGTTTGCGGCCCCCAATGCGCAATTTGCGGCCCCCCAATGCACTGCAACAATCCGTGCGGCGGCTGCAGACAGATCCAGACCGTGATCTGGTCCACACCGCAAAAAAGTAGTGCATGCACAACTTTTTTGCGGTGCGGAGGCACGGACAGAAAACCCACGAAAGCACTCTGTAGCGCTTCTGTGGGCATCCATTCCGCATCTCCCAGATTGGGGACCCATTGAAGTGAATGGGTCCGCGATCCGTGATGCGGGATGCACACGGCTGGCACCCGTGTATTGCGGACCCGCTGTATGCGGCCGCAATACGGCCACGGGCAGCACACGGTCGTGTGCATGAGACCTTATCTTTACTTTTTCATTTCCATTTTATTTAACAGCACTGATAGTACTATCATAAATTTGCAAACCTATCTTTGATATTTGGGGAATGCTGCAAAAATAAAACTTCAGAGAAAGCAGTGTCGGAATATTTTACACATTTCAGTTTGCATCAAAATATAAATAATGCTAATTTATATGTGTAACGGATCTTCTGATACCCCGACTGCGTACCTCCGTTGATGGATGCTACTAGTGCTTCCCGAGGACTCCAAGCACTCACTCGACACTGATACCACCACAAGGAACCAGGAACAGGAACAGCTCTTACAAGAGCTAGGAGTTATAGCCCGGAGACTGTACACGTATAGCAATCCCCACAGACATGAGACGAGGCTCTATGTTGAATGTAAAACAGAAACTCTTTATTGAACACACAAGCATTGACTTATATACACATTTTCCAACAAGGGTACCACTCCAGTGGACCTGGTTGGGAACTGAGGACATGACATAGCAGCCAATCCTTTACAGCTTTACAGTTTAAACACTCAAACTAACCCTATTCAACAAACACAATGGCATTGTCTGTGACGCAATTAACGAACACAATGGCATTGTCTTTGATGCAAATCAACAATGAAACAACATGCAAACAGACATCTTTACCCCCTCCATAATAGATTGAATAGGAAGAGAGGAGACACATGTGATGGGATTATCTCCTGAGTGTATCATAGGGTGATCTACTCATCTAGGAGTCGGCTGCTCTTATAGCTATCTTAATCCCATCACTAACACAATCATTGGGGGTCTCAGTGCAGAGTTAACCCTTTTTGTGTTTCCTGAATCCACACCATGCACTTTTAATGGTCAATAGGAAATATGTGGCATTAAATTCCACACATAAATCCGGGTTCATAGTTTCTTGTAACCACAAAAGGTCCTGAGGGTGTCTCCATAGTTCTGGGTCCATAGGTCCGTAGGAAGGAGGCTGTCCCTCAGGCTTCTCCAGCAGCCCCAGTGACGGTTCAGTCCGTCACATTATGTATCTCAAAATTTCTCCAGGCTTTCAGCATTTCTGCAGCTACAGAGTTGTAAAACGTTCAAGGGTAAAGAAAAAATGTAATGTTGTACAAAGGTTCAAAATCACCTTTCTATGTAGGCGCTTAAGGTTTAATATATGGAAAGATCTAAAGCTGGACCTCTAATTTTGGTGGTATACAGTACAGACCAAAAGTTTGGACACACCTTCTCATTCAAAGAGTTTTCTTTATTTTCATGACTATGAAAATTGTAGATTCACACTGAAGGCTTCAAAACTATGAATTAACACATGTGGAATTATATACATAACAAACAAGTGTGAAACAACTGAAAATATGTCATATTCTACGTTCTTCAAAAGTAGCCACCTTTGCTTTGATTACTGCTTTGCACACTCTTGGCATTCTCTTGATGAGCTTCAAGAGGTAGTCCCCTGAAATGGTTTCACTTCACAGGTGAGCCCGCTCAGATTTAATAAGTGGATTTCTTGCCTTATAAATGGGTTGGGACCATCAGTTGCGTTGAGGAGAAGTCAGGTGGATACACAGCTGATAGTCCTACTGAATAGACTGTTAGAATTTGTATTATGCAAGAAAAAAGCAGCTAAGAAAAGAAAAACGAGTGGCCATCATTACTTTAAGAAATGAAGGTCAGTCAGTCAGCCAAAATATTGGGAAAACTTTGAAAGTAAGGCTATTTGACCATGAAGGAGAGTGATGGGTGCTGCGCCAGATGACCTGGCCTCCACAGTCACCGGACCTGAACCCAATCAAGATAGTTTGGGGTGAGCTGGACCGCAGAGTGAAGGCAAAAAGGGCCAACAAGTGATAAGCATCTCTGGGAACTCCTTCAAGACGTTGGAAGACCATTTCAGGGGACTACCTCTTGAAGCGTCAGCAAGAGAATGCCAAGAGTGTGCAAAGCAGTAATCAAAGCAAAAGGTGGCTACTTTGAAGAACCTAGATATGACATATTTTCAGTTGTTTCACACTTGTTTGTTATGTATATAATTCCACATGTGTTAATTCATAGTTTTTGAAGCCTTCATAGTCATGAAAATAAAGAAAAACTCTTTGAATGAGAAGGGTGTGTCCAAACTTTTGGTCTGTACTGTAATATATATATTTTTAATGTACAGTGAATTTTAACTATAAAGGCAAGTACTCTGTAGTTGTCTTTTGTGTACAAACAAGAGTTCATTATCTGTCTCTTATTATTAGCATTATGGACAGACTGCTGAATTTAGTCATGTGTCAGACATCCTGAATGTAGCTTTCACTGGAATCTTCACTGTTGAAATGCTATTAAAACTAGCAGCTTTCAAAGCCAAGGTGAGTGTTTAACAGAATGCCATTCTGAAATGCATGCTATTGCCTTGAATACATACCAAAATATGCATTTTAACTGCCAGTTTTAACTGCCATTATTTAACCCTTTAATGACCAAACCATTTTTCACCTTTTTGCACAGGCCATTTTTAGCAAACCTGACATGTCACTTTATATAGTAATAACTTTAAAACACTTTTACTATCCAGGCCATTCTGAGAACGTTTCTCGTACATATTGTACTT